>NC_136943.1:6673919-6888919 GCF_949987615.1 Pollachius pollachius
GTGTGTGTGTGTGTGTGTGTTTGTGTGTGTGTGTGTGTGTGTGTGTGCGTGTGTTTGTGTTTATATATGTAGGCATTCATAAAGGGGTGATGTAATATCAGGGTGGGGAGTGTGATGATCTGTAACCCCAACCCCATCACCACCACCACCACCCCCACTAGCATCATCACCACCACCATCACCCCCACCATCACCATCACCACCACCCCCACGATAATCATCACCACCCCCGCCATCACCACCACCCCCACGATCATCAACGCCACCCCCACAACCATCATCATCACCAAATCCACCACCATAACCCCCAATATAACCACCACCACCTTCCCTACCAGCACCACCACCACCACAGTACATTTAGTCTCCTCTCTTAGCATAGATCCTTACCCAGAGTGTAATGGCGTACAGAACAGAGGATGAAAGGCTTCCTCTGCAGCGCTCTGCTAGAATGCAGCCGGCATCCACAGCCCTATCGATTTCCATCCAAACAACATGTGGTTTAATATTTCCTACCACTCTGCCGCACGGGGTCCGGGGTTGCTAGGTAGCGCATTGCACAGGCGTGTTTGATGTGTGTGTTCTCTCTGCAAATGGCTTTGATCCTCGGCACGCTGACATATTTTTCTGACGACTTACCTTCCTACGCCTCTGTACCTTTGATGCCATGGAAACCAAAATGTTTCTGAAAGCTCCCGTGGGGAAAAACTGGGCTTGTTAGGCAAAGTGGAAGAAGAAGACGGTGTCCAAGAAAGTTTCACTACAAGCCGCATGGTCGAGGCCTACAACACAAGATGCATAGAAGTAGATTAGATTTGTTGCGTTTGTTTTGAAAGTTTCTATCCTAGGAAAGAAGGGACTTTGGACCTGTTTTCACTAGTAACCTAGTTCGTTGAGTGTCTGCGTGGTGCAGTATGATGCAGAGAATCAACATCGGCATTCAAAGGTCACTTACCCTAATGCATCGCTTACGAGAGGAGAGAAAGAGAGAATGGGTGTTGTGTCTCGCATAGTTTCACTCCAGATCACCATTAGTGGCTTCCCCTAAATCGATCATAGAAGACTTTATGTGACGTTTTAATTTGGCTATAAATAAAGTAGACGCACACGCTGTTCGCAGCACAACAGCAAAGTGCAGAGTTCGGTGGATCTGGAGGTCTGGCCGTGAAGGCAAGCTGCTAATTAAAGAGCTGTTTGTTTCTCCGAAGACACATTCCACATATTATTTTGACAGGCAGTGTAAAGGTGGAGGGAGTCCACACTAGTTTTCTTTTATTTATTCTACTGGCTGTATATCTTCTGCACTCTGTGTAGGAGGTTTAGTAGATAAGAAAAGATGGATGTAAGGTGCTTTGAAATAGTTAAAATGATATAGTAATTACTGTTCCCTGGTTTGTTGTTGATGTTGAGTGGCATGTGGCAATTTCATAACTGGGCTCATAATTATTGGAATAAAGTTACATTGAGTAAATGATAATTGTATAACAAAAGTTTCAAATGCAATCTGCCGAATCCAATTGACATTGGATTGACTAACATTGTAATATTGTTTGTGAGACAACACAATTATGATTATTGTTTTGAAACCAAAGCGTTTCACATATTTAAACCCATTTTCATAAAGACTCTCCCTTCCTCGATTAAAAACCCCTTTACTAAGAAATTTCAGATTCTCATAATGCGAGCAGCCAGCGTGGAATTTATTAAATTAGCCGGCTAGCTTGAGGCTTCTCCCAGCTTGTAACAAGATAACAATTTAGGATTCACTTTGCCTGGTCATTATTATAAAATAATACAATTGATATGCTCTGACCTCTGTTTTATGTGCTAGGAGGGAACAGCTCCTTACAGTAAATCACCAGGCCAAGTCATGTGACGTGAGTCAGGGAAAACACACTTTCCCTTCTTCTATAGAGCCAGGCCCAATTAGCGGAAAAGGAAATGAATCATACTTAGATTGTCATGTTGACACACAGACGAGAGAGAGAGAGAGAGAGAGAGGGAGAGAGAGAGAGAGAGAGAGAGAAAGGAGAGAGAGAGAGAGATAGGACCAGGGGGAGGTGTGTTGGAGGTAGTGTGAGGTTATTACAGGTCTGATTATTGAGTTCCACGGGGCAATTGGCTGAAACGAGGGCTGACAGCTTTGGGAAGCAGCAAACAGCTGGAGAGTCCGTCTCTGTGCCAGCAGTCTTATTAAGTCCATCTCGCTCCCAGGTGGATAAGCCGCTATGATCTGTGATTAAGGCATAACTAATGGAGAGCTGATGAAAATAATGAGGAACCTGCGACAGCGGCAGACACCATCAAGATGCTGTGGCGGTTTTATAAAAGCGCTACATTAGCGCTTGAGGCACCGCCGGCACATTTGCATCGTAAAGTATCCTGTAGCTCAGGTGAGGATTCACAAAAGAATCCATGCATCACGTTTGATTAGTTGGTTCTGACAGCCATTTTGAATTGAGAAGGTAAAACATGGCTCAGCCTCCTTATTGCAGAATACACAATACAAGGGCCACTCACTCAATAAAGTAGACACATGACTCCAGTCTTACATGGACAACACAAAGTGCCTATTATTTAGTGCTCTGTACCAACATTGTTTATACTATTGCTCCACTCTCTTCTGACTGGAGAATAATATGCTGTTTCAGGAGGATGTTATATTTTTGGCTGTTAATATTGTAATTAGTGTATGATTTGACTGGCAACACTGGCAAACAGCCCACTTCTGAGTGTATTGCATTTATATTTATGATATTCACATAAAAACTGACAGAAACAGATGCTGACAGTTTACACTTTGATTCATTGTTTAATCTATGGGTTAAATATAGCCCTTATTTGTATGGTTGCGCAATTGTGTTTAATGGTGTTCTACATACCGCATTGTACTGGAACTGATTGCTTTGGCAAAATGCACAGAGAAAATATAAAGAGCTCAAAATAAGACAACAATGAAGTAAGGAAGCCTCTGTCGGCCCTGATAATTATGAGAGAGAGAGAGAGAGAGAGAGAGAGAGGGAGAGGGAGGGAGAGGGAGAGAGAGAGAGAGAGAGAGAGAGAGGGAGAGGGAGAGGGAGAGGGAGAGAGAGGAGAGAGAGGGAGAGAGAGGGAGAGAGAGAGAGAGAGAGAGAGAGAGAGAGAGAGAGAGGGAGAGAGACTTAGAGGTGTGAAGGTTAAGAAAATGGACGTAATGTACAGCTGACGGGGGGGGGGGGGGGGGGTGGGTCGGTTCCTAATGATAACCCGGCATCAACCATGGAGTCAAAGGGGAAGAGGAGGGTGATGAAGACCGCGATGAGGATGATGAGATGTGGGTGCTGAGGAAGGGGACGATGATGCAATATTCTTTGCCGTCTGAACGCGGAAACCCAAGGTTTAAGATCAAAAACATTTCCTTTCAGCCACAAGAAGATTGGGAGGGGGTGGGGAGGGAGGCAGTACTTCACCACGTGGGTGGAATCCACTGAGCGACTGTCGGTCTTTGATATTTCATTTTCTATCAAACCGTTGCCATCAGAAAGAAGAATACAAGGAAAAGGGGAACCATGTGCAGGCCGACTATAGGCAGCCAGGCCATATCCCATGGGAACCAGGATGTCTTGCAGAGCGTGGTAGATATCCATGGTGTTGTTGTTTATCGCAATATTCCCTCATGGTCAGGCCATGAAGCCACTTGAAGAGGCCTCTACCAAGTACTCAAATTCGTTTTCCAGTATTTGCATGTGCAGATTGAGTTCAACACCAGCCCCTGGGCTTAATATTCGGACTTGTATACATCCAGTTCACAACATGCATCCCTTGAAATGCTGCATGTGGTAATCAGTGTCAAAGAACGTGTTTGATCGCTTGAATCTAGGGTTTTCCCTCAATATTTGATGACGGGAAAGAGAGACTTTGAATCAAATGTATCCATTGGTAATCCGAGGGGAGAATTAGTGATACAGTTACAGTGACAGTTTTAGAAAGGCTATTTGTTATTTATGTTATTTTGAGTTGGATTTACATCTGTAACATCTTATCCTTAAAGTTGTGTTTATATTCCAGATGAAAGACAACAGTTGTTTGGAATATATACATATACATAACTGTGTTTACAGAGGTTTATATTTGAAACCCTGCAAATCCAGTCTAATATATAATACTGATCTTTGTGTCAGCCTCTTTCAGGATGAGAGATTAGATCATGCAAGCCTATGATATACTGCACAGGGCAGGATTCTGGACCAGCAGTCAATGCATTCCTTCCTTTCCCCACACATGTGCACGTGGTTAAAGTTATATGCTGAGGCCTGACCAGTTCATTAAATATCCATTCTTCATTTCCTGTGGAGATAGTGAGCCGGGACAGCTCTGCCCCCCCCCCCCCCCCCCCCCCCCCAACACAGCAGAGCCTGCAGGGAGACAGGCAGCAACCCCAGCCCAAACATGATAAGTCTCAAAACCATACTAACCAATACATCCTCCTCCTCCTCCTCCTCCTCCTCCCTCCCTCCCCCCTTCTCCTTTTAAACCGTCTCCTGTCTCGTCCTTATTCTTCTCCTCCCCCCACCTCCTCATCCACCCTCCTCCTCCTCCTCCCTCCCAATGCCTCCTCCTCCTCTCGCCCCCCTCCTCCTCCCCCCCTTTCCCCTGCTGTCCGTTCCTCAGAAATGCATGAAATTGAGATTTCCTTCAATGCAGAGAGACCTTCTATTGATCCCCTCGCCCCACCATGATGAGTACAGCTTATTTGAAGTCTCATTGTACAAAGAGAGAACAAGCAGAGCTCCACTACAAAGCTTTATTCTGTTCCTCACAAGACCAAGAGTGGTAATATTCTGATAAAATCATGTGGGCAAGGCCATCGTCCTCCATATTGTACACGGTTTTATTACACCACAAATCTAAAATGTGTTTGTGTGTAGTTCATATCCTGTAATATATTCTGCCTGTTGTCTTGCAGAGGCAGTGGTTTTGATTTTATGGTGACAGCCATATTGCCAAAATGCGCGGATGATATGGAATACGACTTTAGATCAATAAATACGTAATGAACTTTTAATATTATTTTTACTCAGACTCGTTCTAATCTTTGGGATTTATATGATCCCATTCCAATTTATTTTCTTCAGTGATGAACCTTATTTTCAACTCTTTTGGATCAAATTCTTTCTTTGTGCCAACACAAATTTTTATCGTTATTACATAATCTTTTAATGTTTCCCTTTGAAATGTAGATGTTTGTTTCCTTTGAGTTGTTATATAAAGGCATGTGCATCCATACAATGTTGTTGGTTATCATTAAAAGAGACTTTGACCAAAACAACTCATGCAGTCCAGATGGAGTTGTGTTCCCCTGATTAGGTACGAAGCTTTCAGGCCATTTTTACCAATCATAAAGCCCAGCTTTGCAGGAAAGCTAGGCTTTAGTAGTGCTGTTTTGACAGTCGTTGACACTTTTAGCCTCAAGGTAGGTCTGCAAAACAAGCAAACAAAATGACTGCATGAGTGGAAAAGCAAGAGTGTGTCGTGTAGATTTCCACTGTGTATAAATGAGGACTGACGGAGGCCAGCTTTTTTTCTGACTGAACAAAAGGTTTCTTAGTCAAAGCCCAGTTGTTTGTAATACGAGAATAAAATTGTGTAATTATTTACATGTGTTTATTGAATTTTAACTACCCTGTAGGACTGGGGTTTTCCAAATTCAACCCGATACAATTGCATGATTACTTAATCAAATAACCGTTTTTTTATTTATTTAGAAGTGCTTGTAAGTCAGTGATATATGAAACAACAACAAATCAATGACTTGTTTTATTGTACAACACATTGTGCAAACTATTTTCTAATCCATCTAAATTAGTGCAAAATGGGTGACACTTTATCAGTGCAGTCTAATCAGTAATTGCATTGGTTGTAAAAAGCCCACAGCCAGGTGGTACTACAAAAGTGTATTCAACCTTATACAATCCGATATTTCCTTCAGGAGTTCTGTAGCGTATTTTTCACCCTGGACATTTAATAACTTCAAAAATAATGACACACTTCTCACTTTCCTTTGATTAATATGATGTCTAAGTATTCGACTTTTTGTTAATCCAACAATAAGAATCAGTGATACTTACAAACTAATTAATTAGGTAGAATAGGGAAATGCAAATGCATTCTATAAATATACCTGAATACACATATCTTATATAAATATATTACATATTGTGATGATATCATATTAAAGTTCTAATTCAGAGAGAACATCACATTTCAACCTTTGCCTTGGCCTTGTGAGAGAAAGTAAATTGAGGCAGAAGGGCAGAACAGCCACTGATTGGCATCTACTTGGCCCCTGGCGGCAGCCCTCTAGGGCCACGATGATGTACCAGGGCCCCCAGAAGAGAGCTCTAGTGGTGCTTATCGTGGCAGTGAGACATAGAAAAGAAGACCCTCTGTTAACCATGTTAGGTGGTGCATTCAACTGGACTGGAAATCATTTCTGTCTTGAGAGTATTTTTAACTCAAGTACCCTGAAACGACGGCTTCTGAAATGATGCAATGTTAAGTGTAAGGTGTACAATGTTATCAGATAAGCGAAAGCGCTGAAAGCGCGCCAAAGGAAAAGCCACACTGAAGCTAGGGTTATTTTATTCCCCACTCATCCTATATTAGTTAATGAGCTGTTATACTCGGCTTCTTAAAACTTTTATTCTTCTGCGATTTTCATTCATTCGTCCTGAGATCTTACTCCCTCTTTAACGTTTGTAATAAAAATATAACCTGCTTTGTCTACTGAGAAACCTCACCTTAATTTGGCCTCCATAATATCTAATCGTAATTGCCATCCTTGACTGAACTTTGACCTTTCCAGGCTTAAATTGACATCAACGACTTCAGATGCAGTTCTGCAGTCGTAGCATATAGGAAATAAATAAAGTAAATGAAAGGTCAGGTGTCCGCAAGGCAGACAGAGACTGCTGGGGCTTTCATTCTGCTCAGATAAATATTCTAAAGGCCACTAACTTGGTGTGAAATGATAGGAATTATGGTGGGAACCCCTTTGCCACACTCCATGTCACGCTGATGCGTACTACTCGATGTATGACTAGGTGTCTGATAACAACACAAGATACAAATAGATGTAATCATGATTAAATGACAATGAACAAGATACATATGTTTGATATATATATATATTTTAAAAAATGTATTATTATATGATATACGTATGCATTGTGAAATGGATCATATAATCAAAATGTCAAGTCAAGTCAAGTTTATTTATATAGCACATTTAAAAACAACAATAGTTGACGAAAGTGCTGTACAAATATACAATGCAAAACAACAAATAGGCCTAGGATACACAACAACAGCAAAAACAAAAACAACAACAAAGCAAAACAAAAAAGCTTAATTTGTGTTAAAGGCCAATGCAAAAAAGTGAGTCTTTAGTAGCATTTTAAACTGGTCAATAGACTGGGCAGTTCTCAGACTCAGGGGAAGATTGTTCCAGAGATTGGGAGCAGCCACAGCAAAGGCTCTGTCACCTTTTGTGTTCAGTCTGCACCTAGGTACATCCAGCAGCACTTGCCGAGCTGACCGTAATTCTCTAACTGGAGCATTAATGCAGAGCAACTCTGACATATATTGAGGTGCCAGCCCATGTAAAGATTTAAAAGCATACAACAGAATTTTTGAACTTGATTCTAAAAACCACAGGAAGCCAGT
The DNA here is from genome assembly GCF_949987615.1 of Pollachius pollachius. Lineage (NCBI taxonomy): Eukaryota > Metazoa > Chordata > Actinopteri > Gadiformes > Gadidae > Pollachius > Pollachius pollachius. Next base: position 6,681,624 of record NC_136943.1, read on the forward strand.
GAAGAGAGGCCAGAACAGGGGTAATGTGGTCATATCGCCTTTTCCCAGTAAGGAGACGTGCAGCAGCATTTTGTACCAGTTGCAGGCGACGGAGCAGACATTGGTCCACACCAAAATAGAGAGAATTCCAGTAATCTAAATGGGACATAATAAACAAGTGAATGACTCTCTCAAAGTCCTTTGGAGGGAGATAAGGCTTTACTTTAGCTAGGAGTCGCAGCTGGAAGAAGATTGTCTTGACAACTGAGCTTATTTGCTTGTCAAATTTAAAACCATTGTCAAAAATAACTCTGAGGTTTCTAACAACAGGGCGGCTGTAGGAGGCAAGGGGACCAAGGACACTGTCGATGCCATCTAGTAGTTCAGATTTACCAAAAACAATTATCTCAGTTTTCTTATTGTTTAGAGTTAGGAAATTAAGTTCCAACCAGGTTTTTACATCTTTCAGACAATTCAACAATGCATTTACATTTATATTTACATTTACATTTAGGGCATTTAGCAAACGCTTTTATCCAATGCGACTTACAATAAGTGCATTTGTTACAATAAGTACATTTGTCATAAGAATGGAAACAATATATCGCTGTCGGTACAGTAAAGATGTTCATAGAACCAAGTGCAAGTATTACAATTGCTAGGCTAACCCATTCCCCGTGTAAAGCAATGATAGCAGCTACTGTAGATGCTACACAATTAAGTACCTTGAATAAGTGCAATGTACAAGTGCCAGGACGTACAACATTCAATGGTGGCTGTGCATTGGTTTCTATGCAGAGTCGAGGTGAACTCTGAACAGGTGAGTTTTGAGTCTTTTGCGGAAGCTGGTGAGCGACTCTGCGATCCTGACATCGGCAGGGAGCTCGTTCCACCACTGAGGTCCCAAAACAGAGAAAAGTTGTGACTTCACTGATCGACCTTTGCTTGCTCTCCATTTGTGGAATCCTTATTTGAATTTAACGGCAGGTAGACTTGTAAGTCATCTTTAAAACAATGGAAAGAAATGTTGTGTTTTTCAAAAATGGAACCCAGTGGAAGCAAATATAAAGCAAAAAGAATTGGAGCTAAAGTAGAGCCTTGAGGAACCCCACAGGCTAGTCGGGCTGCAGCTGAGGAGTACTGACCTAGGTGAACAGAGAAAGTTCTCTCTGACAGATACGGCTTGATCCATTTTAGGACATTTCCAGTAATACCAACACACAGTTCCAGGCGGGAACTGTGCATTCACCAGATAAAATAATCTAGTGATCGACTGTGTCGAAAGCTGCAGTCAAGTCTTAAAGCAGGAGCGCAGCAGAGCTCCCCGAGTCAACAGTTAACTTCTTAAGCTCCAGCCTATTTTTAATTGTCTAATTTGTCTCATTAATATGCTTGGTGTTTAAGTTGTGTTTGGTGTGTGTAAAAATGACTTGTATGTGCTTGTTGCAGAGTTTCTCATGTTTAATTTGATATGACTATCTCAACATAATAAGGGCAGTGCCTTTTGCTGCGAGAGTGATCATGGTCTTTCCAAATCTGGGGAATCTCGAGTTTAAGAGGTTAAGAGAAGATCATTAAAGATTTTTAAAAGTGCAGTTTCTGTGCTGTGGCGCGATTTAAACCCAGACTGAAACTTTTCTGTTATGCCATTAAGATCCAGGTGGAGCTGCAGTTGTTCTAAAACCACTTTTTCTAACACTTTAGAAAGAAAGGGAAGCTTTGAGATGGGCCTAAAGCTGGAGAGAACAGAGGGGTCGAGGTTGTGTTTTTGGATAAGGGGCTGAACTATAGCATGTTTAAAAGCAGCACCATCAACCAAGGGTTCCATTCCCCCAACCTTAACATTTATCCAAAAATAACAAATAAAAAACACTAACTATGGCTGTTTACTGCATCTCATCTTATCTCAAACTGAAAACGCAGTGTAAATAAAAATGTGGGGGGCTCATGGATTTTTAGCCCTTCTGTTCCATTTATGTTCTTTAGATTGAAGCCTTGCAGAATCTTTGCCTGTGTACATAGGTTTTGCTTCACTGAGCCTTTTTGCCATCGGTAATTATCGACTGAGCTTCGAAATATCTTTACGGGCAACATGCAACTTTTGATATTTTACTTTTGCAGGCTGTGTACTCGACTGGTAAAGAGTTATTTCACATACAGTGGGGCAAAAAAGTATTTAGTCAGCCTCCAATTGTGCAAGTTCTCCCACTTAAAAAGATGAGAGAGGCCTGTAATTTTCACCATAGGTATACCTCAGCTATGAGAGACAAAATGAAAAAACAAATCTAGAAAATCACATTGTCTGATTTTTAAAGAATTTATTTGCAAATTATGGTGGAAAATAAGTATTTGGTCAATAACAAAAGGTCATCTCAATACTTTGTTACATGCCCTTTGTTGGCAATGACAGAGGTCAAATGTTTTCTGTAAGTCTTTACAAGGTTTTCACACACTGCTGCTGGTATTTTGGCCCATTCCTCCATGCAGATCTCCTCTAGAGCAGTGATGTTTTTGGGCCACACAGACTTTCAACTCCCTCCAAAGATTTTCTATGGGGTTGAGATCTGGAGACTGGCTAGGCCACTCCAGGACCTTGAAATGCTTCTTACGAAGCCACTCCTTCGTTGCCCGGGCGGTGTGTTTGGGGTCATTGTCATGCTGAAAGACCCAGCCACGTTTCATCTTCAGTGCCCTTGCTGATGGAAGAAGGTTTTCACTCAAAATCTCACGATACATGGCCCCATTCATTCTTTCCATCATACGGATGAGACGTCCTGGTCCCTTGGCAGAAAAACAGCCCCAAAGCATGATGTTTCCACCCCCATGCTTCACTGTAGGTATGGTGTTCTTTGGATGCAACTCAGCATTCTTTCTCCTCCAAACACGACGAGTTGAGTTTTTACCAAAAAGTTCTATTTTGGTTTCATCTGACCATATGACATTCTCCCAATCCTGTTCTGGATCATCCAAATGCTCTCTAGCAAACTTCAAACGGGCCCGGACATGCACTGGCTTTAGCAGGGGGACACGTCTGGCACTGCAGGATTTGAGTCCCTGGCGGCGTAGTGTGTTAGTGATGGTAGCCTTTGTTACTTTGGTCTCAGCTCTCTGGAGGTCATTCACTAGGTCCCCCCGTGTGGTTCTGGGATTTTTGTTCACCGTTCTTGTGATCATTTTGACCCCACAGGGTGAGATCTTGTGTGGAGCCCCAGATCGAGGGAGATTATCAGTGGTCTTGTATGTATTCCATTTCCTAATAATTGCTCCCACAGTTGATTTCTTCACACCAAGCTGCTTACCTATTGCAGATTCAGACTTCCCAGCCTGGTGCAGGTCTACAATTGTGTTTCTGGTGTCCTTTGACAGCTCTTTGGTCTTGGCCATAGTGGAGTTTGGAGTGTGACTGTTTGAGGTTGTGGACAGGTGTCTTTTATACTGATAAGGAGTTCAAACAGGTGCCATTAATACAGGTAACAAGTGGAGGACAGAGGAGCCTCTTAAAGAAGAAGTTACAGGTCTGTGACAGCCAGAAATCTTGCTGGTTTGTAGGTGACCAAATACTTATTTTCCACCATAATTTGCAAATAAATTCTTAAAAAATCAGACAATGTGATTTTCTGGATTTTTTTTTTCATTTTGTCTCTCATAGCTGAGGTTTACCTACGATGAAAATTACAGGCCTCTCTCGTCTTTTTAAGTGTGAGAACTTGCACAATTGGTGACTGACTAAATACTTTTTTGCCCCACTGTATGGGAGAGGCATATTTTTGTTGAACTTTCCTTGCAGAAATATTGGAAGGTGTTCATTTTACTTTTGCTCTCATTTTTATTTACACTGCGTTTTCAGTTTGAGATAAGATGAGATGCAGTAAACAGCCATATTTAGTGTTTTTTATTTGTTATTTTTGGATAAATGTTAAGGTTGGGGGCATGGAACCCTTGGTTGATGGTGCTGTAAGTATTCCTCTGCATATGTTATCCCCAGTACTTAACCTTGTGAAAGTCCCCACTTAGATGAGTAATGTCTTTTTACTCACTCTCTATTCTGACCCCAGAGTTTATTCAAAGCCCCTATCATCATATTAAGAGCTTTTTCTTATAAGAGCGGTGTTATCCTTTGGAAATGCCTTTGTTTATCAGCCTTCATAACCTTGAATAGAGAAAAAACAAAACAACTGGGATGCCTTTGAGGAACACCATGTGCTATATATGGTTTAAGCCAAATTCAGCCAGTTTTATTTTTTTTAATAGCATTTAGTCAGAGAGCGACAAGGCAAGTGTCACACCCTGGCCTATAGCCTTTGTACGACAGCATGTTTCCACAGCCGCTCTGGTTCAGAAGCAAATGTCAACCGAACCGTTCTAAAGGAACGCTAAGTGAAGGAGAGGGTTAAATGCCAGGCTGTAACAATATGCAAAACATCAAATGGAGTTCAAAACCCTTTATTACATTTTTCCAATACCCAAACTGTTAACTTCTGACTGGGCCATTCCATCTCTGTCAGCGCTGTTTGTTTATGTGGCAGATGGGTTGCATAAATTGCACTGTGGGCTTCAAGCATTATGAACCAAACTCAATTAGCCAGCCAGGGTGTTAGCGTACACACTTTGCTGCAGCAAATCACAACGTGCAGATGGGTGATATTTTTCACATTTTGGTGGCTGGGGCTCAAACCCATTATTTCCCCTTGTTTGCGTGAGTGCCTGACTCATTGAGTAATCAGTTTGATGAATAAAAATCAGGTCCGACCAGAAGAAATATATCTCTGGAACCCAATGTTCCAGAGTTATATAATGGATACAATCTTTTCAGGGAGGGATGTGGAATTCTGTTTCTTCATGTGTTGTTGCAGGTGAAAGAAAAAGGGTTGTGAGAGTTTTGGTCGTTTTTGGTCATTCATTGGGCACCCAGTACAGATACCATCTCTGAGAGTTCTCTGTAGATTGACGACCCACTCTGTTTGTCACAGCTGATGGGCATTTTGCTATTAATGCAGTAATGACTCTGCTACTAAGCAATCCGGGAAAGGTATTTGTCACAAAGGATCCCCTTTTTCTCTTAAGTGTTCCAGAGTTTAACGCACCATTGAATTTTCCTCTTTCCTGGCTGTCCGTCCTTCCATTTCCTTATCATCATCACCTTTTCTATCACCTTTTTTAAAATTCTGCTCGCTTAACATCCATTTCTGCTCCACTTACCCGTCTACTCTTAAGCCCCCTCTCCCTCTTACTGTCCTTCATCATCCCTGTCCTTCTTTTATCTTTCTGTCACAATCCCAATATATCCACATATAACAGACGCCTTAACCCACCTTCAACTCATTCACCCCTCATTTCACTCTCTGTTTCTCTCGCTCTCCTTTCTCTCAATCTCCTTCTCTTTTTCCCTCTCTCTTTTTCTCTTCTTTCCCTCGGTCCTGCTCTCTCTCTCTCTCTCTCGCTCCTACTTTCTCTCTCTCTCTCTCTGTTTGTCTGTCTGTCTGTCTGTCTGTCTGTCTGTCTGTCTGTCTGTCTGTCTGTCTGTCTGTCTGTCTGTCTGTCTGTCTGTCTCTCTCTCTCTCTGTCTCTCCTTCCTCTCGGTCTACCTCTCTCTACCCACCATTGAGCCCAGCATGGCAGCCTTGGCCCTCTTCAATGCATGATTTCTTCCGAGAAATATCCTTCTGCGTTGACCTCTGTGCGCCGGTTGGCTGGCTGCCATCTCCACTCAATGGACTCATCAATCCATCTCGGCCTTGATTTTATTGTCTCACACAGCCCCCTGTCATCCAGTACATCTCTCATCCTTAATGTCATCCCTTCACATTTTAACATGTCTGCATTTTCCCAGCACCGCTCGACGTTTGATTACTTGGAGCTGGGGTGGCAGAAGGAAGGATGAGGAGGAGGAGGAGGAGGAGGAGGAGAAGGACGAGAGCACAGGTGGACTGTTGTCTTTTTTTTTAAGTCCTTGCCAAAGGAACAACCTCTGCTTCACAATGGAATAGGTGTATGTCATTTTCATTAAGTGAATTATGGCTGTTTTTATAGAGGGCAACGCGATGGCTCCTCTAGGTAAACACTTTCATGAGTATTTTTGGGTTGATTTAGCGATGTCTGACTTTGAGCTGTTTGAAACCGTGCCACTTATTGCGTTCAGCCTCCACATGTTGTGCTGGGAACTTAACATAATGGAGCTATATTACTCTTGATCCTGTTGGCTAAGCAGTGTCAAACGCCCATGACTCACGCCTCAGTGTTATTCACTGCATTTCTCTGTTCTACCAAACGGGTAAAAATGTGAATCATTGATAAATATTGTAAATTATTTATTCGCCTTAAAGTAAGCATCGTGGAGACGAATTATTACACACTCAGGATGATCTACATGCTGCCGGTGATAGCGCGGTCAAATCTCCCACTCACCTTATGTTCTCAAGGGGGGGAACAGAGGTCAGCAGAACCCAATGAATAAATGCATGGGCATTCAAGCCACACTCCTCATTTGCAAAGGATTGCCATCCCAGAATAAGGGGGGGGGGGAGGGGGGGGGATAGCAAATCAATAATCAACCTGCTGTTCAGCCACAGACTTGACTGCTAGACAAACAGAACTTGGAGACATGTCTGGAGTCCATCGTTATATATGGGACATGCTAAATGTCAGTCATGCTTGCCCTGTCTCTCCAAGGCCATTATGAGCAGTCAGTCCGTGCTATTTATAGAGTGCATCAGCATGTTTAGTCATGGAACACCTGACCCCGTTAAATCACCGCCCCCTGAGCGGAGCATGGGAAGCTGGCGTGAATCATAATTCCTGATCGCAGGAGCAGTGTGGGTTAAGTGACTGGCATGTATAATCATATATATCATACATAGTATGCATTACATACTATACATATATAAATATATGTATGTGTATAGATGTGATATAGATATACTGTATACAGATATTTATATGTATATATGTATAGTATGTTTGACTTTTATACATATGTACAGTATGTATAGTGTATATCATTTTTTTGGGTAGCAAATATATTTTTCAATCGGAACCATCAAAAAGACAGAAACGACTTTGGCAGCACCCCCCCCCTCCCAAAAAAAAAAAAACAGACAGAAGTGTCACGATAACCTTTATCTCTGTCAGCCTCCCACTATTGTCTCTCTTCCCCTCTCTTCCAATGAGATTGTTTCTTTTTACTGTCTCTTTCTCTCTCTCTCTCGTTCTCTCTCTCTCTCTCCCTCTCTCTCTGTCTCTCTGTCTCTCTGTCTCTTTCTCCCCCCCCCCCCCCCCAGTAGGACCCCTCAAGGTCCTCACAGGGCTGCCAGGGACACTCCCTCCCTCTGGGGGGGGGGGGGGGGGGGGGGGGGGGGGGAGCCTCGGCAGCACTGTTGTCGTTCTGCTTCTGCACCCCTGCGGAAACCTCTGGCTTCAGACACAACTACCACCACATTGAACCGCCTGGCCGCTCTTCCCACAGCGCCATGGAAACTGCACACATACACAAACGCACGCACGCACACGCATATGCAGACACACAAACATGCACTCGCACAAACACGCACACACACATGCATATATACACACACACACACATGCTTATACACATGCACACACAAGCACACACAAACGCACGCGCACATACACGCACACATGCACATAAACACACACACACAAACACACACATGCATATACACATGCACACACACACACACACACACACACGCGCAGAATCACATACGCATGCACAAACACACACATATGCACACACACGAGAAGCAAGGCATGTTGGAATGTGAGGGCAGAGGAGCAGTTACGTATGGAATAGGAATTGTTTTGAAAGAAATGAAATAACTTTTGTTTGAGCATTGTTTTGTGCGCGTCCACACACAAACCCCACACCCCATACAGCCACACTCCCACACGAGATTGGGCGCAGGTAGAGGCATGATGATGATGATAGAGTAGAAGTTGTTCTGAACTTGAGACAACATCAGCATGACGTGCTTAGCTGTACGCTGGTAACCGAGGTAATAGGTATCAGGTGCAAGACGCAGACTGCTAGGGTTGCTAAGGGAGCTTGTATCCAACGGGGAGATGAAATGGGTGTGTCACAGTGAGAACACATAGGTAAATGAGTTGCACAGCAATATATTTGTTTGGCATCTGACGAAGTTCAGCCATGAAGGTGTTTGTGGTGTGTTATCTTTGTCTTTGTCCTGTCTCGATCAATGAAATGACAATCTAAAGCCAAGATAGTGGTGTGGTTTTCATAGAGCTATGTACTAATTTCGAACAGGTGAATGTGTAGGTTTGTATGTGTGTATTTATGTATGTTTATAGTTATATATGTATTTATGAATGCATATATACATGTACGTATGTATGCATGTATGTGTGTGTGTGTGTATGTATGTATTTATGTATGGACAGATACATGGATGGATGTAGGGCCTATGTATGTATGGAGGGTATGTTTATGTATGTATGTATGTATGTATTTATGTATGTATGTATGTATGTATGTATGTATGTATGTATGTATGTATGTATGTATGTATGTATGTATGTATGTATGTATGTATGTATGTATGTATGTATGGTATATGAATGTGTCTGTATGTATGAGTATTTTTGTAAATATGTATAGACATATGTATGTATACAGAGTATAGGAATGTATGTAGGCACTATATGACTGTATGTATGTAAATATGTATAAATGTAGGGGATATGAATGTATGTATGTTTGACGCATGCATCTATAATGGTATGTGGGCGTCCATGTACGTACATTTCATTCAGCATCAAATTGTGGAGAGGGAGGCTTAATGCATTACCGAACACAGACACATAGCGTCGGCTTCATAATAACCACTTTCCGCTTTCCGGTTAATCCAGAAAGGCAACATGTTATTTAATTGTCGCCGCAAAGGTACATCTGTGTTGCTGTGAATATAAATGAGCTGCTCTGGCCTCTGGTTCTCATGGTAACACCAACGGATTGCAATGGGATAATTGACCTTGAAGGTATGTGGTCTCCTTCAGCAGACACAGACCAACACAGCCGGTCGCTCCGACGCAGCGCTATGCGCCCTATTACACTGTGAAAAGTATTGATCTATTAACAAACGAGATCTTCCCAGCGACGCTCCTTTTCCTGTTGTTGTTTTTTTCCTGCACTTCGTGTCTTTATTTTTTGGGACCATATCTTAATGATACCTTCGCTCCGATGCATGAGCAAAAAAAAAAAAAAAACGTACACCGCGTTGGGCTTTGGCGGGGGGGGGCGTCGGGAAACTGTTTCGATTTACAACAGGCAGCATGCTCTGCAATGGATCATAATGATGGTGCTCCTAGGAATGGCGTATCTACAGGCCATGAGGGGGCACTCTAACCCTTTGTCGGTCGCGCCATGCGCACTCCTTTTTCTGTCTTGACTTTTTTTTTTTTACCATGTCTTCGTCTCCCACTCTCACCTCAGTACAGCCATGCTCTATCCTCCTCTGTTTTTAGTACTACCACTGTCCTCTCTCTCGTAGCCTACTAATGCACCCTCTTATCGGGATTTCTCGCTCTCCTCTTTTTCTCGTTGCCAATCTCTCTCTCTATCTATCTCCCCCCCACCCCTCTCTCGTTGTCTCTCGGTCCTAGGCTCCAGCCCCCTTCCTCTGTCTCTCACTCTCTGGTTCCACTTATCTCGCCTGCTATCCAACATTTTACTGTTGGTGATACGATTTTCCATTCGCTCACTTTCATCTGCCTCTATGCCTCTGTTCTTCTTCTGCCTCACAGTTTAATCTTTTTCATTCCATGTTTTTTTCTTTTTCAATGTAACATTGCGTTGACATCACAAGCATTCCACACCTCTAAATGCAAATACAGACATAATAAACTCTAGATAAATATTGACCTTGTATGTAGCTTCTTTTGCCAATATATATTTCATCGGGAAACTCGGCACGCTTAGTAATAACTACAGCTAGTGTGAGTTGATGTGAATGCATATAAAGCAAAATAAATTTGATTCCTCGTTTTTTCCAATGAGATTGTTATATTTCATGTTCCAGGTCACAATAACTTGTTACAATTTTAGAAAAGGTGCAAGATATTCATGTGCTTTATATTTGTATTATTTCTCATTAACTTGATTTCTTATTAATGTTTTTTTCTAGACTCATATATCTACACTTGATCACAGTAATCCATCTCTTTGTGCAATGTTGTTTTTTGACTGTATAACCATACAAAAATAGCCCGTTTTTTTAAGTCGCGCTAGGTAGAATCTCCAGCCATTACAGTGTCTTTTCAAACACACTTTTATCTTTCAGATGTTTCAAAAATGTCGCCGTGTCAAGTGCTTTCGTTTTAAGCCAGGAGTAGTAAGCAAGTTGACAACATCTGCACCCCAGGGACTACGTGATAGAAGAGCAAAACGGTGGGCTAGATTGTGTAATTCGTATTCTTTCATCCTGCCTGCCAGCGAGTGAATGGAGCCACTTAAAAGTTTCACATGAATCTCGTGAGTTTCGTTTCCGGGGCCGCCGACATACGGTGACCACAAACCAGGAAGTGCTCGTCGAGGAACTAACCGAAAAAACTTTCATTCTCGGTTATAAAGCACAAGCCTTCGACACCCTCGACGAATGATTGACGACTGTTGGAGATGACGCGGTAACCCATTCCGAGTCACAATTCAAGTTAAATTCTTAATATGTTAGGACGGATCCATAAATATTTCATAGACTTGAATATGCACTTGCAAATTCATTTTTTTTCATAATAGTCTTAAAGTCTGAAAGTAACCTACTTCGGTTCACCAGAACACATTATTATGCCATTCAAATATATCACCTGGGTCCACCTCGCCCACCCAGGACTGTTTCAGCATGTCTCTGGGGCTAGTAATGAGGATCATTTATAAAGTATACAATTCCTCACGGCTCATCCAATTATGGACGGTAGAAGATAAGTTATTCCCACACTTTATTTCTCTGCTAATTCAGGCCATTTCATAACCTGCTTGCCAAATTAGGAAGGAGATACTTAAACCTCCCAAACTAATGGCGTAGAAGTAGAATACAGGAATCTATCTACCAACCCTATGATTTATATCCCGTTTTATGGAGTTAAGCTATCGAGAATAATATAACATCATGTATCATTAATTATCCCTCCTAGGAAGCCGGGATAATCTAGAAGAAAGACGTAAAGACGGGAAGACTTCCTGAACATCTGTGGAAGAGGTAGGCCTATCACTTAACTAAATGTTTGTTTTATATATTATTAAACATTTAAAACTAGCTCAATGAATCCCATACAGTTATACAGACAACGTGGGCCGGGGGATTTAGGTGCTGTTGTAAAAATCCTAATTTGTCCCTTTGACACTTTTCTGTTTTGGGTTTTGAGTGTCTGTAGCTAAAGTATGGGAACCTCATTGATAAATCAGTGCTTGGTGAATCTAAAAAGGTACAAGACTTTTTACCTGCAACTAACTTTGCCGGTGAGACCACTATGGCGTTTTTGCACTATACTTTACTGGCCCAATTGGCTAGCCGCTGTGTGTCAGTGTGTCTTTAACTGATGCAGCCTGTTGCTTGAGTAAAAGCAACAATGACACGCACACTTTCATACATCCTTTTGATATCTGCGATGATGAATTTAGTTTGACGTTCAGTATTTCATCTTTATTGTCGTCATTTCAATAGCTCACAGAGACCATTTATTTCCGAATGGTCTTGTTTACACATTCGAAAATGTTTCACACCTATTTCCCAGTAGTGCCACACAAGTCCTTGATATAAGGAAAATATCGACATACACTAGACATTGGACATATTGCCTAGCGTTGGACTTCTATCTAATCCTGATTACCCTTATACAGTTAGGATCAAACAATTAATAAAGAATCAAGCTGATGAGAACTTTAGCTATATTCGGTGTAACCCGGCACGGCACAAAGTGCTGATGGAGAAATGTCCCATGGAGCATCACTTTAAGAATTAACCAATGTTTTTCCATACACCACCTAGTGCGAAACAACAAACTAGAATTTTTCAGCCAAACAACTTTAAAAGCGACTATGAGGGAGTGTTTTTTGCCCAAGAGAGCAAAAATCGAGGGTTAGGGTGAGTATATGACATGTTTATACTTTTTACCATTATCTGAAATCTTATTTGGATGTATCAGTATACTAGTACTAGACCAGTACAACTATAATTTAATCACTAATGTAACTTAATATAATATGCTATGAACAAATACAAATATGCTGTAAGTTTATTTTAACTTTAGTCATACTTTTACAATGTCCTTATCTATCTCTCTGTCACAATTCTACGGCTACGGCGCTCTCACCCTAGAGTGTTCTTTTTGGTTTTCCACACTGAAAATGGGAAGGCCGTTGGGTCACGTCGGCTGCTTCAAATTGAAAAATACAATTCGTTCTCAAACACGAAGTTGAAGCAAGTATGAAGAAGAAACTTTATACCATCTTGTATCATCCTTGATGATTGTACGTCATCTTGAAAAGAAGAAAACTGGAAACACTGATGGGGTTATGGTGGAACCCCAAGCTCTGACCACTTTGCACCATCACAATAACACAGACTCAAGGGGTTTGATAGGCCAATATTGAAATGAGATGTGACGCCATTTACTCCCCACTGTTGACTTTATGGGGCTGTAAAGGACTGCTACATGACCCTCACATATTTAATAGTGACGTTTTTCAGATTTTAAGGGGACAGACTTGTAGGAGACTTGGTAGAGAGGGCAGTTAAAAAAAAATCATCAAGAAATTATGAGCTGCTGTTAATCTGACGAGTAGCGTAGAGCTGCAGCAGCAGAAGCTAAAGCCTTTTCATGGTGCAGTGAATTAAACACCAATATATCTCTGTATTCAAATTCGTTTTCTACAAGTACAGCTGATATAAAAAACATACATACACAGACTCACACACACACACACACACACACACACACACACACACACACACATGCACACACACTCGATAGAATGAATGAATGTGAGAAAGGTGCTAGAGACTCTCCAGCAGACAAGCATAATCTCTCCTATAAATCTCTTGAGACCTCTGGCTACAAGCAGCTCTCCGGCTCCAAGTTTTTGAGTGGGAAGGAGCCCTGGAAAACAAAATACTACCAGAAAGTCCCCCCTCCCACCCTACGTTCTCCCATAGGTGGCTCTACCTCTCTACCTGCTGTGGCATTTGGCATAATTAAAAAGTATTATCATTGTTATGGTTGTTGTGGAAATTCCAGCGGCACCTTGGTAGAATAACATCCACCAACATGAATGTCAATGACTAATTTACCATTAAAATAACGTGTCTCATTAAACAAGGTGAAATTATGAGTCAGGCTCCAATATGAAGTGTGTTATTACACTTGGGTGATGTTGCCGTGCTTTCTAGTGGGTACTAAATATAGCAACAGGAGTGTAGCGACATTAGGCTGGGATACAGCGTAGTGCATGAAGCCTATGCTGCTCTTGGAGTCGTACGGGGGGGAAAGCTTTTGCCAAGTTATCTCTCGTTAAACACTTGCCTTCATCTACGCCTGTTGTGGATGGATTCTTCTCGCTAGTCCTCCATGGTGAAATTAAAGTAAGTATGTTCAATTAAAACAGGATAGGGGCTCAGAGTCTCCCAGGCAGGAGGTACGTTTCCAGCTCTGCAGCTGTGTTGTGTCGTGGTGGGACAGTAGAGTCCCATCTCTTGGCTATGGTGATGGAGCCACCATCTTGGATAATTGCTGCTGATTGAGAACAGGGTGGGAATACCGTCGTCATCCCATCTAGTCAAACAACACTACCTCATTCTCCGTTGTCCATAACCTTTCATCTCTTCCTCTCTGGGTTGTTCGCATATGAATTTTCCCTTTTGCCTGCAAGCCCTTTTATTCTTTAAGCAAGACCCCAAGTTGACTATTTATCAGTTTTACCAAGTATACCAAGTATTCCAATTACTACGTTCAGTGGTCTGCTTTTGCCAGCCCTTTCCCAAGGATCTTTAGGAGCTACTTTCAAAATCTGTATGTTTCCTGTTCTTCTTATTCTATGAGTGGTCAGGGGGCCATTATTAAAACTTTTATTCTCTCTACGACTGGATAGCCAAACCGTAAGAACTACTTCAACACATTGTACAGTCAGATCATACTATTGTGTAGCAATGAGCAGCATTTTGATACTGCAAATATGAAATAAACTTTATACTGCTTTCACGGTATAGCTCACTATCGCGCAGAGAGAGACTGCACAAGGGGAAGCTTATCACATTCAAAGCACAGAAAACTGACTGGTTGTGGTCCTGTGTTATGGCTTTTTGTTACCGTATCGACAATTCACCTCATCTGAATTGGCAGCGGAGACAAAGCCCCCTTTGTAACCTTGAACCACAGACCCCCACAACACCAGGCTCCTGGGTTTTGTCACATTTATTTTCGAGGCATATCCAATATCCCATAACTGATGTGTCATCCAGAGACAACACAATTCTGTGGAAAAGTCTGAGATGAAATTAAAAGCCTTTTTATTCAAAGGGGCCGGTTGAAAATTGTGGGAAAGTGGCAGCCGGGGGGAGTTTATTCATGTTCTAATTGAAAGAAGCACATTTCACTAGCGTAGCGTCTCACTCCCTTTCAGCTGAAAGGCATGGGCTCTGCCGCCAGCAGGTAGCCTTTAATGCTCTTAGGGCTAGCTCATTAGCTAAGATGCCTCAGCCGGACAAAGACAAGAATCTGAAAACAAGCCAAGCACCGCAGAGACACAGTGCCAGGCCAAGGTGACTTTCTTGGCAGCTATTCATACGTGTTTGTCCTAGTAGGCTTAGACGTATGTATATACTGTGTGAATAACAGCCTCACAGATTAAAAGGGAAATGTAATACCACATAGATCTACACTGGTAGGGATTTTTACAAAAAAATAAATGAGCATTTTCCAGTTTCAAACTGTGAAAGGTTATGGTTCAGGTCATGTGTATTTCAAAACCTCTCATAACTGATTGAAGCACACTACAGTTAAAGGGGGAAATAAGCATTTTAGCACTCCTGAGCTGAAACTCTTGCTCTTTTTTAACCTTGCTCATGTTGAGGTAACTTTCTTAACTAAACTTGTGTTCTTTTTCAGTAGAGGGGAAAGTCTTGAAGTTTTGAAGGCCAGGTTTTGACAGTGATCAGGAAATCCATTCTGTCAGTTATTGTTGCCTCAGCAAAGTGTATTGCATCAGTGATTAGGAAGAGACGCAGAATACATTTGAAGTGGGTTCTCCTTTCATGCCTTGCTTTTTCCCAAGCACAGTAGATATGTTATCGGGAAACACAAATTCCTTTTAAATATGAACCTGTGCAATACATAATCATCAACTAACCAATGTAAGACCAACAAATGGCTGTTTTTAGATTAGTTGCTAATTAGTATGATACATTTAATTCTGGTTTGCTCAAGAAAGTGTCACAATAAGATTATCATAATGAACTTGTTAACAAATATGGCTTACACAAAGGGGAAATTAAAAAGTATAGTTTTTTTTCCTCAAATACCACTTTAATTACAGTGTGAGTTCTACCAAAAGAGAGAAAACAGCAATTACCCAGAAGTTTGAGTCACTATGTAGCAAGTAGCCTCATCCTTTTTTTTAATTGCATTCTTAATTTGCTTAATGTGTCGTACGACTTTATAAAATAGGATCTCCATTTCGTCTCACCAGCCGTGATTTTGCCCATGGGCTCACCTTTAGAAGGGCTCCATGATGGGAGACTGATTAATGAGAACACAAATACACTACTTGAAAACCCTCTAGAAATACTCCTCAGTATGTGGAGTCTCACGCCTCCACCTTCTCGGACGTAACAAGAGCTTTTTTTCTATGTATCATATCTGGTCATCAAATTGCCTCTCCAACTCTCTCTCCCTGCTCCCGATCCCTGTAAGAGAGCGCCCTCGTCGAGATTCATCCCTCTCGCTGCATTAGTGCAGAATATCGCCCGTACATAATCTAAGTAGCTGGGGCCATTAATGAATCCTGACTTTAATACTGAACACGGTGAGTTGTAGTAGTAGGTGGGGGTGGTAGTGGTGGGGGTGGTGGAGTTGGTGGCTGCAGGGTGGACTGCTGGAGGTTTTAAACATGATGCCGTTCAACTGGTGAGTCCCATGGAGCGTATAAGCCCATCTGCTGCACGTCCAGACAATGCTCTACCTGTTTATGTGTTGGCGCTCACACAGTCACACACACAGACACACACAGACACACTAGGCACACACTGCCAGGACCAGAATAGTCTACTACAAAGTGGCCAAGATTGATGGAAGACTCACTCGCACGGTGTGTTTTCCATTGCCAAAGCAGGAACAACAAACAACACATAGGAGCTGAATAGAAGGTGCAAGAAAAAATATATGAAATGATAATAGAGACAGAGCAGCTCATTAGTCGCAACAATTGAAAGTGTTTAAAAAAATGTGTCAGGATGCATTTTATAAATGGATTTCCCACTGTGAGGAACAGAAATTGCTTCTTTCCCTTCCAAGTGCTCAGCCAGGAATAGAGACTTCCAAAAATGTGCTCAGGACTCAAACAACTTCCCTCGCTCTCTGAGGAATCTGTTTCTATTGTTTAACCATAAAGAAAGCGGAAAGCTTTTTTTAACATGTGTGTACACATTCTCCCTTTGGTTTTTGTCACAGAAGGAGTTGAGCAATGTCTGTGTTATGCTTCTTACAAAGGTGTCATCACAGATAGCCTTTTTATTCAAACAAAGTCCCATTGGACTCGTTCAAAACAATACTTTCACTGTGCGACTCACTCATCAGGGAACACAAAACGACGGGCCGGGAGATGGCGCTTGTGATTTATTGGTGCACCATGGTGAATCAACAAGTTTAACTTTAATTGTTTTCTTTTGCGATTGGGATGTGGGGGTAGTTAATACGGAGTGGATGATTGATGGTGCAGGGCAGCTGGTTTGGCTGGGCACTTTGTCTTTTGCACTGCAACCCACGAATGAAGCCAGTTGATAGAAGCAATTAATTCCGGATAGATTTTTTTGGTATTAATAAATAAACTGCTAAAATAAAAAGGGAGAGAGAGAGGAAAAAACAACAACCAAGAAATACAACCATAGTGCCAATGGGAAGGGATAGTGTTTTCAAGTGGTCTAACAAATCATCACATATCAGTGAGAGTCCATTGTCAGTAAATATGTTTTTTACCCTTTAACCTTACTCTTGTGAGGGACGCCTTCTTCGTTGCTTCGCTGTTATTGTTTTACAATTGTATTTTCCTGCTATTTTCTACCACACACGATGATGGCAGGTGAGCCCGAGGTAAGCATTTGAATATGCAGTGATTTAAACGTCAAGTGGGTGGCCTTTCACGTGTTTTAATAATGCTCTATTCTATTTAAGCTACATTAGTTGGCTAAGTAATAGAGACAACCGTTTAATTAAACGGCCCGTTGATGACGCTTCACTGTGAATAATAGCTGTGAACCATTAATCAACGGTGCAGTGTGCACACCTAATTTGCAAGGACAACAGTGCTGGCAAGGCGCAGGAGACCGGGCGTGCTGGCGAACAGCAGAAATGACCACCGACTCAGTGAATCGGTGTTCCTAATTAGCCAGCCTCAGAGTACCTGTTGCGCTCCAGACCCGATCAGAGAACAGCACTGCATTTAAAAAAAAAAACAAACATCTATGTTTGGAAAATTGCTCTGTTTTAAGAATCAATAAAAAGTAAAGGATTGTGGTCAAGCAATCCCCCTCTGTTATAATCAAAGTCGTGCGCCTCCGCCGTCGCTGCGCTCTTAATGCTAAACGAATAGCTCCGAATGCTTCGCGGAAACCTGGCAGGGCCCGCCTGTAATTCATGGCATGCCAGAGTGGGTCTATTTATTTTTTGCATTTGTTCCAGCCTGGTAGCGACTGATGCAATAGAGTGTAGATGATTTACCTCTGCTGATTATTGAATCAGAGGAGGGGAGGGGGGGGGGGGATACAGAGCCCTGCCCAGAGTCTGTTCTGTCTGGGTTTTAATTACGTTTGGTCAAAAGCTGGCCTATCCTCTCAGACCTGTGTATTGTAAATTACTGTAATTAAATGAGATGCGCAAGAGCCATGGAGTATAGATTGTGAACTGTAAGAAGAGTGATCAGTGGTGCAGTGCTTCCGTGGCGGAGGCATGGGAAGTTTGTGTTGTTACAGTGATTACACAATACACATGGAGACGGCAAAAATAACAATAAATCAAAGACAATTGATTGGGATGCTGTCTGGTGGTGTTTTGCTTAGCATCAATCACCTTTACAATCAATTACAAGTACTGGTGTGAATGCTTATGATGCACAGCAAATCAAGACGGACTGACCACCGCAAATAAACTATTTCAAGGACTCTTTATACCCTGCTGGTCTGCAGAGAGAACAATACCAATGCCTTGGGTTAGTGGGTTCAGAGTGAGCTTCAGGGAGGAAAATGGAAAGCAGGAGCATTTATATTAAAGAAAAGTTCAAATTATTTACCCCTGGGAGGGAAGAGGCCAGAACACTCTTTTTTAAACAGCGATTGAATTACACTAAATTCTTGTGATAGAAAGATTTTTTGCAATGTTTTAGGGGGGAATCTGAGTTGGCCTGGAAACCAAACACATTTACAGAAGACTGACGGTACTTCTTTTAATAAACGCCGGGCTATTCGCGAATCAATTGGGAGAAAAGGACATTGACAGATTTTTATATATTTGATAATCCCCCACTACCCCCAACCCTGTTTTATTACAGAAAGATAGACCTGCTTAAGAAGTGATATTGCCAAAATGAATAATTCTGCTTCATCAAAAAAAGTATAGGAGGCAGATTATGGAGGAAACTTTTTTACAGCATTAATATGTCATGAGTTTTCTAAACTTGAAGCATTCAGAAGGAATGCCTTTATGAGGCTATCCTTAGATCCATATCATGTATAAAACTAAAACCAAACACAACACTTAAAAACAACTAGGAGAAACCACTTGACTAAATAGTACTGTCTGTACCACACAAACCAAGATGTATTGCCAGGGGGATGTCACATGTCTGCTTAATATATACTGGGCCCAGTTTATTTGATTCTAAACTTAACTTTGTCGGTCTGTTGTACTATAAATGCAAATCTCTCCCATCTCAAATTCAAATAATGCTTTTTGAGAGGCTATTATCAGCTTATTTGTTGTCAGTGTTATTTATTGTTTACCACCATGTCTCAGAAAGTGAATCTTTTAAAATATACATACAAATATTATACCACCTTACTCTCCATTTCATTGTTCGTATGTCATTCTCCTTTGTTATCTCCCATTAAATACTTTTTAGGTGGTTTAATGATAATATCACGCCGTGACCAGAATTATGAAATCATTCATAGTCCCGTGTAGCTCGTAGAGCATGGAATTAATCGAGATTTGTGTTTGATAAAAGCCTCCAAATTGCATATATATACAGTGGGGCAAAAAAGTATTTAGTCAGCCACCAATTGTGCAAGTTCTCCCACTTAAAAAGATGAGAGAGGCCTGTAATTTTCATCATAGGTATACCTCAGCTATGAGAGACAAAATGAAAAAAAAAAATCTAGAAAATCACTGTCTGATTTTTAAAGAATTTATTTGCAAATTATGGTGGAAAATAAGTATTTGGTCAATAACAAAAGGTCATCTCAATACTTTGTTACATGCCCTTTGTTGGCAATGACAGAGGTCAAATGTTTTCTGTAAGTCTTTACAAGGTTTTCACACACTGCTGCTGGTATTTTGGCCCATTCCTCCATGCAGATCTCCTCTAGAGCAGTGATGTCTTTGGGCCTTCGCTGGGCAACACAGACTTTCAACTCCCTCCAAAGATTTTCTATGGGGTTGAGATCTGGAGACTGGCTAGGCCACTCCAGGACCTTGAAATGCTTCTTACGAAGCCACTCCTTCGTTGCCCGGGCGGTGTGTTTGGGGTCATTGTCATGCTGAAAGACCCAGCCACGTTTCATCTTCAGTGCCCTTGCTGATGGAAGGAGGTTTTCACTCAAAATCTCACGATACATGGCCCCATTCATTCTTTCCGTCACACGGATCAGACGTCCTGGTCCCTTGGCAGAAAAACAGCCCCAAAGCATGATGTTTCCACCCCCATGCTTCACTGTAGGTATGGTGTTCTTTGGATGCAACTCAGCATTCTTTCTCCTCCAAACACGACGAGTTGAGTTTTTACCAAAAAGTTCTATTTTGGTTTCATCTGACCATATGACATACTCCCAATCCTGTTCTGGATCATCCAAATGCTCTCTAGCAAACTTCAAACGGGCCCGGACATTCACTGGCTTTTTTTTTTTTCACTGGCAGGGGGACACGTCTGGCACTGCAGGATTTGAGTCCCTGGTGGCGTAGTGTGTTAGTGATGGTAGCCTTTGTTACTTTGGTCCCAGCTCTCTGGAGGTCATTCACTAGGTCCACCCGTGTTGTTCTGGGATTTTTGTTCACCGTTCTTGTGATCATTTTGACCCCACAGGGTGAGATCTTGTGTGGAGCCCCAGATCGAGGGAGATTATCAGTGGTCTTGTATGTATTCCATTTCCTAATAATTGCTCCCACAGTTGATTTCTTCACACCAAGCTGCTTACCTATTGCAGATTCAGACTTCCCAGCCTGGTGCAGGTCTACAATTGTGTTTCTGGTGTCCTTTGACAGCTCTTTGGTCTTGGCCATAGTGGAGTTTGGAGTGTGACTGTTTGAGGCTGTGGACAGGTGTCTTTTATACTGATGAGTTCAAACAGGTGCCATTAATACAGGAAACGAGTGGAGGACAGAGGAGCCTCTTAAAGAAGAAGTTACAGGTCTGTGACAGCCAGAAATCTTGCTGGTTTGTAGGTGACCAAATACTTATTTTCCACCATAATTTGCAAATAAATTCTTAAAAAATCAGACAATGTGATTTTCTGGACTTTTTTTTTCATTTTGTCTCTCATAGCTGAGGTTTACCTATGATGAAAATTACAGGCCTCTCTCGTCTTTTTAAGTGGGAGAACTTGCACAATTGGTGGCTGACTAAATACTTTTTTGCCCCACTGTATGTATTCCACCAAATCTCCAAATTACCCCAAAATGAGCAAGCATATGCCTGGAGCCCAACTCACCGACTCGTGAGAATAGTAAGTGAGTGGTAAGGGCGGTCAAAACTCTCCGTTTGACCTTTTTAAATAATTCCCTCCACATCTTTCTCTCCTCTTGTCTTGTTCCACCACCCATACCTTTTCAACATTATATATGCGCCACGCAATTGACGCACATTGGAGTGGTTAATGACGCACATAAATACAGAAATATTGATTTCCATCAGCGAACCAACCTACACGCAGAAGACGGCGTCATTTTCTCCTTCAACACTTTTTTTTCACTCAGCACAGGTTGGTAAAGAAAAAGATTGCATGCATAAAATCTGCCCCTCTGAAGAAAGCAATTATATACCCTGCTCCCCCTCTGAGAACCATTCCTCTGCACAACAAACTCTTTTATTGATCCGGTGATAATTACCTTAGTCACATCATAAAACACCTGGAACAGATTGGGGCTCAAATTATCGATTACCCCCGGGAGCTACTCTTCGCCATTCATTGTATCGCCGCCATACATTACTTGATGAAAATTGCTGGGCTCCCCGGCGCTCTCCGGTGGCCGTTTCTCTTGGGTAGTGCACGTGGGGTACATTGACAGAGGTGTTTGGGTAGGTTTCAAATGGCCACTTTAAAAGCCATTCATCATTTCTTTCTTTAGAGTCCGAGTTGCTCAATGTAGTGTGCTGAGGATAACCTGTGCGCTCCATCTACACACAGACCACCTCTCCCTAATCACCAGTACACCCCCTCCCCTACCCCCCTTCCAATTTCATCGCAAACGGTTTATGGCCGACAAATAACAAAAGGGAGACGTTTGATTTGGAAGGTGTGACTTGGGGCCTGCCCCGGCTAGTACCAGCTGTGTCTAATGCTTCATTACCCATAATCCTCTGGGCCTGTCAGAGTTTGACCCCGCTCCCTCCACCACAGTGGCCACACACTTGTCCGCTAGCTAGCCCCCCCTTACCGCAGCCCTGTTTGCGACCTCCCCCCAGCCCTCGACATCCATCTTGAAACAAATACTTAATATGCTGGGAAGGTCTGCGCACTTCTTTTTAATCGTTTTTTTTAAATTAGTTCTCACAATACAAACGTATGACCAGCCCTTCAAATCCCTTTCCTATTGTACAAGAAGAAGAAAATTCTAGACAGTTTGTTTACATAAGAGGAATAAACAGAAATAATCAAACATAAAGATGCTACAGCATGAAGTCTAGGGGCAAATAATATTCAAAATAGAAAAAAATACAAAAAACGGCATTGTGTCATGCTAGAGTTTACTTTAGACCAAGGCCTTTTCAGTTTTTATTTGGATTTGTTTTGGTGGTAATAGCATCTTATCATTTTGACCTTGTCATTTTGTTTTGTTGCACAAAGTGCCAACCAAATGACATCGGAGGTTTGTGTGGTCTTAGTGCGTTTGGTTGAGCTTTGTGCTTGTGTCGCTGTGAATAAAGGGGAAAATGGCTGCTGCCATGTTCGCCTGTTTTTGTAAAGAAAAATGACATAGTTCTAAAACTAAAATAACTCAAAGTCAAGAGCAACAGTTTGGTTATGGATGATCAGGCTGATGTTTCCCCCGAATTGCTGTTTATTTGTTTGATATATTTTTATTAGACGCTATGCTTCTAAAAAGCCCATAATTTGAATGCTATTGTGCTGGTATTGAACCAGTTCTGTATTGCCTGAAGTAATTGTACTAAAAAGATCTCATCAGTTAAGACACATTAAGCATTTAAAGGGGTCCTTGAATAGAAAGAGATTCATTAATTTCTAAAGAATAAATATAAAAAATGCTTTGAGAGAGAGCCATGTCTAATTAGAATTCCCAGCGAATGTTGTAAATGTCTTGAAAGAAGACTAGTCCCATGATATGGACTTGAAATATGCTGCGGATTATGCAATTGGGTTAAGTTTTCCTAAAAGATGCACTAAAACACTTCATGTCTACTTCATGGACATGGTAAGCACAATGTAATCTCTTGTGCTGGGTGAAAAAACATTCTCAATGAAATAGTTTATGTGAAAATATAGTCTGTCACTGCATTGTGGCATTATTTCTATAATACCTCTTCATCTGGACACTGAAAGAAACCAAAAAAAGACATATTACACAATATTATGTCTAGTATTGGGTTCTCAGTGTAAAAGTGCAAAGATGGATGATAACTTGCCCTGCAGAAAAAAACCGCCAAGGTCACCAAGATATAGTTTAAATACCAGTGGAATAGTAGTGATATGTCGATAAATTACAAATTTCATATTATATCAAAGATTGTTCCCATATAATTGACAGGTTGACAAGATCTCTTAACAATTCAAATACAGGTTGACAGGTTGACAAGAATTGATATCAACACTTCATTATTAGATCAAAGATTTTCCCCATGTGGGACAATCTTGTGCAGTGTATTATAATAGGAAATTTGTAATTTGTACATGCAATTTGTAATTATAATATGAGTTGGCCAGCCATGCACATTATATGCATGCATACATACAATTACCTCGGTCCTAGAGCTGTCTAGAGAATCTAGACAGAAGAGGTATAACAGCAGTAGACTGTATGACATGCATGACCTTATAGCAGAAGTAAAGCTACTCCGATGCCTTTTTTAGTTTGTTGCCACTATAAGGCTATAGCTACTGGAGTCATATGGGACATCATGTTAGCGGTCAACAACAGGCTGTTGGATGGGGATGCCCAGCGTGTGCGCTAGGTGTGGCATGTGGGGACATGGCCTCTATGAGGCCTTCAACACCACTAGGAGCCCAGACAGACTCTGGGCAGGTGCTCAACATGACCAGGTGGAAGACAGCTGACACAGGCTCTGGCTCCCTTCCCTGCACCACCCCCTGTGCTATTTGTCACTATGAATAACAATTGTGTTCTTCCACATAATACCTTCGGACAGGAGAGAAAGCTTGAGCCAGTATTCCCTCATTCTCTCACACTTTAGGCAATTAAACACAAAGGTCATGTGTGGAAACAGATGGTTAAATCGTTCACTGTGTGCTGAGTCTAAAATATCAAAAGAATAAAGCACAATTGACATTTAGAATTCATCCTTCACGTGCAAAGGTTGCGTGGGAAGTTTGACAATTTCTAGGCCGTCAGGGAGTTTTATTTAATATGCAACAGGTCCCATGCAGGGAAATGCTAAAGGAAACACACATGGAGGAATGGTTACCGTAAGGTATGGCGGTATGGTTTGATGTACTGTTTACAGAGTGTGATACCATAGTATTGGCAGCTATTTACAGCCATGTACCCAACTGTTGGATGCCATTTACCTATATGGATCCTATAATATCATCAATGCTTCCTAAAATGCTCCCTTTTTTACTTCCAAAGACCTGGAGTCTGAACAGGAACAATATTTATTGGCCTACTGTTTTCGCAAAATGTACTTCATAGTCCTCTCTGGCACACAAAACCATAACAATAATAACAATTAGAAAAATCATTAGAATAATTTCACTAAAGGAGCCAAAAAAAGAGGGAGAGAAAAAATAAGAGAAAAAAAATTCCTATGCTTTTCGTTTGGAACAAAACAGAAGTAAACAAAGAAAAAAAAGTCCCTGTTGTATATCACAGTTCAGTTGAACCTGACATGTGAGGACAGTAGCAGAAGCTAATTAGGGTTTTCTGTGTCTGTGTGTGTGTGTGTGTGTGTGTGTGTGTGTGTGTGTGTGTGCGTGTGCGTGTGCGTGTGTGTGTGTGTGTGTGTGTGCAGTAGGTGAATAGACCATTGCAACAATTACCCCCCTCATGCTAGTGGGAGAAAAGTCAAAGCATAGATAAAAGGGAGCTTTTCACTTTAGACAAAGTTAGTTTTACAGTTATTTTAAAATCCCTCTGGGCCGCTAAAATATTCCTATTTGAAAACGGAGCAGACCTTCCAGAAGCATGTGATTGATAAACTCTGGCTCTGATACTGATGCTGTGGTGCCAGATATTCCAGAACAATTCCTCCATGGTGAGGTGAATTCTAATGGCCCCTAGCATGAAAGCTAGCTGGGTTGTTGTCCATTTCAGCCTCCATATTGACATATCGCAGTGGGGTATAATTGGTCACAAGTTGAGAGTTTCATGCAAGTTTTGGTTTGGCAGTGAGACGTGCCTTCTGAGCATTTCGGAGCACTTTGAAAATACTTTCACAGTTTTAACAAATGTTGTGTTCCCTAGCATGGGTTTGTTGATCAGGGTTTGAAATCTGTTATTTTGTTTTGTAATTAAAGGGTGACCTTTTTCTACTCTAGTGCATACATTTGAGATGTTCAAATTATTGTCATTGTTTGTATATGAACGCATGTAGGGGTGAGGTGAGCTAAAAAAATGTGTTAATGTGCAGGGGCTTGGTGTGTGTGTGTGAGAGTTTGTGTGTGTGTGTGTGTGTGTGTGTGTGTGTGTGTGTGTGTGTGTGTGTGCGCGCCTGTGTGCCTGTGTGTCTGTGCCTTTGCACGCACCCCTACATATCAATCCAATCTCCAAATACCAAAGCACTCAGAAAAATGTATTTGCTCTAATGACTATGAGTAGGCAGGAAAGGTTTGTAAGTCAACAACAGTTGCAGTGATGGCTATGGTTCATAGAGTCTTATTGAGTGAACATTGGATATCACCATGTTTTGTGTGCATTGTGACAGTAGACTTTACTTAAGTGCGCTTATCAATTTCCGGTAATTACATCATTACACTTCTGTAAATAACAAGTTGATATCCAAACAATATCTAAATCGTTTTGATGTAATGCCCTATATATATATATATATATATATATATATATATGCATATTTATATTTTCTATAAAGTCAAAATTATAGCTAGCTAACTATAGCGATGCATTAACACTATA
The DNA here is from genome assembly GCF_949987615.1 of Pollachius pollachius. Taxonomy (NCBI): domain Eukaryota; kingdom Metazoa; phylum Chordata; class Actinopteri; order Gadiformes; family Gadidae; genus Pollachius; species Pollachius pollachius. Next base: position 6,707,598 of record NC_136943.1, read on the forward strand.
GTACTTAAGAAGGATTTGTAATTGAAATTTACAATTGCAGTTGTTAACACAAACCTTAATATCAGTACATTAAACCATATAAGTAATTTGATTTTTTTACAGTAAAATATAATACCATACATAAGAGAGATCTGACCAAATACAGCTAGCTATAATAATATCATTCAAACTAGGTCATATTAAATTCATGATTTCAATCAGTTCCATTTGTAATGCTCAATATCTATCTGCCCACTTTAAAAAAGGGGAACTTCTAAAGACTGCTTCACATTGAATCTATGAAATAATGGCTCTAATTTGCCATGATAATTTGCTGCGATCAAGTGCTTGAGGAGTTGAATTAATTTTGACCATTTTTCACTTCCATTGCATCTGGAAGATAAACTTGCATTTCAAAGATAATATTATCTCCTCTGATCTACAAGGAAAATTCAACAAGCGCTACGGCAGCCTAAATACCACTTGTTTGTGGCAATTTATGTAAAATCCACCCTATGCAGTATCGATAAGATCAATGGAATGAATACATACTTTAGCTTTTCATTTCTGTTTCTACTTTTTTTGCAGTTGGGGGAAGATGGGGGAAGATGTAAAGACGTACCACATGTTTATCCAAGCAGTTCAGCGGACATCAAGAGGAAGCTGAGCAGAGCCTATAGAAACAGTGGCAGATCTTTAGTAGGGTGAGCACTGGCTGGAATGCTGAGTTGCAGGCCTTAAAAGAGCATAGATATCAGCCCATACGCATGACATTAATTAGCACACAGCAGGTAGGATAAGACTGCCCGCTACGTGAACCCTCTTTACTAAGATACCCCTATTTGTTGCGTAGACTGAGATTGAGAGTGCAGATGTTCCCTGGTTTCACCATCAATACATGATGAAAATATAACTCTCATAAAAATGATGAGAAGATGAGAAGTGAATCCAAATCGCACCCGCTGCAACATCAGCATCAAGGCATGATTAAAACGGCAGACCACCAAAAGGAATGATTAAACACGGACGACTAGAGAAAATGACATATTTTAGTAATGTGTGGACATTACTTGTTCGGCTATAAGAGGTCATTTACTGACTGCAGTTTATTAGCCATTTAGCCATGAAATGACCTTGTGGGTGTCTGTACCAGAGGACCAGCTGCGCCCCATGATTCATTTAACACCTTCTGGCCCGTGACAGGCCCCAGAAACCCTCCTAGCACCTGTGTTGTTGATTAAACGCTTTGTAGAAAGAAAGGGACAAAAAAATCCCCAATCCTATATCTACAGCATATGCCACATGAAAATTAATGATAAGCTGCTCGCCGGCAGAACACAGTACATAAGGCCCATGATGGGCAATTTATAAGATATTCTCCTTTCAATTCACAATTTATTCTGCAATCATCAGAATGCCTCTTTGGTATACAGTGTAATGGTATGCACATTTGGAAGTGGGCTGAATTATGAAGAATATGACTAGGCTACTCGTGAAATGATATAAATGTCATTACTGTGCATTGAAGCAGGAAATCTAGCGCAGGGAGCTAGAGACTAGCCTCTGGGTTGGAACAGTCCACATATGCCCATAAGAGGCTAACCGCGTCAAGGGCTGAATGAATGGATGATTGAACAAACTCCACTGAAGTTTTGTACGGCCAGATCTAGTGTGGAGTTTAGCCCTGGCTCTGAACATCTTTGAACTAGGCCATGCTAATCTGTGAAGAAGAGTCATGTGACATCACCCATAGCCAGGGCCGACATTAAAGCATTCCACAAATACACATTGAATTCAGTGAATTATTCTCCACACTAGCACGCGGTTGTCTTCTATATATTCATGGACACTATGGTGCCATGGACCATCCCCCGTTTTCACCTCCGATTCGTACCTACAGGAACACTGCACATCTTGGACCAAATTCAAACACCCACCGGCAGATTGTCTCCGAGACGGTGGCCATCCATCATGGAGAGTTCAAGGGTCGTACAACAGGTCTGTACTTCACGGTCTTGCTTCCAGAAATCGGATCCCCACCCTGCATCTGCCAGGGCGCCCCCATCCCCCACTGCAGGTGTGGTTTTGCATCTGCCTGACGGTCACTCTTTTCACTGGACACTGTGTCTGTGCATTACCAGTACATCTTAAAGGGGAACACCACAAATGATTGGTCCAGATGTACATGTATTTTTTCTCTGTCTTACTGTCTCTATCTCTCTCTCTCTGTCTCTATCAGTCTGTCTCTCTGTCTTTGTCTCTCTGTCTTTATCGCTGTCTCTCTCTCTTTGTCTCTCTGTCTCTCTCTCTCTCTCTCTCTCTCTCTCTCTCTCTCTCTCTCTCTCACTCTCACTTAATGGTTCAATATTGTTTTTATTGCAACAATTCACAGTTTTTTTGCAGAATTGGAACTCGAAATGAGGCATAGGTGTTGTTTGAAAAGTGGTGTTTGGTTTTTCTTTTATTTATCATTTTAGTGGAATGTAATATAGAGACACTGTTTTCATTTTGCAATCTTCTACTTCAGCAGCTCCGGAAAAAGAAGTGATGCAACAAGCAATAGCAGCATCGACCCTTTAATCAACCCACCCCACCCCAACCAATCAATAAATCAATCATTCTCTAAATCAGCGTATCATTGAACAAATCCACTCATTCACACATCAACACCTACGGCAGCAGTGCAGAACAATCAAAGTTTGATTTCTGGTTGATAGGCAGACGTAATTTGTGAACTTTAATCTCGATTTATTCAATATGAAATGGATGTGTAAGTGGCAGAGGATGGCTACTCAATTTGACCGGTTGTGGGTGTTTCTTCAGTGAAAAACGTCTGTATTTGACTTCCATGGTAGCTCCAACTCAGAAAACGTTTTGAACCATTCTGACTCATAAGGGTCTTCATCTAATATCAATTGATGTCAGTGGCTGTTTCATTTCGAGTTATACATCTTTGTTCTTCACATCACAACAACTACCACATAAATAAGGAATTAAACATAGTCATACCTACAGTATGTTCTCACATGGCTACAGGCACAAATTAATCCTTATGTTCACACAAAATCTTAAACTATGTTATAGTGATTGTAGATGGCAAAGGCCAACAAAACCTATTTGGAGTAATTACATAATACAATTATGCTATTCATTATTTAAATTACATTAGATGATTATGACATTATTGTGAAAACATTATGATGTACAGTATATGAAAAGGAAAACAAGGAAAATAAAATATGGACTTCGACCCATTTGAAAACTGTTTTCCTATGGTAAAAGTGTCATATCAGTTCTTTGTACTAAACATGTTTATTTTAAATATTTTAGTACAGACAGCGGGCAACATTAAACAAAATCCCTTTCTGTATATTGTCATTCCTTTAAATGTTATTGTGTAAAGCGAAATTGCACCATGGAAGCCAAGTTAGTAAGTAAGTAAAATTTGATTTCAAAAAGGTTTCTACCTTCAGACCAGTTCATGGGAGCTGGGGGTGGTGGTGGCTTCGGGTTGGTGGTGGTTTCTCTGCTGAAGCGAGGGCATGGGAAGCATTTCCCAGTAAGGAGATTTAATCATCATTAAATGACAGTGAATCATTAGTATTATGTAGACATTCTATTCATTACAGCCCCTAATCACTGGGAATAATTAAACTGATAATATTGCCACTTTGCAATCCGCAAAATGAAAACTAAGGCCTTATCTTGCTAAGGACGTTTTAATGAAACTATTAATTCGTTTTAAACTAATCCAGATGGGGATTGTATTAAAATGCATAGCTTTTATGAAAACACCAGCCCCAAGAATGAAGATCCCCTTGTTTGTACTTGAATATATCTGACCTCAAACATAGTTTTAGTTTCAGATAGTCAGAGCCGCACAGAGCCACATAATTGAGACGGCTGTGACACAATCACGTTGCAGTGATTTAAACCTGTGTCGTCTTCTCCTCTCCCATGCCTCGTGGCGAAAGTGCCATCGACATGGGCTGTTGACGGGGCGTTAAGACACCCACGTCAACCTCCAACGGGATAATCCTTTTAGAGATACACATTCTGTGGCACAAATAGCTTTCACAACACTTAAAATCCTGCCGAGTTCTGAGGTCAGTTTTTTAAAGAGAGAGCGAGTAAAGAGGTGCATTGAACCTGTCACTGCCCCGCCTCATCTCTTGTGTCGCACCGGCGGTCGTACTTCAAGAATTGATACACACTGAGTAATATGACCGTGAAAGGCGTTGTTTCCGTATGGCTTTGGGACCGTAAAAGCTTCTTCACACCCAAGGGAGAAGATGAGTGGTGTGGTGGGATGGGGGGAGGGGGGGGGGGGGCATGTTTTTTGGTCCGGTCTACTAGTTAATCAGGCTGCACATCAAGTCTGTAAAAATGTATTCACATTGATCATTCCGTTCATTATAATCACGAAGAGAGAGAACACCTATTTGAGCACACGTCCTCTTCCTTTTACCTTTCCACGTCACGCCTGATTAGGCCGCTGGACACCTTTTTCAAATTGAAATCTGGAGATTGTTATTCCGCAGCCGCAGACACCGTGTATCGTGTCCGCCCCGCCGTGAGCAGACCCCGATCCTCACCGCCTAACCACTTGATTTCACCATGGCAACTGGACCCCTCCGTCCTCTGGGGACGCGCGGTGTGCTAATGCATTAACCAGCCGCGTACAACAGGCGCACTTCAGATGTGAGGCCTAATGTAATGTGAAAGTTGCCGTTAATTATGGGTTATTTTCCGGATCAAAGTCAGGCCGGACGTGGAGAGAAAAAGAAAGGCTGACCTTGATGGCATGATCCGATTGCGTTTTGTTTCAGAGATGATTCATCATCCGACCAACATTTGTTCTTTTTCGGTGTGAAAACACAATGTGAAAGGAAGTCGCCTCATTAATAAGCTGCAACTGAAGGGTGCAACATTGAAATATGCTAATGGCCTAGTCAGAGGGGAAAGTAGCCAAAATCGAGACAATTGGCATGTCATATTTTGGAATTAGTCATTTGCTTCAAACCAAATTATGTGGAAAGGTGCTGCTTAACATATGAATACTAATTATCATCATTAATACTTTTCAGAATACATATTATTATCTGATTAGTATGAAGATTTTAACTGTCGACATACAGATATTAATTATTTAATTATTATGCTTAACGTTATTTATTGAGATTATTATTGTTGTTTTGTGCTATAATTTCACATGCACTAGTTTTATATTAGTTTTATACACTAGCATTGAGACCTTGACTGTCTCCTTGAATAGCACATAGTTTCATTCACCTTGGCAAACTGTACAGTAAAGTGGCAGATACCATGCAGACCTAAATCTACTCCATACTCCATTTCACTTCCTTGCGTTTGTGTGTGTGTGTTTGTGTGTACATGTAACCAGGCTTACCATGTCAACTCAGGGACCAAATGGATCTGTAACTGAATGTAGGAAGGATTTGACAATGCGATGACATGATGTTTAGACAGAAAAAAAAAGAAAACACTTTATTTCTGCTACTCCATTCTACAGGAAAGCACAAAGTCTTAGTGCTTTCGGTGTACCCCCCCCCCCCCCCCCCCCCGTCCAGCTTTAAATGTGTGCTGTGGAGAATCCTTTCACCTCAAGGGGGGGGATGTCGCCTCAGGAGAAATGCCCTGAGGGAGCTTTGCTGCGAGTTATGTCCTTATTTTCTATCTGGCTACATTATGCAATACAGTCACAGCTGTATATAAAGCATCCACAGCGGCACCGTCAAAATAAAAGCACGTAAGTAAGAAGGCTAGAAGCCGACTTTTCCTACTGATGTTTCTTGGTGGAATCCGTAAGAAACCCCTCGTTCCTACCAGGATTGGCGTCAAAGATGCGCTTCCCTGGTGTCCTGATACGCTTATCTGACCCTGGGGATTTGTCTTCCTAAAGCCCCTTTAAAGTGTTTCTGCACAGCAAAATTTACACCCTCGCGATTCCGCCCGCAACCTTTCAACAGATGCGTAATTGAAGCCAAATTCTCCTCGCCTCGGAAGAGGGAAAAAAAAAAAAAACTCCACAAAAGGGAGATGGTGGTGGTATTATGCTCACCAACACAGGCGCCAGATGGGCCGGAATTAAAGTGCTCTCACTGAGACTGTCGTGACATTTCCTGAGTGAGATATGAGAGTAACAACCAGAGCATTATCTTAACCCCGCCTCCCCGATGCTGCTTCACACTTAACTGAAGAAACCCCAGGTCCTTGTTGCCCCCTCGGAAGGCCGTAAGGGACTCAGACAGAAGAGGCGGCGCTGTCAACAGTCATGCGTGAGATGCTGCGGCTCCACTGGCAGATGCTGTGATCGTTAGCTTCTGCCAGCAAGGCCTGCTCCCCCTCTCTCCTTGTCGTTGCTTTGATGGCTAACTGTCATGCACGTTTGATCACACACGCACATGCGCTCACTCACGTATGCACACGCACGCACACACGCATGCGCACACACTTGCTCGGTCCCCCCCTCCCCCCCCAACAATCTCCGCCTGTTCAGACGGAGATTCTCATTTAATAAAGCGGTGATTCTTTGGAAATTTGTCCTTGCTGATCCTGCGTATTCACAGACCAAGCAAATACAAACAAATGCAAAATGCTGACAGGAACGGCTTAGTCATTAAACATCTGTCCGGGCCACCTTGTTAGCGGTACCTTGTGATATCTCACTGAAAACTCCATACTGCTCCATACTGCTATTTCCACTGCCTGCCTCTTTTCCATCCCAGGCGGTTGCCTTGAAGCACGGCCCATTGTGGGCTGTGAACCCCCAGCGAGTCTGCCAGGAATCAAAGTAAAAGTGAGATCCAAAGTGTCAAACGTTAACCAAGATCCACAGGATCAGCGAGGCAGCACAAAGGACTCTAAGGTGAAACTTTCTTCATTTGCTGAGTGCCATTTTCTGTTTGGCCCATAGTCAGCTTCCAGAAGAAGTTCTGAAAAAAGCAGAGAGGGGAATGGCAAGGTGCAACGAGATAGTCCTCAAGGAGTGCTTGCCGCAGCCTTTAGAAAGGAAAGGCGAGCCAGAAACTTCATTTGAATTCTTAATGAGCATAGTGTTAGAGAAAGTTCATAAAGAAGTCCCGGCAGTGTTAGTGCTCACGTCTATTTCACTTAACATCCTCGACAAATCCGCCCGCATATTTTGTTGTCCGCGGTATTAAAATAACGACATCTCTGTGTGGATTTGGGTTGCGGTGCTTCTAGCCAGATCGGTACGGGCGGAGGAACAGTGCAGCATAATGTAATGCTTCCTGACTGGCAGCGGTAATGGATCATAAATCCCCCAGTTCAGGTAGTGTTTGATTATAAATCACAGTCAAGGCTACTGAGCCAAGTCAAATCCATCATGCTACAGTAAGAACTACGGAGCCTAGAGAAGGCCGAAGAAGAAGAAATCACGTCTGAGCCCTGGGTAATGGCTTCAAAGCGCTCTTGGGGCAAAGAACGATAAGTTGTGAATCACAATTAAACCGCAGAGTCGTAAACCCCTGGTGATTGATTAAGGGGGTTTGGGTCGAAAGTGGGATGCATGATGTTACTTAATAAGTACATTTCTAGGGGAAGAAACTTTACCCTGGCAGTGAAACACACACTCTACTACTTTTATTCCAATTCTTCTGATACATTTTTCATATCTTTGTGGAATCGTGAGCCAGACAGGGGGGGTTCAGGGAATCAAAATGGATGCCTCTTCACTCCAGAAACCAGAGGAGCGGCGAAGACGTGAAGGCCTTCACTAATACGATGTTTTACCGCCCGTTTCTTTTACTGCAAGTTCATCATAAAGGCGATAAAACTAGTAACTAGTAACTTCCCATTGTGACAAATTTGTTTCCTGGAAGGTTTCCATCTCCTCCTTCATCATGGCGGGGGGGGAGGCTGGCCTGGACTGCTGACGCCCATGGAAAGCCTTGATGGGAGCCTGATGAGTTGCGTCGTGTTTCCCATAATTCAGAGGCCTTCTATTGCTCTTTTCTTTGGCGGGCGGGGAAGTACGTCAGAGCGTGAAAGGGTCCTCCTTAGGGAGTCCGGCTCGTTGCGTTTATGTTGTTTTCCCTAGCCACATGTCAAGGCGTGCTATAAAATATCTCATCTGGGGGCGGAAGACGGAAATCCAGAAATACCAGTCTTCATGCACTTGACTGTAAACGTTGTTGTTGCAAATGCAAATATACCCTGGTTAGCGGTGAAAGCAATCCATTTGAAAAACGATCCTGGAGACGGCGAGAACCGTTCAAAATGTGATGGGTGTATGTTTGTGTATGTGTTTGTGGGTGAGTGTGTGTAGGACTGTAAATACCATCACGCAACTCCAAGAAAGAATGAAAAGCAGGACAGTTGACCTGCCCATATCCTGCAAGCATTTATGCTTTGACCCTCTTGTGGACATCAAATTGCCTTGTTAATAGAACATTTGAATGGTGATGCCTATTGACCTAACAGAACCTCTCGCTCTCGCTTCCACTCTTGCTATTTTCTATCTCTCTCTCTTTCTCTCATTCTCTCTCTCCCTCTATCCATTTTCTCCATCAATTTTCTCTATCCATTTTCTCTCCACTCTCTCCTTCTTTCTCTAACCATTTTGGAATAGCCTTGTTTTACGCATAAAGAACAATTATCTCCATTATGATGGAGCCACTATGCACTTACAGATCTATTAACTATTGGCTCAAATATAGTGTTTGCTGTAGCCAACTATGCAAATGTATTCTTCCTGTGTAGATTCTTAGTGTAGTGGTACGTTTCGGGTCTTTTGTAGGCCTCTTTCATTTCTGTTTCTTTAATTCACAATTGTTTTTGGATGTAGATTTTCTAAAAAATCATGTTTACACAAAAGGCCCAACCATCTCAGCTTGTTTTAGACGCAGGAGCAGTACGCGAGAAATCCCTTCGTGATATGTGGGCGCATGTTGACACATGCATTAAAAGGATGTGCCACTTTTACTGTTATTGTCTTTTCCCCTCTGAAGGTGGCGGACGCTAAGTGGTTTTACCAACGGTTTTCTGCATCTCTCGTACAACTGTGGGAGAGATGCAGACAACCATCTGTTACGAAGGAGAAAACATCTCTTTGCTTCGCCATCTCACCACCGTTTTCAAATCGTGATCTCAGGAGGGATTAAAAAAGCTTTTAAGAGAGTAAAGTGGATACAATAATTAGTCAACTCAACAAACAATATTGAATTCAGAAGGTTTGAATTGTTTAAAGTCACTGGACAATGTATGAATTGTACAAATTGCATAGTTTGCATGGTTTACATGCTGCGTTCAAATAAGAAGGTTGTATGTTTTGAGTACATCTGAGTACATTCAGCACACATGTGTATTTGCAACAATCTGATGGCCTTTAATGTTTCAATGATGTCCTCTAAACATGAGTCCTTGCTCAGAGGTTGAAACGATATGTACTTAATCATTTCAAATGTTACTGGTTTGATACAAAGACAAGAGGGATTGAGCTGTTTGTTGATCCATAGATTTTTGAAAAACTGGCATTTTAAGGACCTGTTCATGGATTGAGCCAAGCAAGAGCGTTCCTTTTATAGAATCACTTTACATTGTTTTGTTCAAACTCAAAACCCTACAAATAACCCTAATTTATGAAGGGTTCTTCTAAATTAACTTTTAAAAAGACTGCATGGATTAATCACAGAAGTGCAACATAAAACAATTTGACTGGGAATAATGCAAGGGAAGTTATTAGCTAAATATATGTATTATTCCCTTTGTTCTTTCAGTCCTGATAAATGCTTTGTGTATGGTCATAAAACAATGCTAGCACCCTGCTTTTGATTGGGCCCTTGTTGTTTGGCACTGTTCTATTCGAACAAAAAGTACATGTAATATTAAAGGAAATATAACAGACCAAAGACAGAAAAGCTATTTGTATGATATACTCTGTGTGATAACAAGTTATTCTAGCATGTTTTGATGTTTTTTCAGTCTTTTCTTGAGAAACCAAAACCGAACATATAATTGGCTCCTTTTCTTACACTGGAAAGTGGATCTATTGTGGCGAGTTCACATGCCTTTGTATATGAGTATGCTGGGAAGGAATGCCTTTTGAACAGTGTAGTCCACACCGATAAGGAGTGTATGCTGATGAGTAGTAAACGATAAGCCCCTTTCAATCCCTTCCGACCTAGGGCCAAATTTAGCTTTTTACAAGTTAGCTTGTATGCTTGTAAACAGCAGAGCAAATACAAAGCTGTGAAATAATCCATTTGTTATAGCAAACAAATATTGCACAGTTCTGAAATGTTGATATCTGAATCTGCTTTTGAACTGCCTGCTAAAAATATATTTGCAATGGTAAACGATGAACTGGTGTCGCCCCCCCTCCCCCTTCGTCCTCTCCCCCCTCCCCTCCGGGGCCCCGTTCCCCTCCCTGCCCTCCCCTCCGGGGCCCCGTTCCCCTCCCTGCCCTCCCCTGCCCTGGCTCTCACACTGCGGGAGCAGGCAGGAGTCGTCAGAGGCTTTGCTCTCAGAGATCAGGGAAGAAACCTTGTACAAAGAGGAGAACAACATAGAGATGAGACGCAGAGACATACCCTTTCAATCGTACCCATCTTGGTGTGTGTGTGTGTGTGTGTGTGTGTGTGTGTGTGTGTGTGTGTGTGTGTGTGTGTGTGTGTGTGTGTGTGTGTGCGGGGGGGGAGGGGTATTATTCCATTCTGTTATATCCTATATAGGCTACCTAAGAATGACCCCTACACAGAGGAAGGGGTTGTCTTCCCCCTTCAGCACAGAGTGTCTGTCTCTCTCTCTCTCTCTCTCTCTCTCTCTCTCTCTACCCCCCCCCCCCCCTCATATATGGAATCCAATCTCCTCCTTGAAAGATTAGTCTGCTATTGGCTGTGACCTCATCATCTATATGTAGAAGACTGTGCATGAAATGGGGGGAACGGGGAAGGAAGGGGGGGACGGAGACGACGACTAACACACAGGGCAAGGTGCTACCGGCGGCGTGGTTAGTAAGGGGGGAAAAGGGCACCGTGTACAGCTTGAGCTAACCATCCGCAACAGGGGACCGGGTCAGCGGCCTCCCTATATGTTTGGTGACCCACTGGCTCCAACAGTTGATTTGATCCAGAGGGAAGAGACATCTGGAAACACACACACACGATATGGCTTTGCGTGACCTTCATTTCTTTCGCCTCCGGACTCCCGGTTACATTGATCTGTATGACTGAACCGAAGGTTGAGCTGTCTACGTACAGCAAAAGCATCAGAGGGTGGTCACTGAGTAGCAGCAGTAATATCTGAAAATGTTTTTTGCCTGGGGTGAGATCGGTATTGACCCACGTATTATTATTGGCGGTGTGAGTTTAATTACTGCTTCTGTAATTCAAGCCTTTTTTCATTTTTGAAAGAATTATGTAAAATGTTAACCTGCGCAACAGAAACCCCATTGAGATTGTATTGGTTCTGGCACTATGGCTATGACTATGGCACACCATAGTCTAAAAAAGTTGAATGTACTCAGAATTATATATTTTCTTCGCCTGACAACGAAACACATTGAGCCAGTGGACAAGGTGTAATAAGTGCATAAGAGATATGTAAAAGCCTGTTCCATTAGCGGTTGGACGCTGTTCGCTGCTAGTTTTCTGTTCAAGAAATATGCAGGCTATAGTGTAGTTCTTTCCTTTTATTTTAATATTTTTTCTGCATAAAATGCATATTTTTGTCATTGAAGTTGAACCTCTATCAGGGATGTGCAGGCAATTACACCAAATGCTGCCATGCATGAAAAACCAGCTGGTTGTTATTGATAAATTTCCAAACACCTCCAAAGACTTTTCAAATTATCTCCCTACCCTTATTAAAACTTTAGTCATGCATTTTATTTTATTTATTTATTTTCCCATAGCTTTCTCCTTGTGCGTGTTTGTTTGATAATGTGAGAATGTGTGTGTTTGTGTGTAGAGAGAGAGACAGAGAGAGAGAAAATGCGGAGAGAGAGAGAAAGAGAAGGAAAGCGAGAGAAAAGAAGAGAGCAAGATGAAGGGGGGAGAGAGTGATATAGAATTAGAGGGAGGCAGAGAGAGAGAGAGAGAGAGAGAGAGAGAGAGCAAGCGACAGAGGTAGAGAAGGAATTAAAAATTAAAGAAGATGGTTGGATGAGGGAGCCTAAGGATTGTTTGAAAGCGACTTGGACATATGAACAGACGACATCCATTTATCTCTCTCTCTCTCTCTCTCTCTCTCTCTCTCTCTCGCTCTCATTTTCTCGTTTTCTCTCTCTTTCTCGTTTTCTCTCTCCCTCTCTTTTTCTCTGTCACCCTCTCGTTTTCTCTCACTCTCTCCTTTTCTCTTTGTCTCTTTCTCTCTCTTTGGTCTATCTAAAGATGAGGCTTTATCATTAAGTGAGCTGAATGTATAGCCAGTCATTTCAGTATTTCTGTAGCATAGCTCTGCATTCACACAAGCCATTTCTCTTATACGTGGATGAATGGAGACACTTTGAAGACCAGCCGAAGGTCAACAATATTCAAGGGGAAGGAGAATTCAAAAACGTTTTAGTTAATATTTCTGTGATTTCTATCAGTTGCAAGGGTTCAGTTCATAATTTGTTTTGACATCTTAATTGCACTTAATGGAGATGAATGAATTACATAAATGCTTGTGAAATGAGAGAAAATGTCCCCGGGATTCAAACGTCCTTTAGACCCTTTAGATTATGGTTTAACAAGGGCATTGTTACAATCCCCAAACCTATAAAATACATTTCAATTACCCGAAAATAGAAAACCGCAATAAATATCGTCCCAGTCTGCCATTGAGAAACCGTGGTTTCATGATCCGAGCAGAAACAACACGCTATTACTGGCACGTAAAAGTGTTATTTCAACGGCGAAAAAAAGCCTTGCTATCGGCTGTGACATATGAGGCATCCGTTTTCTATTTCTTTCATGGTCGGCACAGACACGGGAGTCCTGTGGTGCTTTGTGGGCTGCTCTGGAGTCAAGGCGTCAGTGCACAGCTGAATGACCACACAGGTAGGCCTGTTCTGTTTTGTCTGACAACAGCCGCTGACTGAAGAGGTGTTCAGGTGACCCCGATAGAACATGTTTGTTTTCCCTCTGCTGTTGAGCTCCTTCTGCCCTCCCCGGCCCCCGACCCTCCACCCTAATCCTCTCTCCTCCGATAAGAGTTCCACTGAAGCATATTTAAATGTAAATGTAGCTCCCAGCGACCAAGGCCTTCATGAATAAGGACACAGTTTCCAGAGTCCAAGCAGGCATTTATTGTAATGTAATTAATCATCACATTGGGGCAGGAGATTAATTGCATGGGGGAGGGGGTTTGGGAGTGAGGGGATAAAATGCATCTTTGAACGTTGATTAAGCGAGTCACAGCAAAAAATAAATAAATGAAAGGTGCAATGTGACTAATATGAATATCGCAGTGCCACCAGGACTTTCTGCCTTTCAAATATTTACACAACATACATAACATAAATATTTATCAATGAGAGTGCTTCGGCAGATGTACAGCGCACGAGTCTTCACCGGCTCCGTCGAAGTAACGGCATATTTTGCCGCGCCGCTTGTAAACTTTTTCTGTGAAAGCAAAATAATGACACACGCTTTGATGTCGGAGCACTCCAGAGATGCCCAGGAGCCCTACATAATACAAACAACCTTCCCCCCTATCCCCCCTCCACCCCTTCCTAGAGGTTCCTATACGTGACCGCACTGTCGGAGCCGTAAGTGGTCGCAAGGCCTTGTTGGTAATGAATTCCGTATTCCTCCCGCGTTCCCCCACTCCCGTCTGCTCTGGAGAGATGGCCGACAAAAACACACCCAGCGCCATAAAGGCAAAATCAACTCATGACCTTTCACCTCTATAGCCCTTCGGGCCACCCCTTGTGGTGATAGGGGGGAGGGGTGTGTAGACGTGTGTGCGTGCCTGTGTGTGTGTGTGTGTGTGTGTGTGTGTGTGTGTGTGTGTGTGTGTCCGTATGCTGATTAAAGCGAACACCGTGTCACACATCACCGGTTGCGATCGAACCCCAGCTTCCCCCCATCCCACCCGCTGTCTTTAAACGGTGTACTTGGACTGAGCAGTGGTAATGTACTGTCTGGGCTTTTCTAATTGGCATGCATTGCGCTCTCTGAGTTTGAGCGGTTCACCGTACACTGACAAGTGCACGGCTGGCGTGCACTTGAGTGAGAGTTTGGTGACAACATGTGGCAGGTTCCCTTTGATGTTACACCGCTCTCTCTGTCATCAGGGACACGGTGTCACCTGCTCTCCTTCCTCCTCCTCTCCGGAGGTATCTGCACTGAGTTGTCAGGTTGGCAGCGGTAGGCTCGCTGCCGTGGAATGTTGAAAACCACGGCAGGTAACTCCGGGTCGCAGACGACGGACGGAATCGTGCAAACAATGTCGGAATGCTAATGACTTTTCGGCAGGCCCCTAATGCGCAAAAAAACGAAAGCGACGCGAGAGCGTAAACATAATTGAATAACATTGGATTTTATGTCATTGGGTTTAATTAAAAATGAAATAAAAACGTAATGACGAAAAAATGAATGTATTTTATTGGACTGCTTGGGTGGGTCAACACGGTGATGGCATCTGTAACAGCTGCTGTATATTCCGTTCGGCTTGAACCCTCCCGAAAATATACTTGTCATGAGTGAGAAGACACCACTAGCCTACTAGTAAATCAGACACCAGATTGCATGTCCCATCAATGGCGCACTCCATTTAACACGAGATGACAGCCAGATTGCAATTTGTTTTGCCCGGCCTTTATGACAGCCCTCTTTCCTGTAAAAATAATAACATCTCGGTACTTAGTGCGGAAATTTCTGCTGAATACATTTTCCTTTGCGACCTTGAGGAAAGCGAGGTATAATATATGACTCCTTTTCCTCCATGAAAAATGATACTCGCAAACTCACACACACATGCACATCATGACACAAACATGTGGACAAACACACACACCCCCACACACGCACACACATGCACATCATGACACAAACATGTGGACACACACACACACACAACCACACCCATACACACACAAGCAATCACAATCAAAGGCACGCGACCATGCGCGCACGCGCACAATCACCCACACACAGTTTTTTCCCATCAGTGAAACGTGCTGCTGTTGACATTATGTTGCTCACTTAGCCAGCGTGTGGTTATCGCATTAACCCTGGATAACATTCCCGTGCATTTCCAGGACAATGTCTGTGTGCTGCGTAGGTTTTCCTTGGGCATACTTGTTGCCTGTGCTGTTCATGCTAAGGTCCTGTGTAGCCCCCCGGGGGGTCTGAGCCACCACCCCCTCATCCTCCACCTGCATACGTTCACGGCTGACGTCTTTAAGGGGAGTGCGGGAACACCCGCAGTGCACTGCTCCTTCCGTAGGGTGGGCATTTTCTCGCCACAAAAGAGAGGCGTACGACGTCAGGACACATTAACCGGATGGCTTCCCGTTGAGCATAGGCTGTGGCATACAAACCTATCCCTGTCGCTTTGAAAAGGCCCAGTGTTGCCGTGTCAGGTCGCATTATTGTGGACATACGCAGTCATACATTAGTCACCCAGCGGGAGACGTGGCGTCCCGGTTTGCGTCCGTCTGTTTTGGTTTCTGTAATGGCGTGCTTCCGTCGCCATAGGAGCCTCTGAGGGGGGGGGCACGGCCTGCCAGGGGCGGACTTCGCACCTCAGTGGGCTGGCCGCCTCCGAGCACGAGGTGAGAGGTTTGCGCTTTTTTATCCACCGAAACCGCGTTTTTTTTCCCCCGTTCAGTGCATAACTGAACGTGCTGTATGTATATAGGACATCTCGTCAGCGGTTCACGCTGCTGAGACCACGTTTATTTATTCATGCCCATAAGGAGACGACTGCATGGAGTAGCCAAGTGTCAGGCGATGAACTTCCTCGACAGATTCACAAGAGTTAATGGGTATAGCTATGAATCATAGCTTACAGGTAAGATAGTGATTACGGTTCAAATTCAAAAAGACCCCCCGTCCTATGCCTTTTATCTGTTGTGGGTTGCTTTAGAGACATGGAGTGGCAACATCGCCGGCTCCATGGAATAGGACTCGCTCCCTTTGTGGATATACAGGGCTCATTCAAGGTAAGGTAACGAAACGAGATGAATTCGATTTTAATGGTATTATACACTAATCAAAACATAATTATGAATATCATATTCCATTTCGGGCATAGATGCCACTACATTTGACACACTGCCCGTTGAATACTAGCACAAAAACAATAGACCGACCACAGAGACATTTGAGACGAGACACTGTAGATACTTCTGAAGGTTTTGAGATGGACATGTCTAGCCTGTAAATGCGAGACCTTTCATTTTTTGCTTTGATATTGGCCTGGTGGGACAGCGGTGAATACTTTGTTCAGCTGATTGTGGATTCAGCAAACCCCTGGGACACTGGCGTCCTCCAAAGTGGCTTCCATCTGAAGAGGTCCCAGGGGTAACCTCGCGGTATGATAAAAGAGAAGCTGCCCTGGAGGAGACAGGTGTTCTATTCACTCCCAGCGCGGGAGAACCCTCGGACACATCGCTCCCATTCAAGCACATGTACATTGATCGAAATGCATCCGCCCACAACCGGCCTGGTTGGAATCACTTCAGCCGTGCTATGGACACAGGGGTTTGAGGAAGAGATTCCGAAGCGTTAATCTCCACAGGTTTTGAAGCGGGATGAAGAACGTTGAGGTCTAGGAATACACATTGAGGTTGCCTGCTTTTACCAGGGAGGTAGAGTGCTGTAGAGGTACAGAAGTACAGTCGGCGTTACCTACCGTGTAAATGTGTGTGACTGCTGGACATGCAGGTTTCTCAGACGCAGCAGCCCTTTCGTGCGCTGTCGGAGAAACCTGCGCGAATCGAGAAATCTTCAAAAACGTTTATGGACAAGGTGCGAGACGGCACAAGGTTTGGTCCTGGTTTTTCAAAAAATAGTCAAATCCCATACCTTAACCACAGTGACCGTGGCAGACTCAAAGCTCAACATTTCCCTTTATCTTCTCCTGCTCTGGCCACAGGAGATAACCGGGCTGTGCACTAGGCCCGCCAGTGATCGCTGACTCCCCACCGAATCTCAAGCACACTAAACCAATCCAGGAATCCAGAGCTCTGAGGTCGACGCCTACAAGCCTACAAAGAAGAAAATACAAACCACAAGGCCAAGTGTTTAGCTCCAAGCTCAGGGTTTTCTCAGCGCAACAACAGCATTCTCACACAAAATAGTTTTTTTCAATGAAAGAGAAGTCGTATCATTTCAGGAATCGGAATGAGCCTGGTCATTTGTTTTGCCTAACTGCCGTGTGTTATATAGCCGGAAGGGAAGTTGAAGACTAAGCGGTTATAATACTGAATACAGAATACTGAGCGGTTTGCATCAAAGGTCAGGGTTCATTCCGCAAACGGCCAGAGAATGCAGTTTGGTATCGGGGGAATAGGCTTCTGTGTGATGCGGCATGTAGGCGGGTGAGGAAGATGTTTTTCTTACCTTTCAAAACACAACAGTGTTCCGCAGTGTGAAGCGAGTGGGTGAACAGTGCGAACTATGTGGAGCTCATGATGTTCCTGTGTCACGTTCCTCCACAAATCACATCTTAATCTGTATATGAGGCACGCACATGCACTAATCCGTCAAAACCAGTTATTGATCGTTTAAATGTGGGAATGAATTTAGGGGGTTTAATCATCGGGAGGAAAAGTAATGTTCGGTGATAATCCCATTAACCCATCGCTTAACTCGAGGTGTTCGGCTTAGTAGCTGATACAAGCAGTAACGTCGGACCAAAATTCATCATGCAAGAGTGGATTCATAATCTATGCAACTGCGACATTCCTGTACCGTGTTTGTATTGGATTTTACCAACTTCGGAGGAATCTGCATGCTACTGCATGTTTTTCCCGAATTCTCATTAAGGTGGGATTTAGTCCCAATTATTACCACCAATTTGCTCTGCCACTACTCTGCACTACTTCAAATAGCGTGAGCCCCGTGGCACACGCAATAAACAATACAGTGTCATGCTGCAGCAGCTAAATGCAGGGTTTCAGGGTAGGCTTTGGAAATTGATCAAACACATCAAGCAATTTACACTAGAAAAAAAAACAACACAACATTAGACATCATTGATTTATTCACATCCTCACCCTCTGCTACAAATACACCACTGCACATAGGGAATAGGGAAATAATTTCTGTGAAAGCAAAAATACAAAAAAACAATACTATCCTAATTTCAACAGCTCGCGTCTACTACATGTAACCCAATTGGGATTCGGGTTCTGGTTATTCATAAGAATAAACAACATTATATAGGAATATTATTTTTCATAATGTTTTTTGACGTTTGTGTAATGGTTGCAAACTTTGTAGATGTTATTTGATGTATTGTAAATGTTGTGTATATCCTTTGCTTAATTGAACTGTGATATGGCCATCCAGCCAGGAGGGGGCGCAATGAGGTGTTTGTGGGTGAATGTGGTGAAGGCGGGAAGGGAGAGGAGAGTTGACGTGCTGGAGTTGGGGAGAATGGAGGAAAGACGTTCGTTAGATGTTTTTCGTTGGAGTACCGTCTGTTGATGACATATCAGCAACTCTGAAGATGCAAGATAAAGTTCAATACGAACTTTACTAAAAAGCTCCACCGGACCAGTCCACATTAACGACCCGGTCAGTTAATTAACGCAAGGAGCTGAACAGTAGTGGCCTGCTAACTAGCGCAGCTAGCGACTCTACTACGAAGGGATTTTCCCGTGGACCGCCGCACCAGATAGTGAGTGTGACCACGAGAATGGTTCACCTTCCTCTGGTGAAGAGGAATCAAGCGACAAGCCAGTGAGGAGCGTCTTTGTCCTTTCGACAGACTTTCGCAGACTTTCCCGATACTGGCCACGGACATTCAAGGACGCCCGTTGCCGTTCACCTGGACGTGTGAGTAGCCTACCGTGTTCCCGTTGGCTCGGAGGAGCGAAGAGGACTACTAAAATCAACAGGCCTGCAACAGGGTTTTCTTTTTGTACAGGATTGTTTTCTTTTGTGTTATTTTATATATTATGCCGGCTTAGTTTAGTAATGTTATTATTACTTATAGCCTGTATTGTGATATTGTGATATGGTATCTGTGACATGCACATGCATTTATATTTTGTTCTAAAAAACGTTCTACTACTTACTTTTTTGTTGGCTGCTTAATAATACGTGTAGTTTTGATATTGTGTATGTTTAGTGTTTAATATTCATTAAGGATGCTCTTGTTATATGGTTACCAAATATAGGAATTCAAAACTAATAACTTAAGATTGATAGAAGAACCTAGGGCCCTGCCCTCTTTATTATAGGGGTAAAAGGGCTACATACACACTATCATACGCCCGTCCGCCTGCGTCGCCTCAACCTCAACCACGAGCACGACTGACAAGGGATAACGCTGCTCCCACCAAGGTCACATGACTAGAGACACATCATTACAATCCACCCGCTTGCTAATGGAGCAAGGCGATGAAAGTATTGCGTTTGACACGTACAGTACAATGCAGCACCACTCACAATGATTTCTGCACTTCATGACTCAGAAGTACCTCCTCTGGGTTCAAATTGGTCAGCGGCACGTGGGCCCATCCCAGCCCATGCAGCGGCCATGCGGTACGGAGAGGAGGAGGAGGAGGAGGAGGAGGAGAACCCAGGGGCACACCGCCATGCCAATTAGCATCTCTTCCCTCCCCATCTCGCACGCGCCGAGATACAAGAACAAGCGTGTCAAGAGGTTGTTATTGTCCCACTCTGATTTATGCTTTATAATCACTTCATAATCTGCGTCCGTGTTATTAAGTGAGCATAGACGTGGCCCTCTTAAAGCAGCCCCTCCAATTAAGGCCCAAAAAAATAAAAACCACACAGTGAGGCATTTGTCTGTCCTGTTTTTGTTTTTTTCACCTTCATTAGATCCATAGACGAACCCATCTCTGTGTTTGTTTCCTGAGTTCTTTTTTTCTCCTTTAACTATTGCTCCAAACCCACGCTGCCACGGAGATAGACGCCGCCCAACCGCGTCCTGCATTAGCGTGCGCGTTCCGTTGCATCCCGGCGAATGGCACCATAAGTCATCACACGAATTGCTCCATTAAATCCCAGCATGTTTTCACAGGTGTTTTACAGCGGCAACAAATGTTGTTCGGTGGGGGTGCCGCAACGTCCCTAGGAGAGAGGGAGTGGTGGGTTGGGGTTGATGGGGTGATGGGTGGGTGGCAGCTATTGGAATCACCCCCCGATAACCACCAGCGTTGGGTGGGTGACTCTATGAAAAAGCGTGTCCACCCACCCATGTGGTTTAACGGGGGGGCCGGTGACACTGGAAATCGCAAATCAAGCGCATATCCGAACGGAGGGCGGACACCAGACCGCAACGCCAGCAACATTTCAATTATACCAGCCGTTTTTTTTTTTTACATTCTGAATTCACAACCCCCATAAACGTCCACCGCGGCGGTTTGATGGGCTCTATAATGCTGAGGCTGATAATGGCTGGTTGTCTGCACTGAGGACGAAAGGTGTGGGTGTGGGTGGGGTTCAATAACCTGCTTTATTTGTTTTGCAACGCCGAGATCTCCCATGTATTTATTCAGCACCAAGAGACGTCAGGGATGTGCTCAAAAAAATGAGCAGCGTGTGCGCGTGTTATGACGCCGCTTTGATTGAACGTGGTCTGTCGAGCTATTCCCTTTGGGAGGAAGGAAGCGGGTTAATGTAGTCAGTTACACAGTTTGGATTTCACAGAGGAAGATTTCCTCGTGTGAGAGAATCAAATTCCCAAGGTGGGTACATCTGTCCCGGAGAGATGAAACTCTAAAAGCAATTAGCCCGAGCTTCCCTTAGGACCGGCACCGTAGGGAAGGCATATGCTTGTTGCCCATGAAGTCCCCATAACATATATGGAGAAGAACAAAACAAACACACTTTGTGTGCTACTTAAGGTTGAAGACACACACGCACGCACACACACATTTACACACCTACACAAACACAGGCACAAACGGACACACACGCACACGCGCACACAGACACACAACCACGCACACGGGCACACAGACACACTGTAATCTATTATTAAAACAGAATAATTGGGTTAGTGCAGAGAAACCTGTTCTGAGATTGATAATGAAATTAAAAGGTTTTAATTGGCTCACCCTACCCCAAAAGATACATTTGTTAAATACTTTATCGCCAGGTTCTTACTGCTTCCTTGATGGTTTTTTGTTCCATTTTTTATCTGTACATATAAGCGACTTGCCCTGTTTGGAAGCTAGTGATGATATTTAGGAAGTGCAGAGTTGGCAGACATCTCAACAAACTACAAAGATCTCTCTCTCCATTCCGCTAGATTCCCACTTAATGGAAAAAACTGACTCTATCCCAAATGACCAAAAACCAGAACATTGTGTTGTCTGTCTTATGATGACAGACAAAAGCTTGCCTTTGTTGCCATAGACCTGCCTTGTGGGCCAAAGAGCCAGACACAGAGAGTTTCTTTCCTTTGGTCCAATCTTTTTTCACAATTATTGTGGGCATCCTAATTGCTATGTTAAAAAAATATGTGCTTTGCAACAGAAGGTGCTGCACCTGTACGCAGGTGTTTGCTCTCACTGGGTAAACGGCCTGTCAAAACCGAGACAAAGTATCCACAAAGAGCAAATCCTTAAAGCAAACATTAAATATCTGTCAGTGCAGAAAAATGCTACTAAATTAAGTCAAGTTGTTGGTATTCTCATGTAGCTGAGGAAGAGTTAAGTCTTGAAAAATACTCGTAGGCTTCAGGCATCAAGGAACGGCCTCCACCCCTTGAACCTTTCTCATGGGAGTCTGACTTGCTAGTCACTCCGATATCTTTCTTTTATCTGATTAAGGTGTACACATCTGGAAATGTCATCTAGATGCAGGCTTCAAAAGGTTGTTCGCTGAAGAACCCATCTCATACAGATCTCGTTTCTTTTGTAGAGTTGACCATACTGTAAGTGGAAATCTGGAAATATATCCGAGCAACTTGCAGTGAAGATGACAGAAATGGAATATAATTAGATAATTACATTGGATAATGACATGACATGAAATTCTTTGTAACATAAAGATACAGGCCAATCAACCTTGTTAAATGTTCCATTTCCCTTGTGTATGAAAAACTCAAGACAGATATTCTGAACATGAGGCAAATGGTGCTATTTATCTGTGTATAGATAGATAGATAGATAGATAGATAGATAGATAGATAGATAGATAGATAGATAGATAGATAGATAGATAGATATAAATAGATCGGTGGATCACTGTCGAAACTCATTTGGGAAATGAGAATATTTGGATTTGTACATATGAATACATGACCGGCACCTTGTTGACACCTTATTTAGGAAATACATGAGGAAAACGCATTGTCATTGGCAAGGTGCAGTCTGAAGTCCAATCTTTACACTTAATTAATCTTTGTCTGAATTGAATGCTCGGAAGGCAGTGCTCACTATTTTTATAAAACATCGGACACATTGTACTGGAAAAAGTAAACTAAAGTACATTTCTGTTTTCATGGTTAGAGTGGTTGGTGAAAACACCCTTTGAATAGATATGAACACAGATTTTTTGTGACTCCAAATTAGCGAGAGTACGATGTATAACATCTGCTTGGGTTACATAATTCCCTGACACCTATATCATCCTATTGTGGACTGAGGTGTCAGGTGTTGTGTCAGGTGTTAGGTACTGATGCACGTCAAATTGGATTTAGCACACAGAGCTTTGAATTATTGTATCCACTGAATGGCTAATACCATGTTATTTCGGGGCTATCTGAGCACTCAGTGGGCTCTTTTCAAAGGTAGGCTAGGCTTGAGGAGAAACAGAAATGCTAGCCAGTTTTGGATGCAGTCCAAGCACGACGCGCCAATGAAAAATGCACAGCAGTGAGGAGGTAAAATAAAGCAAAGGTAAAAGCGCTGGCACGGTCTATATTAAATGTGTCACTAGAGGACTATGGAAAACTATTTTAGCACACATAATGTTGCTTATGGATGCATGGTCATTTGGTCTCAGGGTACCTGAGAACATGAGGATATGAGACTGTCATCATGAATTCTTTCACACACTTGTATATTCATTTGTTTTTTCATGACCTAGAATCCGAAATCTGGCCTGGCCTTCAAAATGTATGTCCGCATCGCCTTTAAGAATAAAATGACCCCTTTGAGGATTTGTCCTTAACAGAGTGAATCTGAGAATGGTCGGTGAAATTCGTTCGCACCCATTACGTGTGGGATCCCATCCCTGAGCATGTCTTCCGCCAGACCTACCGGTGGATTATGTGTAACGTTTGTGTGTTTTCAGGTTGAAGCGCTGCACACATCATGGTTGCTTACATCAACACTAAAAGGGAACAATAATTAACCATTAATTAACATTAATGAATGAATGCAGTTATAAGCAACAACTAACAATTAACTAAAAGTGAATTAACAATGAACTAATGGCCTAGTTATCATTTACTAATGCTGTTCATGTTATCAAAGGTTTTAATTTATACATTATTTAACAGCCTAGTGGTATTTAATTAACCTAATGGTCAACCCCTTAAGGGTAATACCCCCTATTCCTTTATTAACTCTAACCCTTTTAAATAATGTATAAACAAATACCTTCACATGAACATCATTACCGTGGTTAACATGAACAAGTTGCTTAATTATTAAAGCTCATTGCTGCATTAACTTAAGTTAATTAATTCATCATTATTGTACCTTTATTGTAAACTGTTAACGATAATTCCCTCGGTTTGAGAGCAAAACCTAACCATACCCACAAATAAACCCCAGTTTTTTATCACCCCACTGCGGTTCGATGCTGCCGGGGTAATTAATGTGGATGGGTTCCCTCAGTGCTGTCAACATGCCCCCAAGAAAACGGTCATCCAACAGGGAGCTTGTATCTCTCAGGGCGGATCAACAGGTACCCGGTGCGATCCGAAGTTCAGCCTCAGCGTACAAAAACAATTACAAGGTGTTACACCGGGACCGACGCTTAAATGGTAAGTGTGTTGGGCTCCCTTACCCGCAAATTAAAGCCTGATCGTGTATTATTCGGTATGAAAAAATATTTAAATCTGCAGCCCGGTGATTACATCGGCACTATTCCAAGCAGTCCGCGTCTCCCTCGCAGTAAATTGCTGTTTTCTATGCACGCATT
Organism: Pollachius pollachius; assembly: GCF_949987615.1. NCBI lineage: Eukaryota > Metazoa > Chordata > Actinopteri > Gadiformes > Gadidae > Pollachius > Pollachius pollachius. The sequence continues at coordinate 6,731,846 of NC_136943.1, forward strand.
GTATTTGATTAACACGTTTATCCTGGGAACATGTAATTATGAATTTGCCATTAGCTCTCTATTGTCTCCCCCCTTTATTGAAATTTTTTTTTCTCCCCTAACCATTTCCGTGGCACTAGACCCTTTAATTCAATCTCGGGGGGGTCGAGGTGGTATGAAAACATCCCACGTACCCAGGGTGGTACCTCCTTCTTGGTCAAAGGCAAAAGTCTGGCTAAATCAGACCCCTCCCTTTTTAAAACTATCTTCACATAATTGGAAGCTAGGTCTCCAGCTCATGTTCTTCCCATTCTTTTAGCTGGAGCCAATCTTATGAAAACAACCCCCTCACCACCACCACAAACAGAAGCATCGCTGCATAGTCACTGCGCTAGAATCCCCATGGCAACAGACATGTGCAACAGTCTGGCCTTCTCCCTGCTTTCTTCTTTTCCGTGCACAAAAGTGCCCTTTTTCGGGTGGTATCTGTGAGAAGCTCGGAGCTAAACAAACGCGCAGTGGTTTTTATCTCTCCAGACTCCCCAGATAACCCCAAAAAGTAGAGGGAAGGTAGGCAGGGAGAGGGGGGGGGGGTGAAGAGAAGAAGGAAAAAAAAATGTTCTGGTTCTCTCAACTGTAAAATCTGTTTTATGTTCTGCTGGTTGCTATTGGAGACGGTGCGAGGAAAGTGGAAGTTGTGCGCAACAGGAAGAGCTGACAATTTGAAATTACAGCCGTGGTATTTATTCACGGTGATGAAGAGCAACGGCACCTCGTAGGGGTTGGTGCGTTGGCCCTTGAAATAGCGTGTTAGCCGAGGTGCATCTACGTCACTCTGAAGCAGTTGTTTTTCACTAATGAGCTTTAGAAATTGAGTTTGTGTCACCATAAAGTCTTGTGATATCTGGCGTGTCACTGCTACGTAACTTATCGCTCTATCTCTCCCACTCATTATTGCCCCAGCTCTCTCTCACTGTCTACCTATCCCTCCATCTCTCCCTCTACCCATTCCTCTCTCTCTCTCTCTCTCTCTCTCTCTCTCTCTCTACATCTCTCTCTCTCTCTCTCTTTCTACATCTCTCTCTCTTTCTCTCTCTCTCTCTCTCTCTCTCTCTCTCTCTCTCTCTCTCTCTCTCTCTCTCTCTCTATCTCTCTCTCTACCTGTCTCTCTACCTGTCTCTCCCTCTCCCTCTGACTCTGGCTCCATTTCTATACTATGTTGTGCTTCTCTTTACCACTCTGGTGGCAAATTAAGTCCACCAGCGCCTTTTCCATCCCCATGCCCGCCTTCCGCTGGTTCTGCCCACTTATAAACAAGCAGAAACAGCTCCCGACCTCCCCATCCACACAAATCTGACCAAAACTGTAATAATATTAGTAATTGAAGCCTGCATCGAGTTTAAAAGTAATGCTAGCCAGCGAGCCCTATTCCTTGCCCTCCCACACCTCACCAAAGCAGAAACACAGGCCTCTTTTAGTCTAGAGCTAGGGCTGTCCAGTTCTCTACTAGACAGCTCTACTGCTTTACCCAGGTGGACGTGAACTTGAAAGTTACACCTCACAACGACTCCTCTATCTTAAATGCTCCTCATTCGTCTTGGATCGAGAGGGTAACAGAGGCCAACGGTTACATGTGTTTCTTGCGGTTCGGTTGGGTTTATCCACCATCTTGCCTCTCTCGCTGTCTGTTTCATCCTTTGGAAAAAAATTCTTAAGATTGTTATTATTATTTGTCTTCGTCGCCATGTACACGCTATACATGATCAACATGACGACATGATGACATGAACTCTTGTACCACGCTAATGTTTTACAGCACAAATTGAAGGCGATTTTCAACTCCCCTTTAGCGAGTCCCTCTGAGGCGGAACAAGTTGTTGCCACTCAGAAACCGGCTCGAGGCGCGTACATTTAGGCTCAGTCCTGATCGCAACGACCCGGGGTCCTTTGCTGCATGTCCCCCCCTCTATCTCCCATGCCTTCCTAACTATCTCACTCTATAATAAAAGCATAAAAAAAAAGAAACCAACGTGACCGTGCAGCAGCAGTCCAATGTTACGTAGGAGGACTCTCTGGCCAAGCGTGATCAGAAGCAGGCCCACATTACCTCAATTAGCGGATGATCATACCCGGCACAAGAGGTGAGCGCGCCGGACGCCTGAGTGCTTCTCGAACACCACTGACCCGGCGGGGGGGGCCGGGAATATCAATGAGTAACAATGATTCTCACCACCACCACTCACCCCCCCCTCTGTCCCCCCCTCCAGAGACATGCTTCAGGGCACCCTTGACCTTCGCAGCAAGAGTAGGAAACGGGGGAGATCAGGTATTCATACATGTCACTTACAGTACATCACGTTTCGGCGTGTGTCATTTGGATTGCTTTGTCGACGCGGCCACTGCGCCAGGCTTCTCTGATTCATCAGCAGCAAAATGTCAAACTCTTTGACAACATAAAGGTCACCGAAAGCAGTGGGCGTAGGTGCGGTGCGCTGGTGCGTGTGCGTGTCTCTCTGCGTGTTTGTGTGTGTATTTGCAGGCGGGCTTGGCTGTTTGAAACCCACAAAATGATGAAAGCGTGGTGTGGTTGGGTATATTCGAGGCAGCCATAAAGTGTTGCCGTATTGAATAAGGGGGGAATCTGTGGTTGCAGTACACTGGTAGACAAGCCGAGGGATTCCAAATAATGAGTAAGCAGAAAAGGGCACTCCAGAGATGCTTTGATGATAGTCTTTCTGTCTTTCTCTTTCCCCCCCCCCCCCCCCCCCCCCTCTTGCTAAAGTTGGAGTCTGTGAAGCAGAAACAGCCTCCTCCCTGCTTTACCTTTTTACTTTAATGTGCTTGATTTTCCTGTGTGTCTCTTTGGACTCTGGGTGATCATAGCCAACAGCTGTTCATTTCACTGTCACACGTGCATGCACACATACACACACACATACACACATAGCCACAAACACACACAAGCACACACACACAAAACACACACACATCTTGGGAACCGAATAGAATTCTATATATATTTGTATTCCCCAGATAGAGCAATGACAGATAAAGAGAATGCACAGAGAGAGAGAGAGAGAGAGAGAGAGAGAGAGAGAGAGAGAGAGAGAGAGAAGGAGCGGGAGCGGGAGAAAGATATAGGAGATAGTTAGGCAGCTAAAGAGCGGGGCAAATAAGCAAATAAGAATAAATGCCCTAATTTCAATGCGTCAAAGCCAAATCTTCCCTGGCAAGCGTTGGCTCTGCCAGCAGGGGTCCGTGGCGGGGACATCTATGAACATGTCTTGCACCGCCTCCACCACATTACTTACAATTTGGAGGAACACTGGGCAGCCCAGTATACTGCCTTTTGAGTCACTCTCCCTGTCGCTCTCTACCTCTCTCTCCCTCCTCGCTCCTCTAATTGGTTATCTATCCTCATTTAACCCCCACTCTTTGGTATTCGGGGAACCGGCTTCTCATAGCAACACTTTTTGGTCAAGCGGAGCTCACTTTAAATCACCGAAGATAAGGACAAAGTATCTCTTCGGTCAATGCCATGCTGTCGGGATGGGAGTCGTCCTCCCCCTCCCTCCACACACACACACACACACACACAGACACACACACACACACACACACACACACACACACACACACACACACACACACACACACACACACACTCACACTATCCCGCACACACACACTCACAATCTCCCGTGCACACACACACACACACACACACACACACACACACACACACACACACACAATCCTCTGAAGGTTCAGGGCAGTTTTTTAAGGATGAAGAACTATCTCGCCTTGGCCCAGCATTCCCCGTCGTTATTGACCTGCTATCCGTCTCTCCAAACACAAACAGACCTACGCTTCATTTGTTTGACTCCAATGCGTTTTGTTTAGCTTGTGCCACGTCTCGCTTGTTGACAATCGAAGCACAATTCACCCTCCTACCCTGACAGAGGTATGAATGGTACTTACTTGCAGAACTTTGTTTTTTTTTCTTCTTGAAAGCTTTCTCTTCTGTGTATGTTTGTTTACGTAACATGTTACACATGAACAAAAGAAAGCTGAAACACAGGTATACCCTCCTGGGGAGAGTAAGACACAGACACAGAATTGAATTAAGAGTTTTGATCCGGTGAGGAGAGTTATAACCCCTAAAGAGACGTGTACATAAATTGTGCTAAACAGCAAAATCCTTAAGGGAAGGAAGAAAACTGCAACAATGCAATTTTTTTATGAAAACCATAAATTAAAGTTAATTAAAACCTATCACTTGTACCGGAGCCATATTTAAGTAAAGTGGGTATTTAACAAAGTACTGATTCTCATTCTCGTCTGATATAAAAACCTGACTACTCCTGCTGTGAACGCTTGAAATCGTCCTCTCCATCCCGCTGCTAAATTTCTCTGTTTCAGATCCACTACTCTGTGTCACTGTGGCCACAGCTCCCTGTTTTCATCCATACCTCAGCCGCACCATATCTTCTTAATCGTTGGCAGGCAATCATGACTAGTGTCCAGCTACAAGGACTGTGGGCCATTCACTATCCCCACTGGCAGAGAACCTAGTGTCAGTGATCTCTTTAATGGTGCCCGCTCGCTGGCTCTCTCTGGCTCTCTCTCTCTCTCTGGATCTCTCTGGCTCTCTCTCTGACTCTGCCTCTCTGTCTGTCTCTCTCTCACTCTCTCTCTCTCTCTCTCTCTCTCTCTCTCTCTCTCTGTCTGTCTCTCTCTCTCTCTCTCTCTCTCTCTCTCTCTCTCTCTGACTTGCACTCTCTTGATCTGTCTCACCATCCCTTGCTTGCTTGCTTTTCACCTTTTTCACTTAGTTGTTTTAATTTCAGACGTATTTTGGTCACTAAATCTGTCATCTTTGTTTCAATTTTGGCGACAGACTTAAGGACGCTAGACTAATCTTTGCCCTTCCTCCTTTGCACCTTCTCTTTAACATGTGCGCACACACACACACACACACACACACACACACACACACACACACACACACACACACACACACACACACACACACACCAAAGCAGGCAAACACCCTATTCCTCCCTGTCTGGGGTTGATTTATGCTCATGTTTTCCCTCCTCTTCTCCTCCCTGCTCCTCCTCCCTGCTCCTCCTCCCTCCCTCCCCTCCCTTCATCTCTCCAGCCTGCTCTGATTGTTTGTCATCATGATTATAGTGGGGGGGATTATAATTGAATATATATTGGTCTTTGTCCATGCACAACTCTACATTAACTTACTATAATTGTCCCCCCCCACCCTCTCTAATCCAGGCTGCCTTTTATCTTCCCACATAAAGGAGAGCTAATCCCCAAATCCCTGTTTACGGCACGCCGTTCCCTCTCCAGCTCACTTGATGAGGTGCGCTTGGCTCTCGCCGCGGCTGGGGTAGCCAAGGTCTGTGAGGTTGAGGTATGATGTCTCATGCCAAGGGCCTGGTTTGTATACCTGAATACTTTAGCTGTATTTCATGGTCCATTGTAGGGCTTAACACCCAATCGTTCAACCTATCTAGGGCTTACTTTGGCCCTAGATACATTGAAAGGGTTTTAAATTTAGTTTTTTAATTGATGAAAAGCAAAGGGTACGCAACTTTTTGGAATCAGCCAGAGAAGGCTAGATCTTGAAAGCATCCAACCGAAAAAAAATCCCTTACATCCCTGCAGGCCACCGTCCAAAGCTGCTTCCCCAAAACACTTGACTAGCTCGCTAGCTTAAGCAACAGTTCTGCCTAGCCTTGTGGAATACAACAATCATGCGCAATGAGTGTACTGGCAGTTTGTGTGCAGGTCGCTGGGTAGGTAGCTAGACAGACGGCCATCCAATCATCTTATCCGGGCCGAATACGATGTTGGATAGGCTTACAGGCTGAAGATACTATAGAGATTTTTAGTTTGTTGTTGTCAGAGCCCTTGATTTATTGATTGCTGTCAGGATGTTCAGAGAATTTCAACAAATATAAAGAAAAAAAAATCTAAAATAAATTGCCTTCAGTACCGTTAATGATATTAATCACGTATCACCATAGCTAAGGTTAACCCAGTTGGAAGGAGAAACAGTCCTTGATAAGTGTCCTGCCAGAGTAGCTCCCCCACCATCCAGACCCCTCTTCTTGTTCCGTGTGGGCAGACAGCAAACACTTAATGAACATAGGCTGAGTCAATGACTGAACTACAACAACCAAAAAGAAGCACACAGGAAGCGTTCAAAGTTATCATTTAGCAGCGGGAGCCCGCCTCTAATTAGCCCTGCTCTTCTGCCTCAAATCGCTGTCCGCACAGAGACTGAGTAATCGGATAGTACCATGCGGGAGTCCGGGGCCCCTTTTACTATATCGAGTAGCCCTAGCCTCCCACTGTCCGATATCTAGAGATGCTATTTATGATTTACCAGAGGCCCCGCGCGTTCATTGTGCATTCAAACGGCAATCACTCACCTTCTAAATCCCACCGCACATTTTCGCCTTCCTTTTGTATGTATTTTTCGTTTGTGTGTATTTCACAGGGTGAACTCCAAGTACGTGATCAGCCCAGTGCCAAAATACACCCGACAATGACTCAGGACAGACACATTGCTCTTCAGTGTTTTCATTTTTCTTTTTGTCGCCGCATTACAATTGATATTAAAATTCATATTGCATGAGCAGGGGCGATTGATCCTGGCGGTGGAGGGACTGAACGGTGTAGCCCAGTGTGGGTCCGTTCACAGTGGGGGACAGGTAATCTGACTTGATTAACAAACGAGTGACATCTGTTGGCAATTAACCTTGAGACTGGAAGCGCGCGACCCTGGACTGGGCCGGTGTGTGCTGCGGGGGGGGGGTTAGGACGGAGTGCCAGGTCCCTTCATCCAATTACATCATTCTAACTCCCGAGCTCTGGAGAACTAATGGTGGGAGCCCTACAGATGGGGCTGCTGAATTCATCGGGAATGACCCATGTGTATTTGCTCTTGCTATTTGAGTTGATTGGTTGATGGCCTTTGTTTATTTACATAATACTACTGTCTGTGTTTTCAGTGTCCGCCAACTCTCTTAGGGCCCTATTTTAACCGTCTGAAACGCAAGTGAGAAGCGCCAAGCGCAAGTAGCTTTGTGGGCGGTTCTATGGCGATGTCGCTATTTTACCGGCGCAAAAAATGTAAAAAGCTCTAAAAGGGTTGGTCTGAAGTAGCCTAATTACCCGTAGGTGTGGTTTGGGCGTAACGTACAATAAACCAATGAGAGTGCCAGCTCCCATCCCCTTTAAGAGCCATGAGCGCATTTGAATCTGACGAGTTGATATTTTGAAAGCGCGTCTGCAGTCTCCGATGAGACGGATGCATATGATTTTCAAACTTCAAATGGCTGTTTATGGCCAAATAATATGGCCTAATTCACACATGGAATAAGGTTTTCTTCCACAACTTCAGAAATACTGAGTCTTCAAATAAATTTCGGCAAAGAAAACTTATATGATATAACATATGATATGCGGTAACTGTGGTTCTATTTAATGATATACGCAATACATTATAAACATTGTTTCTTATCAGTATTGTATGCATTATTGTTATCGACTTGTGATCCTAATATGCATGTGTCCCCCCGTTAATATACATTGCCATGGACTGTATTATGCGTTACGTGTTTAGTTTGTGTGTGTTTAAACAGATGGACGCACACACGCGCGCCCGCATTCATTAATTCTTTTACACATACACACACACGCGCCCGCATTCATTCATTATTTTTAACACTCACTCGCGGTAAAACAATGTTTTCTCACAATCAAATACTCATCAATCCTAAAAGTTATGGGCATGTACACGATGTTTGTGTCAAGAACATATGTGTTTGCTGTACGGTGTTTGCAGATGCATTGATTTAAAAGTACAACTTATTACCGCTGTATCAGCTGTTCTTTCCCAAATTATTTACCAAGAATGTGTGGCTAGGAAGATGAGAGAAGCAAAGTGTATGCGCGAGGTGCACAAGCAACATTATGCATGCGCCCTTAAAATAGCATCTGAACAACGCGCCACTGACTTTAAACCAGGTATTTCTTGGTTTGTGGCGCAAGTGGTTTCTGAAATTGCAAAATAGCACCAGGGAACGTTTGCGCCAGAACACGCCTCCTCCTTTCGCCGAACCGCCCCTTTGGGCGCAAGATCATTCCCTAATTTACCGACGCGTGGCGCAGGAGGGAAAAGAACACTCTGCGCCAGTTGCAAACTAGCAACGACACATGCGCCAGTGATTAAGTCAATTGCGCCGGATGCAAGATTGGGCCCTTAGTGTTAATCTCCTGATTGAACAGTTGTGTACAATAAAATTAGAAAAGGTTTCTGAAATAATATGAATATGAGTGTTATTAAATGATGACTTATGATTTATCCTTATGGATAACTGCTTACAGAACTGAGGCTCAATGTTAAAGGATAGATTCCGGTACTCCATACTTCCACAAGTAATCATAACGATTTTCTGCAGCATTTCTCCAAGAGACAGCGGATTGCTGATTAAAAACCATAAGTACTGAAAGACTAAATTAAACCTAATTTGCTTCTTATTTGAAGAAGAAATACACTTGAAATTTTGAAAACACGTTTTGAATGACAAAAACAATCTTACTTCTTAAGAATATAAGATATATACTTATATACTTCTTAAGATATATACACAAAGATAGTTTGGTAGAACAAACGTGTTTTTCTCATCACGGCAGAGGGCAACAGAACCGAAGCACGAATGGAATTAGAAATAGATTTCTATAAATGATACACAATAGAAAAAATCATTTAAATCCATTGTTCAGTAAATAAAGCAGTAGAAGTGATACAAATATAACCCCAGGAGGAAAATTTGTACAGTTAGAGTTGGTTTCGGAATGGATTAACTGTGTCCTTCACCACACCCCCATCCCCAGATGTAGATATAAAGGGCCACTGAAGAGTGCGAACGAGGGTGAAATAAATGTGTTCCAGTTAATATGAATAGATGTAAATAACGGCCACGGCTAGGTTTTTGTTCCCTTTTCCACTTCATTTGCGGCGGCGAAGAATACTGATGAATATTAAGTATGTTTACTCAGACTCATATGTCAGAGGAGACGCCGCACCACAAACACTCTGTCAAGATTGTGTTGTTCTATTAATTTGACAACCAAACCCCATACATCATTGTTGTGTTTTTTTTGTGTTTCGTCGGATTGCGTCGCATCCAGGTGGGAATTAGGATGTGATGATAATGAGGAGGCTGTTTACAGGCCAGACCTTGTTTAGTTAGTTCCGTTAGTTGATTGGCTGTGTACTTGTGGCTGAAATCAGTCTAACATCTAACCATGTTTTCATCATTTGATCATCCATCTTTATTTTCACCCTATGAGATACAAAAATAAATAAATAAATAAAAATACAGACATCAGACATCTACAATATTATCTTACATCCAAAGTGCTTTCATCAGGCATCTCGATTGTGACAAGTCACAATTGTCAAAATGAATCACACATGATAAACGTGAAAACGTTATGAAGTCATGAATAAAAAAGGCTTCATAAGACATGTTCCCCCAAGCGTTTCTCACTGCTTGTGAAGTCTTTTGGCGTTCTGTCCAGAACTCCCCGAGAGGAATTCTCCTTGCTCCACACAGAATCCCTCAGATGTGGCCGTAGCTCCCCGTACCCCCCCCTCCAACAGAAGCCTTTATCCCCCAGCCGATCAATACCTACCTCAGCTACTCCAGCAACCCACCACCCTCAACGTCAGCTGGAAAAGTGATGCTTTCGGAGGCAAAAAAAAACGAAAAAAAGAGAAAAAGAAAATGTGGAAGCAAAAAATGATTTGGTGTAACGGTGTGCTAGCGTATGCGTTGGGAGGCTTATCTCCGTGGGGGGTTTTCAGCCTCGTCGGGCAGAGAAAACCCGCGGCAACAATAACGCGGCCTCGCCTTTCATCGTCGACGAAAAAATAGAATGAAAGTAAAGACTAGCAATTAAAGGAACAGTGGCGGATATTTCCAATCCATGAAACTTTTCCCAGCTTTGCCTATTAAAACATCTGTAGGCCTTCCTCCCACCCGCCATTAAATATTTAGTCCAGCCCGTTTCCTTGTCATGACGTAAATATCCTGAAGTGTTCCCGCTAAAGTCTCCCCGTGGGTAATTATTAAAAGTGCTTTTAATGGAGGGTTTAGAGGTTAGCTCAAGTCATTCATCAAATGATGTGCCATTTATACATCATGAATCCTATCGTTCATGTTTACATTTCGGTGCACTTAACAGTAGCACTGTTATCCAGAGCCGCTTCCTGTAATCACCGACACATTAATATGGAGGATTCTCTCCAGACTCTGCTCCATATAAAATGAATGAATGCTATTGAACCCGAGGCTCAGAGAGATCCTGCACAAACAATGCCTCATTACAGTTCTATTGTATGATAATTTGCACCCGGTCTGAAAGGAGGATAGGAGCCACGTGAATCCATATGGCCTCGGTTGACGGTTCATACCTGCTCCAAAGACGCATAGCCATCCTCGTCTCCTAGCCTTGTTCAACAATGTAGCCCCATCCTCTGGCGGAACGTGTTCATCGTGAATGTGTTGTAAGAAGGTATTCTTTGAGAAGTGTTATTTTCACAGGGAAAACAATACCAGGATGTGCGCCCAGCTAAGCGCATTTCTTTAGCAAAACTCTTGAAGAGGCTCAGGGTGCCTGAAGCATCTGTGTTGAAGAAGTGGCGCCCGTTTTGACAACTGCTTTAATATAATTATTTATTAAACTCTCATAAATTACTTCAGTTTGTAGCATTATAAAAGATCTATCAAAGGCTTCTTCTTTGTACCTAGCTACTGCAGGGCCGTCGCTTACCGGTTACTTTTGTATTTGAGCTTCTGTCTAGACACGGTGGATTAGAGACAATAACTATTCTTGGTCGATTTGTTGTTAATAGCAGAGTGTTTCAAAGCTCATCGTTTCCCACCTGGGGTCAATTAAGTCAGCTCTTATTATCGTTGATAGAAATGAACACAGGGTTGCTTTTGCGAATGTGCTACGGCTAATAACACAGATGTGATGGGTCATGTTGTGTCACTGGTTTAAAGTGGATCTCCAGGACCACTGAATAATCCCCTCGCGCAGACTGGGAATACTTGAGCAGGTTGTCAGGGAAATTGTATGGCACATTCTTCAATCTCCCGCTAGTTTTATCCACTGAAAAGTACATTTATTTAAATCCTTCTAGAGAAAATAACCAAACCTTTTGTCGCTCCTCTACTGTCGCAGTACAATCAGAGGGTGCCGGGGAAGCAGGCCAAGAGTGCTATCTTCCTATTATATTCATATCATGTTATTTTCTCTTCCACAAGAGCCTCAATTCATATTTATTGAACATTGGGATTTGTCGGGGGCACATCTTGCGGGGGGGGGGGGGAACGAGCACGTCAGGGAACATTGATTCAATCTGCCAGGGTTGCGGGGGGTGTGAGGGCATTTCCAGTAGAGCCACAAGGACACCTTGTGACTTTTTATTTAAGAGATGAAAAATAATCAAACGTTATTCAAACATCGTGTGCTTCCCCCGAAACTACGCTGTAGACACCCGAGGGTGCAGTTTAAATCCGAAAGCCTCTCCTCTCTCTGTTTAGTTGTGGTATTTTCTGGGTGATATCACCGGGGAGAGGTGTGACTTGAGGCAGCAACAAACCTGCTGTTCCTCGCCACTTCAAACCAGCATAAACAAGCGGGTCCCTGGATGCAGCCGCTGCTCTGCATGTGTGTACACCTGAAGGCACGGGAGCATACCAAATGAGGAAAACAACAAGTACAGTGTGTTTTTGTGTGTCTTTGCATCCATTCATGACAAAAGAGAGGCAGTGAGAGAGAGAGAGAATGAGAGAGAGAGCCGCAAACAAAGTGCATGAGAAAGGGTTTGTGATGGTGGAGCAAGGAAAAGATGGAGGTTTGGGCAACACAGTGTTGTGTCAGTTGCTCTTCAGCACCGCCTCACACTGTTCCCTCCCCGGCCTTCTCTGGCTCCTTCTTACTCTCCTGGTTTACCACAACAATGATTTACTCTCCACACCCGTCGCCTGCTATACGACCACATACTGCAGCTCGCTGTCTGTCTTCCGCACTCTCCACGTACTTCCCATACCCCCTGCTTCCTCACAAGCACACACAGGGCTACACCAACCCCCCCCCCCCCCCCCCCCCCCACGCTCTTGAACAACCACCAGGGATTAATCATCCCTATCAAACAGCATGGCAACAATAGGACATTTGTATTCATTTAACTACGTTTAACTGTCTGTGATTTATCGCCGCTGTGTCGCGATTGCGGGATGGCAAATCATGATGGGTTACATCACTGCGATGTGCAATCCCTTCTCCTTTGACATGATTCATCCTGGCACCTCCTCAATGATACCATCCTCACATATTCGCCATCTGATCAGGTCTGACACGGCCCGAGCATGGACAGGAACCTCACACCGCACAGGCCGACTGGACCCCTGAGCGACAAGACATTCGCACTGACGCCCGTCTTCGCACACTAACCTCCCACTGGGTCGACACGTGCGAGGAAACACGTTTGGTAAAAAACCCGGGATCAACTTAAATATGGAGCAGCTAGAGAGTGTGAACTCATTGATTCCACCGAGCGGATCGATAGACAGATTAATCTGCTTATAGAAGCGTTCATCCGTTTTTGATCTGCCAATGTGGCGATGTTCCTGAAGACAAACCTCTTTTTACTGCCCGCTGCTTATTTTAGCTCAATTAAGCACAAGTGTCGAAGTGGGCACGGGGGTGTTGTTTTTCCTGGCCCTGGGTGTTGGCAGGTATGGATCATTTCTTCACCTTTAAATGAGTGTACTCGCCTTAGCTAACCTGTTAAAAAAAAAGAAAGAGGCGGATGGAAATGCCCTTTAAATAAGAGAGCCAACTCATTTGTTCTTTTGCATGGCTTTTTGGCTCATCTTTTGGCTGAGAACAGCCATTTACATAATCTAATGCCATCTCCTATTCCCGGTTTTATGTATAATGAATAGGGTAAAATAGAGGGGATGTTTTAAATGCCATTGCATGGACTACAATGAAAAAGAACAGGTGATATTAGTTATCACACTACCCAACACAGACACTGGCACTGACACTAGCAATGTTTGCACAGTGTATCGTGTGCACTTCAGGATGATATTCATATGGATGTAAGTTTATGAACATAATAACATTCAAAAATAATTAGCAAGTAATAAACCCAACTCATAATGTAGTTGAAGACTGCTGCCACACTGGCTCAGTGTTTACATTTATATTCTGTTGTGGCGGATGTGTGGTTGTGGATAATTAAGGCAGGTGTACCGGTTCGTAGCTAGGCTATGATGATATTTGTCAACACTAAGTTAAGACACAATAGAAGTCGGTTGTTTGAGCAACGACAGACAGAAAACAGGGTTGTTTTCTTGATTGGCCCTAAACAACCCTAGTGGATTACATCCAAAAAAGTACTTTTTATCAGATGCGTAGGTTATTCGAAAACCACAATCGTTCTCCCAGGATGCCACATGAAAGAGGAAAACACCAGCTGCCTCATTTTTCTCACGTTATTTCGAGGTGCTTTAGCTACCTGTGTTTGCCACGAGAAATGAGGTGTTACACTTCCTTTTTGGCTGTGCATGTCAACAGACAGGGACTCGAGTACCGTGCACATTCATGCACACGCCGACACTTAAAAACACATTTGAGGCGAACAAGCAAGATACCTGCGTGTCATTTTTAACCAAAGCTTTCCCAAAGTCCTTATAAATGTAATTCCAAACATCTGCTGACGGACTTTCCCTCAGGTTTGACACCCCCCTGACCTGGGACACTCCAGGGTCTTTACCACTTCCACTGAAGAGATCCCAGGAAAAGAAGCTTCAAAAAGGAAAAATCCTCAACATTTGCCCTTCATCTCATCCCAACACCTCTGAAGAAATCATGCACGTCTCTTATTCCGGCCCTCCAAGGGCCCGAAGGCATTACCATTACTCTCCTAGTTGGACGCTTTCCACCCTGGCCCCATGCTCGCTCCTCTTGACGGGTCACGCAGGGTCTCCTAATGGCTACAGATGCTGGTTCATCTCGCCGAGCACCAGGGCAACGCGCAGTGAATGGGAAAAATTGTTTTTGTTTTACATAGGCTGTCCGACAGCTTTTGGATGAAGCAATTTCGTCAACCGCACAACGCAGTATGAACACCACGCAGAGTGCGAGGTGCGAGTTGTTTCCTTTAATGACGCCAGGAGTTTCGTTCCAGCACTGTGTCCTCAGGAGTCCCTGCTTGAGTGGTCTTACAAATGCGCATAATCCCTCAGAATCGCACCAAGTCTTGCTTCCTTCTTGAAATAAACAGAGCGGGACGCAATGGTCCATATTTTACAGATACCAAATATTTACACATACCAAATATTTACAGATAGCAGATCTTGACGTCATCATACACGTCATTCTGTTGACCAATTCCAGACAGCTGTGTGTTTGACTATGTCGACTGAGTACCCAAGATGCCCAATGTGGGCGCTTTGTTTTTCTTCGCAAACCGCCCATTTTGTCAATGAAAACACACAACTTCAAATTGTTTTTTTTAAGCGTATCAGAGCACAAGGGTTCTGTAGAAACCTGATTACGTTCTGCAGTTGTTCCTCTTTGGCATTCTGACTGACAGAAGCAGCACTCCGCTATGCTCTGTTATTAGACAGCACTGGCTCAGATTGGATGAGCCTGATGACTTAGCGTTGTAAATAAAAGCCACCTTGTGTGTGTGGCTGCTCTGCTTCAGCAATGCTTAATATTTGCAGGCGGGAGATAAGGGCCTAGATGACACTTATTCCGTTTCAGTGGCAGCAAAACCAAAAGCCTTCCTAATTGAAACTTTCCACTGAACAGCTTTTGCCGTTACCACCTCCTGTCTGAAAATGTGGTTTGGTTAAATTCAATACTTTGATATTACCACTGATAACCAGATGGGATTAACATTGTTGTTCATAGCATACACACTAGTAAATACATGGGTAAATAAGGTCTACCAAGTACAGCATATACACTGGGTGTCTACTGGGTACGGGCTTTTACAGGGGATCCGTTTGTAATGAGTATGTAGTATGTCCACCTAAGTGAATTTCACTGGACTACAGACCAGGACACAGTGTGGGGGTGGTTGAAAGCCGATTCATTGTTAGGTGTTGCAGACAACGACGCAGGTGCTCCATGTTGCCATGCAGGAGCTCTCCTTGAGGGTGTGTGGTGCTTAACCTGTAAAATGATTGCTTAATGCACAACAGGTGTGAAGCCGCAACCAGCCCCAGAGTCCAATCAGTCTGACTCAGGCCAGGTGAGGCTGCTTAAACCAGCAATCATCCACACACACACTCCAGAGTAATTACATTGAAAAGAAAAGCCTGTTTGTTAGTTTACGGCGTAGATTGAGATGGTCACTGTTATTACGTATATATCACTTTTTCACTTTCCTTTAAATTTAAGAGAAGCAGTACTGTAGACTCACAACTCTGTTTGGGTCACAGCCACCAGACCAAAGGCCGAGTTTATCAAGGCTTATCAAACAAAATAGCTCCCTTTGAAAGTGTTGCCTGGCAACACATAACATTTTTCGCAACCTCAGGCTAGTTAAAAGCTGTTATTGTTAAACTATACACTACACTAGACTTTTTTTGGTGGTAATAACCCTGACACATTAGGAATAATTTATTTAAGGATTGGCTTGATGATGGAGGTTAAGTTGGTGTATTCATCTAGAGTTAGGTAGGTTTGATTAATGGTTTGGTCTGGTTAAAGTTTTAAGTCGGCGTAAAGATGTGGGCGAAAAGCAAAGCATCATGGGAAATGCAAAAAAAAAAGTTTAAAAAAATGTTTGCATGTGGCGTGCAGGCTAACTCCCTGTTGTGTCACACACTTTTTACTTTCCCTTTCCATTACTCTCAAAGGTCACTTTTGTTAATGGCATGTGTGTGAAAAGTGTGTCCCAGGGCTGTCATTTAAAAATAAAAATACTGCCTAATGAATCAACTAAAACATACTTGCAACTAAACATCAATCTGTTCTCAATCTCAACTACTACTGCTGGACCTTTTCTGCCTTTCAATTACTCAGTTGCTGGAAGACCCTTTCAAACCTTTATCTGTGTTTTTTAAGTGTAAAAGTAATTAACATGTTGGTTCAGTAATACCCTGTTTACCTTTTCAAAAGAGCTATGGTTATTCAGGTCAGCAGGAAACTGATCAGCACATCTCATAGCAATTTATTTTATTAATTGCTTTCCTCCCATTTCTTTCCATTCCTATCATGATGGGAGCACTCTATTAACCTAAAACCCCATTTTAACCTTTAGGTCTTGTTAATAGAGATTAACCATATATTCAGAAATATTATTGATTCAACATAATAATGATTGGTATGGTGTATTTCGATTGTATGTGATTTATGTGATTTGTGGTTTGTTGTAGAAGGCTGTTTAACCCAATATACGTGAAATGTGTTCAAATCTGTGAACTATGGTTGATTCAGGTGAGTTGAATATAAATATTATCGAAATTAACAAGAATGCAATTCAATTTCACACTAAATTTATTTTGCTGTAAATAGGACCTCCACGGCACTCAAGAACTAAAACATCTTTAAAGTCAAATTGCCCATTTTCTGAGAAAGGGAAAATGATATATTACAAAGCATTTAGTCCAAGAGTCCTGCAATGGACGAGGCAAATGTCAGTTTTAAATATTTGCAGAGGGAAGTAGCTGGCCAAACGGTATGCCAATCAATGGCTTGTAAACACACCAACACTCCTCCGCAGTCTCACTCCTCCACACACCCGCTCTCGTTGTTGTGAATCAGAGAATCAAGAGTTTGAATGCGTTCCACTGACACATTATTCCTCTTTCACCATTGTACTTCATCCTTCTTCCAATTGAATAAGAGAAGCTGACAGTAACTACTTGATCTCCGTTGGGTTTGAGATTTTGTTTATTGAAGTGGAGTACAGGTTTGTAATACGATTGTCATGACATGAGTGTGTAACAAATCTATTAAACTGACACCTCCCATTTGGAATTCAGCACTCAGACCTAAATGATTGATAAAAGACAGTTGACAGGATAGGATAATTATAATTCTGAAGTTGTACTTAATATAGTGTATCTCCTTTATTATGTATTTCCATGTCTGCAATCGCTCTCTCTCAATCAAACACCCTGCTAATTAGTGGTGTGTGTGTGTGTGTGTGTGTGTGTGTGTGTGTGTGTGTGTGTGTGTGTGTAGTCCCAAATCCAATGAGAAGAACAGCAGTTATTTACTTATTCATCTGGTTAACGTGTTCAACTCCCATGTTGTCCTCAGCAGACTGGAGTGAAACGTGCATACAGTCTCACTCTGAACTGAAACAGCATAGAAACAATAACAACAACGTCACCAACACCACCAGATTGACTGCGTGAGTGTTATTGCCAAAGGAAATTTGCCAAAGAGTAAGATCTAATTGTCTTGACTCATTACAAATCAGAGTGGTGCATGAATGGAATATGGTCATGTCAATTTAACAACAAGAACATTTTCTACCGTTGACTTGAGGCAGACAGCATAATCTCAGTCAATTAGCCTTTGTTGCAGCAAATTGTATGGCCAAAAAGACTAAAAGAAGGAAATCGAAGGAAAGACCAACCAAAAGCTTTACCAGAGGGAGATAATTGATTGACTGGGAGAAAATGTCTTTTTTTTTTCTTTTCAGGATGCAAGAGGGAAATTGTGATTGAGAATCTTCCTTCAGTATTGACTTTGAGTGATTCATTTGTCCAAACATCAATTTCTGCTCACAAAAAGTTTGAGGTTGTTATCTGATGTAAACCACTGCCCAGATTGGAGCAATACATCCAAAGTATGGATGAATACTTAAATGGGTAAAGGATGAATTGAAAATGGATGGCAATGTTTTTTTTTATTCTTGTTTCAATTATTCCACTCCAGCAGTGAGTACTTTATCTATTTTGTCATTTACAAGATAGTTTTAGCCAAAGTGACTTCACGGTGAACCGAGACTCTGATAATTTTGCCTGGTCTCTAGCCACCCTGAACTCCATACTACCCTGCCCTCTGGAGCTGGTGGTTATGAAACGTACACAGTGGTCAGCTTTATTTGTCTGTTTTGTGTTTGATAATATAGTTCTAACCAGTGTAACTGGTTTATAGCTCCAATGAACATCTTTTTTATTGCGTTTGAGTATTCCTTAGAAGGGAGGAGAAAAAAGAACACAGAGTTGGCAAAGTTACACCGTGGGTAAGATTGAATCAAACGGTACATTGTGCTATTTGTCCCAACACTGGCCTTGTGTGACCACAAAAAAAGGGTGTGACCTTGAGCTGAGCTGAGCTGAATAAAGAAGGATTTTTTGGGACTTTTACTTTTTGATTTCATAAAAGCTTTCCTGTGTATGAAATAGAGACAACAGAAGAATAGCATTCATAATTTACTTGAAAACAGCAAGCGCTTCTGCGATGGTTAAGGGGGAGTGTGTCGCTGCCGACTAAAACATTTGAAAGTCAAGGTTGTAGATTGGACGAGGGGTAAAAAAAAATGTATACATTAGTCATGCTCCGAAAAAAGAAATGTTTCCTGTTAAATAATGTGAACATGAAATCTTGATTATGTTGTACAGGTTTAAAGCCACTGCACATCAGACACACTTGGCAGAGCTACTCCATTTACAGAATCACTCAGACAATTGGGTTACCTGATCCCAAGGGTGGGAAGGGAGCAAGCCCTCAAACACTCTCTCCTTCTCTCACCGCGGACGGGAGAAACTACAACTGCACCTCAAATGGTCCTTATGTCATCAGAGAAGAAATACGACAGAAATGAAAAGCCTGAAAATTAATCCATCACAATGGAAATAGGAAAAAGTCTGTTTGACTCACAGCATTTTGAATGATGAGAAAGTTCTTACAAGAAGGTTACATTAATTACCATGACTTAATGCAGGATTAAGTATTGATTAACAGTTAGTTAACAGTTAACTAATGGTATTAATGGTGTTAATGTTTACTGAAGGTGTTCATTGTGAATGATTCAATAGGGTTTGGCTAAACTCTAACCCACCCCCCTTAACCCCAACGATGTTAATGGTTATTTCTTCCACCTTGACTCTACGCACTTAACCCCTACACTAACCCCTATGCTAAAGCTATTTGAATAGGCTGATTATGGCTTAAACTAATCTCTATTAATGGTTAATTAATGTACCCTTTTGTAAAGTGTTACAGAATGATGTGTAATCATTTTAATTTACATGTAAGGTTATTCATTGATAGGTAAACATCTCATTTGAAATGTAAGCAACTTCATTAAAAGGCCAACTGTTATTCTGCATTTTCGTAGCAATCGACAATATGTGGATGGCCCTGGCAATGAATACAACAAAAAACAATTATTAACGTGGAATTAGGAATTAAGTGATAATTAGTTATAATTACCTCATTGTCCGGGAAATGTTGTATTCCCATGCTTTTGTGGAGAATAAAGCTCCTGAAAGGTAAAAGCCTATTTAGTAGGTAATTAATAAGATATTAATCTCAAACCTGCAACAACTTTCCAACATCCATTTGTGTACCAAGCATGCCACAAAGTGTTATATTTTGTGTGAAAGGTTTACTTAATAAACCCTTTGCTGAATGTTTCTCACACCTGGCCAATTTGGCTGGCCCTCTCCCTGAACTTGGCTGGCCAGCTCTCGTCCAGGCGGCTGGGGTCCTAGCCAACCGTTCAACAAGCCGGGAAGCTTTGACGGATGTCTGGATGGTGGTCGATATCAATCGGCAAACCAACTTCATAGGAGCTTTACTTTTATGCAGGGGACATGTTTTTGGGCATTGATGCATGTGGGTCGTTGATAAACAAAGGATTGCGTTTTGGGTGATGTTTCATTTTAAAACCCAATGTGTGGGTTTGGTTTGTTCAATTAGTTTTTCTTCAAGGGAGCCCGTCAGAGAAGGTATACAGATCATTTTACTTATCTTATTCTTTTAGATCTATTTAGATCTATTCTACTTGAGTCTTCAACAACCCATTTCCCATCTGATCTGATTATCCATTCAAATCATCTAACAGATTAAAACAGAAAAGACATGCCCTATCAATTATTTAATGGTTCATGCTACTACAAATGTGGTTGGATTTGTGACTAGTTATGACATATTATATAAACAAAACTAGGATACAAGTGGAATTAATGCATGAATTAATGAATTCATTTAATCTTTAAAAAATCCCAACAACTGTGTTGATATGTGTTGTCTCGAAATGTTGCGGTTTGAGTACAAAGATCTATAGTTGTTTGACTTAACCAAACCCAATGATTTCTTCATTATGTGAGCCAAACACACTATGAAGCTGAACTTGCAAGACACAAATGCTGTACTTCAAATGATATATCGCTAATGATCAATTTCGGTCAAACTGTTTACAATGCTTGAATTCATGATCAATCCCCAAAATTATTTAGCAATTATATATTCTCTGGTATTTATTTTAAGGATTATAAATAAGTATTCAAATGAAATGAAAATGAAATACT
The DNA here is from genome assembly GCF_949987615.1 of Pollachius pollachius. NCBI lineage: Eukaryota > Metazoa > Chordata > Actinopteri > Gadiformes > Gadidae > Pollachius > Pollachius pollachius. The sequence goes on from NC_136943.1 coordinate 6,752,446, forward strand.
GCTTAAAAAAAAGTTTCCTGTTCATCTTTACTAAAACTTTTCTGAGGCCGTCTCTCTGTAAATAGAAAATCAAAGATTTGGTTTTGCGTGACCATCCCTGACACTATCGTCACATCTCCTTGGGATTTAAAACATGCGCTATCAATCAACACTGTGCTCATTGAATGAGATGGATGCGTGCAGTTCCTGTACACTAAGATTTACTTTGGCAAGAGTATGAAAAGAGCTTACCTCAGAGTTTTTGAAGGCCTCATTAAGTTCAAAAACAGATGGAAGGAAGTGAAGAACGTGGATGAACTCTGTTAAGAAGCATCTCGTAACTTCTCAGCGTAGTTTTAGTTTTGGTGAACAAACGAATAACAACAAGGAATGATCTCTATTCTGAAGTCAAAAAGTGTATGAGCATACATCAGAATGTGATGGACTTATTTGTCTAAATAGCAAGTGTGGGAGTTTCGTTGGATCTCACTAAAACAAAAACAGGTTATTTTTGTAAAAAACAAGCGAGCATCTAAGGGCTTTTTGTTCGCCAGAATTGCTTGAAAAGTGACAGATAAACAATCTCATTGGCAATAAACTACTACAACACCCTCTCTGTCAAAGAATAAGATATTTTATGTTTTACCTCAGTATGCCATGAAATATATTATTTTGCAACCCTCTGTTTGGTATTTATAAAGACTGCCAGTTCTTTATGTTTGCCTCTATTTTGGTTGTTGAAGGTTGGTTTGTGTTTTCTTTTGCATGATTTAATTTCACCTTATTGCAGGAATAAGACAAATAGGTTCTAGTGCTAACAGCTTTTGATATTTTCATGCTTGGTATTCTGCATGAAAATAATGGAACTAAACTAAACCTGTCAAAATTATAAATCTGACTGTTAATAATTAATCTACAAACATTATTTTTTTGTTTAATATTCAGATTCCTGGTCAGAATTCACTTTTGCAGGCACTGTGATCGATGAGCCCTTTGTTGCTGAAAAATAAATTAATAGAGGCCAAATAGTGCCAATTACGATGTTAAAATAAAAATGTTAAAATCCCAAATACAGGCCAAATATTACAATGTTAAAATTACAGACTATTCAACCTCAGCAAAGTCAGCAAAGGGCTGTTCAATCGAGACTGCGACACACACACACACACACACACACACACACACACACACACACACACACACACACACACACACACACACACACACACACACACACACAGGTACTCCCTCACACACATGTTCGAGGTAGGGAGTACAGAAACAGCAACACAGATAGTAGAAGCTTTGTTTTTTCTCTTGGACCAGCTGGGTTAGCTCCCTGCCATCCTTCTCAGGAGGGTTCCAGGTGCTGCAGCGATCTGGGCCAGTATAAAACAGGCTCCCCGCCGCCAGATTTCTCCCGCGGACCAGGGGTGGGAAGGAGTCCGGGTTAATCACGCAGGTGAGCCGTTCGTTATGGCTTGCAGGTGTGCTGCCTCCAGCTCTGCGTATGGGCGGCGGCGGGCAGTGCTGATGATCCATCACTGGGCTAATCAAAGCCACTGCTGTGAGGGGGCCTCTGTCCAGAGTGCACATGCTCTCCCTCTGGCCTCTGTGGAGCAGTTTGTTGGCCCCTGGGCTCTATCATACCTTGTTATTGCAATAATGGCTGTTGTTGTTGTGGTGGCATTGTTGTTGGACATGGACCACCGGGGCCACTGTCATTTACACTCTATATATTACTTTTGGTCTTTAATACTGCCTGAATGGCATGGGGAGGTTAAAAGTGAAAGGGGGAGCCGTGGTCACATTACTTGGTTACACAATAACCCACAGTGGGGCTTATAGTGCAACATACCTCAGGAAATGAAGGGGGGTCACATTGAATAAATGTGAGGGATTGTGCCATGTCATTTTCAACATTTATAGCAAAGCATGCTAGACATAGCAACATATTTCAAAGGGGTAACACAAAATAGGCTTTTTTGTGTCAAAGTTGCAATTTTTAACATTTCAACTAGCTCGTAGCTTAAAAAATGACCTGGACATATGAAGTCAATGCTGATGGATAATGATTTTATCAATAAAACCTATGACCGGTACCTCTCTCTCTGTTTACATGTCGTGTTTCTCACCGTGTGTCTACAGTAGACCAGAACGGACAAGTTAATCAACCTATCTGGTCGAATCTTAACCTATCTTCGGATTTCTGTCTTACTTCTAAGCCTTGACCTTTCATTTTTACAGACTAAATAACTAAATACAGTTCATAAAATCGATCAAGGAACCTCATTACTTGACACACATTTGTGGTACACTTTAGACACCATTTCGGAAGTACCTGCTGGCACCTTACAGGCCACCGTAGCTCGTCCTACGGGGTTAGAAAGGAAGGGGTGACTGTCACTGCAGCCTTAATCAAATCAAATGTAAATGATACAGAATTGTACTTTGATTTCAAGTTGTATTATTCTTGAAGAATCAGTCTCTCCAGGAACTACAAATGATAAATATATAAATAAGAAAACATCAAACGAATTTGCTTGCCGGCCTTAATTGACACAACAAAGATGACAACCCCTCCCAGCCCCCCAAGTGCCACGAAGAGCAGACAGACCTTGTTCAGCTAGAACTCCAGCTAGTACAGTGTTGTGTATTCTGGGCACTGGGCCCTGAAGTTCACTGCCTCTGACTAAGTGCACGACAACGTCCTCTCTCCAGACCTGGCAGTAATGGAGCTCATTTGGAAAAGTGAAATGCTCAGTTGACTGATAGACCCACACTGTGAAACCACAGTGTCCTGGGCCAAAACACACTGCAAAACACCAAATGTTTCTTTGTGTAGGCATGCATTTGGACATAATCTATAAAGTCTAATGTGCAGTTTAGATGCTTTAATCGAAAGCCTCAGCAAGAAAAGGGCTGAACAAACTTATGTTTTTTATGGTATTAAAAATGTTGCCAAATCTCCAAAGGTGAAAATGAAATCACTGCAATTATGGCAGCATTTTAGCAATTTCCAGGAGATGTACTACAGGGATTTAACTGCTGGCATCACTGACCTAGAACATGGCTGATAAAGTTCTGTTATCTTGATTTCTGCATATAAAGTAGCCCAAAAGGTCATGCTTTTCTATTTATAATCGTTTTTATTCCATGTGAAACCCAGGTAGAATAAAATGGGTAATTTGTTGAGACTCAGGGTACATTTGAATAAACGGAACCAAGTTCTACATTTAAAAAAACATATAAGGCACCAGCCGAATGTATACGCGAGACCACATGGTATAAATCAGACCATTAGCTAACCCAAAAGGCCACAGTTCGGTCTACGAAAGATGTCTTAGCCCTTAATAATCACTTACATTTCTCATTAGGTCCATCTTAAATACAGTTTTATGGCCTCCCGTGTTACACCTCGATCGGCTCTCCTCCAGTCTCCCGTGCACTTTAACACCGAAGAGGAGGCTGTAGATACATGGTGATGACCCCGGTGCTCTCAAGCATATGGGCTGGCTTCAAACGCAATCAATCCCCATAGCATGGTCCCCTGAATGTTTACATTCGAATACGCGTCTGCGAGGGACATCCCCATGAGCAACATTATGGACAGTTTCCAATGCATTCAGCTAAAGAGTACGAAGATTCACTGTGACACACACGGGGACACGTGGGAGTGACCTGATCTGATGAGACACCGATTATAATCAAGGGGCAAGGACGGAAAAAATCGGGTATCTCGTCCTGAGTGCACTCGTCCTATCGGGAGGGAGAACGAGAGGTCACTTGTCCTTATGGACATCCACAGGAAGTGGATGGAGGAAATGTGCTCACAAAACTCAATATATTCCCCTTAATAATACACGGCCCCCCCAGCGGCGGTGCAGTGGCAGTCTTGTTTTTAGTAAGAGATTGTCAGAGAGCATTTTATTATAATGACATGCTGTAAAAAAATATATGGTGTCTAGGCATCCACTGTGTTGTGGCTACAAAAGGAAAATCATTATTCCTCCGTCATTCCACTGCTACATAAACATCAAGCGCACGCCCGGAAAGGTGCCATCGCAGAGGAGGATTGTTGTGGCTGTGGGGGTCGTTATTTCAGCCGTGTCCAGGGCCTGTGCAAACAATAAATGACAGCGATTCACGACGGAAACAGACAATGACTTGCACACACCATGAGGCCAGTGGGCATTATCAACACAACAATTTTGTAGCCTCCCTGTGGAAGATAATTCTCTCTCTCTCTCTCTTTCTCTCTCTCTCTCTCTCTCTCTCTCTCTCTCATACACTTTCTCTCTCTCTCTCTCTCCCTCTCTCTCTTTCTCTCTCTCTCTCTCTCCCTCTCTCTCACTTTCTCTCTCTCTCTCTCTCCCTCTCTCTCTCTCTCTCTCTCTCCCTCTCTCTCTTTCTCTCTCTCTCACTTTCTCTCTCTCTCCCTCTCTCTCTCTCTCTCTCTCTTTCTCTCTCTCTGGTGTGTTTTAATCTGAAGTGAGTGACAAAGTGTAAAAACAACCACTGGGGAGAGCCAATGCATGCTCCTCTTGGACATTTCCGTTTTTGAGGCAGAGTTGCTCAGTCGCGAGGTCGATGCGATGGCACGGTCTGGGCCACTGCGGATGGGCTTAGCCCAGTGGAACGTGAGCTTTTCGTCAAGAGTTGCCTGGTCTGCTTGTTTGCCCAAAGATGTTTATTTGGTGTGTCGATAGTTGCGGGTGGCCCGTGTTATTGTTTTGTTTGGATGGGAGAGTGCACCCAACACCCTTAGAGAGTTTCGGTGATTAGAGGTGGTGTGTGGATTGGGGCTTTTCAGACATTGAGGATACGATCTATATTTTGAGGGAAGGGGGTGAGTAGCTGCTGGTTGGGTGTCCAAACTATGTCCTCACCTAATTAGGGGATTTTTAAGCCCAAGTATGACTTTTTAGTAAAAGCATTCTCATTGCCAAGTTAAAAAACACAGATGTTTTTTTTTAATCTATCCACGGTTATGTACAGGTATATAAGTACAGTATTGTCTTCAAACATAATGATGTAATAATTATTTGAATTTAGCAGTCCCATTTAGCATGGACTTGATCACCTGTTATGGCCACTGCTTGATGATGTCGTTTTCCTCAACACGTCTCCCTCATGTCCCCTTCTGATGTATAAATCTACAATTATATCATATTGGACTCCGCAAGGACTTTTATTCCCATGAGCTCTATTATACCTCTTGCCATAAAGACCTGCTTTAGGTCCCTGGTGGTGTGTGTGTTTGGTCTGCTAGAGATAAGCGAGAGCCCTATAGCTAGCAGTGGCTCTCTATACCTCCTGTTTGGAAGGGTACCGCTAATTAGTGGCATTTGAGGCGTCAGCAGATTCTCTTTTCTGGGTTGATTAGACATTGATTAGGCATTTCAGGGAGATATTTAAATCCATTTAGAAAAAACTAAAAATATATATATTTTTTATTATTATTTTGGTGGGAATATGAGATAGTATTTTTGTATTTGTTCACAATGACGTTTTAAACTAGAGAGTGGAACTATTGATTAAGCTTAATTAATCCAAAATTTGCAAAATCATTCCCCCCCCCACCCCATTATTGTCAGACCCCCAAATGCATCTAAAATGAAAAATAGGAATTATCCTCCAACTAATCTGGGTATTACACTAATCCTGATTAGTATCATCCAGGCCTAGTGTAAGCCTGTGGGAATGATGGAAGGGTTAATGAATAAGCATGGTTCTTATTCCCCCCCCCCTACGCGACATAACTCTACCGCAGTACTCAATACATGCCAGAGGCGAGGGTGCACCCTCAAAATCGGTCAACGCCACTTTACACCATCGAATGGCTGTAGCTTTATTGAGTTTAGTTGACAGGACGAGTGCACCAGGTCAGGGAGCGCGGGCAACAAATTTTAGCATTCACTTGAGGTCTCGGACACATGGACTTGACAAATCCCACTTATAGTTCCCCATGAGGTATCACTCTGAACTCTATTGACCAACAGCTCTGCCATGGCTCGGGAAACTCATTAAGTGATTTTGGTGTTTGCGCCAGGAGGCTGCACTGCTTCTGTTTGTTAGCCATTCATTGGCCAAAACAATTCCCTACAAAACAATGTGTCCGTGGCCTCGGTGCTTTTTGTAACGTCTTGGATTCGCCCTGAACCCCTAGCAGAAACAAATTGGTCAATATGCAAATACGCCAACTGAAAGCCAAGGCGATCCATTTTTCTCCCTGGAGTATATTCTCGTCTCTAAACCTGAAACGGTGAATGACACGCTTAAACAAAACGCATGAAATGGACAAAAGATGTGTGTGTATCCATGAGCTGCACACGAGTCTGGTGTATAGAAACCCCTTCAAGCAGGTTGCATTGTGTCTTACGCTACAATAGGCCCATATTATGTTATCACGCACTATACATGAACATCCTCAAGTGGCCATTCTTGCCACAGACAGAACCCAATTCTCCGCACGCATCTTTTCAGCCAGATCCCTCCCGGGCTCTGCCTCCCACCACAGGGTCCAATCCAACCCCACCCCTCCCCTCACCGCATCAACACCAACAAGGGTGTAGCTCGGCGGTGTGAGCCAGCCATTCACTGTGGGCTACTAACTGATGCTCAACAGACAGCTTTGTAGGCAGCAGTCTGAATGTGTGTGTGTTGGCTGTTATTCCGATAAGCTTCACCAGAGCATTAGGCTTAAAGGCAGCATTAACCATAGGATATTAACGTTTAGCGTTTGGTGCTCCGGTCTACAGATTTTAGGGGAAACACATCTAGCAGTTGACATTGAGCGTTAAATGTAATGACAACGGCAGTTGAGGAAGTTGGAAGACCTTAAAGACCCCTGAAGAACTAAAAGCAATCGAGTCAATCTCAGTAACGCTCCCTCGACTCGAACAAACTTTCCTATTCCCTTTGTCTCCCTCCCTCCCTCTCACCCTCCCCCCCTCTGTGAACTTCCCCCTAAATATTTTCCCTTTGTCTGTCCGCCTGTCTCCTTCGTCTCTCCCCCTATTCTGCCCCCGACCCGTCGCTCTGCAACATCTCGTACGCACACTGCAGCAAATGTAATTCTTACATCACCTCCCCACTCGCGTCATTCTGGAGGTTGAATGGGTAAGGGTGGTGGTAAGGGTGGTGAATGTGGGGGGGGGGGGGGGGGGGAGATGGTGTTGATCAGACGCTTACCCTTCGATTGACATGGCGACGGAGGGAAACGCACTGAATACCTGATTTGTGTTTTATTTTTATTTTCCAGTCCTCTCAAGACGTTTGACTCGTTGACTTAGGTTGTGTGACATCCGACTCAACTTCAACGAATTGAATGAATTGAATGGATTTTAGGTGGACTAAAGCCTCCTACCCCCCCCCCCGGGGGGGTAGGAGGGTGTGCGAGGGCGCCCCCGGCCCTGAGACACCGGAGGACAGCAGCCTGTGAAAAACAGCGTGCACGGCGGTTGAACATCCAACGCAAGACCCCTACGCACGCACACGCACACATGCACGCAGACGCACACTCACACACACAAGCAGTTGCACACACGCACACACACACACACACACACACACACACACGCACACACTGCCACTAAACCTACACACACATGCATGGGCACACGCAGACACACATACGCACTCAGAGATGCACACACACACACACACACACACACACGCACACATTGATTTATTTTCGTCTGTGCGGCGCGAATGATATTGACCTAGAAGAGAAGATGTGAGAGAGAGAGAGAGAGAGAGAGGAAGAAAGCGAGAGTGGGGGTATATGGCAAGGGTGTCAGTGCATTCTCTGACATTTGAACAAGTTATTTGAAGGCTGTATCCTGCAATTCCTGTCGGATTTGTAAAATAAAGAAAGTTTAGCTTCTAGTAATCACACAGGTGAGTGTATGGATCAATCCGGTTTAGTTAATACACCCCGTCATTAGCATTGAGCAGCACACAGGAAAATGACTCACTCGCCTGGATGGAGTAACGCGGTTGCTAGGTAGCCAGCCCTTACCTCTGCCTCAGACTCATAATAATTACATTATTACATGATATTGTTAGAAGCGCCTAAATATTGCTTTAACAGAGACGCCACCATCAGTCCCTGTGCACCCCGCTGAGAGGTAGGTACCCGGGATCCCAATATTTGCCTCCAAACACGCTCTTTAGACCGAAGAAACAGCGGTGCATTAGAGGCGGAGGAGGAAAAGCAACAAGCACACACATTACCGTTCCTCAGGTAATTGGCGCCTCGGCGGGAAACGCACACCGCAGGCAAGGATATTTACCAACGGTCACTCAACCTGAGACAACACTGGGGTTCATTGTGAATGCGCAGCACGGCTCTAGTCTGTGCTCTTAGTGTAGGACACATGCAGAAATGCTGAAGCCTCCCATAATATTTGAAAGTCTCTCAATCAGCCAGCCTCTTTTCTGTAATTGTGCAAAACTTCAAATGCCTTGACCTGAGATCAAAAGACGAAACTCGGGGGTGAGATGAAACAATGCGGATCTATAATGGACCTATCGCAGCCCTCGAATCCACAAGAGGAATAATTGAAGTGTGTCAAAAAAGATGGGCCTTACTTGTTCATCCCATCTCATCTTTGAGTATTATTCTGTGGGGCCCACTAAAAGACTTTTGATATTGTACTGAATCCTTCTCCACTCCGCAAGACTTCAAAGGTAGCCTTTTTTTTTTATTGCATCTCAGAAATGTCTGTGATGGTGCATGATGTTTTAAGATATTTATGTTGTTTAGGTTGGGTTTTTTAACTTGAAATGTGCCATAGGAATAAAGTAAGAAAAACAGTTTAAATAAAAAGTACACACTTATGTATGTGTGTACTGTATAAAAAAATACAAAATACATCAGTGTTTTGGCATTTTAATACGTTGTTGTTTGCCATAGATCTTTCTGTTTGCAAACCTCTAGAAACTATAGTCTAGAAATGTTAAGAGGGGTATCTTGAGTGCTAAACTATTCTGACACAATCTAGATTACCTTAGACTAGGTAAATTGATGAGACACTCAAAGATTAATCAGATTTTGAAATTAAGACATTGGTAATTTACCTTCCTTTGACCCTACCTTTAACCATTCAAGTAGCTCTTTCAGGTGGAAGATAGTTGTCAGATGAACCTACGTCAAGTGGAAACTCTGCAGTTCTAGCAATCAGTAAATTGAGGGTTTCGATCTTTTATGTTATGACAGTGTTCTGACCAATATAGGTAGACTTTAACGCAAACTGGTAGACGTAAACCAGGTGCACCTTTAAGGTTTTCTGGATTAAATTTTGTTTTAATTGGGTCGTGTCCCAGTGAAGTTGTGAGTTATGAGAACCATGAGGCTCAATCAAAACACAATTTCATCCAAAATGTTAGCAGAAATGGCTGACAGCAGTTTGAACAAAAACATGTAGACTTTAGTGCAAACATACACAGGTCCACTTTAACACACACAGGAACATGATAGTATGCTCATGTGTGATGTGTGTGGGAGGCCAAATACATGGTGGTTTTTCATGTTACTGCCAAAAGCTTCAGGTGGGGCAGCAGCGAGTCTCCGAGGTTAAGTAGAACGCCATTAAGGACCACCACTCTTGGCGTCAGCAACATTTCCACACACCCATCATGTGGGCCACGTTTTAGAGTGTGAAAAGAAACCCCACTTCAACATCAATTCAAGGCAGGAGGCATTTGTTTCCATTTGAACTCACGTCGCTTAGATTAACTTTCAAAGCATATTCGGTGGAAAGTGAATAAAATCAGTTTCCGCCGTCACTCCCTCGTTTCGGCATAAATGCTGACATCTGAAAACGCGAAAAAACTGAGTGGAGATCATTTTTTTTATGTTGTGGCGCCGTGTATTCTCTCATTAGGTACAGAAAACACGGCGAACGCTTTGTATTTGGGATCCGGGAAAATAAATCCTGTAATGGAATATTCTCTCCGGAGAGTGTCGGTTCATCGTTTATAAAGGAGTGGGTAATCCATTAAAGTCTGGGTTTGCGTTTTCTTTATGAGGCCCCGATTTGTGTAGGACCTCATGGCCTTAAGCTCTGCCAAAGGAAAGGAAAAATTACAAATCATTGACAAACCAAGGGGCCCTGATTATCGATCGAGGGAAATCGAAGATAAACAGCTTTTCCTGCAACCCTACCTCGCCAGTACGCCCCACTCTAGGCAGTGCACTGCATTGTTCAATAGCTCAGATAATCAATGGGGAACTACAGCCATCTAATTCTCTCCCGTCTACCCAGGTTATTTGTTTTCATTTCCGCGCGGAAACATGGCCGGTGTCGCTCTCACCTGGAATAGCCTCCTTACACCGTCTGTGTGGAGGCTCGGACCTAGGCCAAGGTCAGCTCAGGCACCACCATCCTGGAGGCAATCTAAAACCGAACCTAACTCCCAATTTTGGATGTCTAACAGAGACAACGGATAACTCTTATCCCCTGGAAGACAGTAAGTCTGCTTTTACAGCAGAAACAACCAACCATAAATAAATAAATAGGTTGCAAAAGCATGCGGAAAGCAATATACTTCTTCAATGTATACCCCTTTGTCTTTTTCTTTGAGCGTTTTTCATTCTTTCCCTTTTCTCCTGTATGACATAGTCTTGGGGGCTTTAATCACAGGGGGCACATGGAAATGTATTTAATTCATAGTGACATTGTGCTCTAACAGATCATTCATGTTCTATGAATGTAAACACAGTAGTGCCATAAATCCGCTGACGTCTGGGGCCCCTATTCGATTACTGTTTGTTGTGGGATGATTGGACCTGACTGGGAAGTTGGCATTATGGGCAGTATGAGTTATAAACCGCTAAACTGTGCTTTAACAGCTATTAGCCTCAGTGTGAGGCATGCCTAACACGACCGCACCGTAAAGCTGGGAAGGAAGCTCAACACACACACACACAAACGCAGTATACAACAGAAATGTCATTGCTAGCATAATGCGTGTGTTGAAAACGCGCTTAACGTACTAGCTGGCAAACACCGCTGTTTGTATGCCATGACTGGCGACCTTGATGTACGCTATTTAAGCCCTCAGGTGTTAAAAGTCCCTTTGTATGACTTTAGGGGTTTTCAGCAGGGTTTTTATGCGGTCCAAGCCAGGGAAATGTAATGATGCTGACTGGAGGAACAGAGCAGCCCTTCTCAAAAGGCTTACTGTAGTCACTTCTCTATCACAGACAGTGATTACTGCCGGTGCCATGTTTTTCTTTCTACTGCAAACAGCATTTTTTCCCACCCACCCAAAAAACCAATTACTTTTTTTTAAGGGGGGACCCGGTAAGTAAGAAATTATGGACTAACACAGATGCAATGCCTTATTATGAATTAGATTCAACATATAAATAGAGTCTTGCACAATGGTTTTGTGTAGATTGTAAATAACCCACAAAAAAGGGATTGAATTTGTACTTGTGTATATTGTGCGTGTATATCGTAAGGCCTGGCTCTCGGAGAAAGGAAGATCCCCTCCTTAGAAGCGGAACACATGAATAGATAATTGCGGACAACTCTATTCACTGTGGTCTTGGGCAACAGAGTGTCCTTCTCTGCAACTGCCTGCAACACAATAGGATCGTACCAAGAGTCAAGGGAGTCGCGCTGTCCTCCTCAAGCCCCTGTGGCAGAGCGCTGTACAAATGCAGCTCCACAATCTGCATACAGCAGTGCACACCCCTCCACAGCGCCACATTAATGGAGTTGGCTGCATACGCCAGGAGCCCCACGCGTGACCCGGGAGCCGAATGCATTACCAAAGAGCCGAAGGCGTAACCGAGGACCCTGAGCTGTTGTTGTCGAGGGGTCTTTTCTGTCAACAAACAGTCGTTATCGTCAAATCAAAGCAAATACAAACAGCACAAGGCGATCCCTCAGCCGTTGTTTGTGTGTTCCTTTGACATCTTTCCCGACATGCAGGGTGTTGTGAGGGCCTGTGTGTGTGGCGAGGAGACTCGCGTGACAGCTGCCGTGAAGAGTAAATGATCCGACCAGCAAACACGCACGGGCCCCCAGGAGCCCCTGGTACTTTACTGTTTACTCAGATGAGGCCTCGGATCCATCAGAAAAGGATGATATAATTACTTTAGCCTCTTTAAATATTAAGGGGCCTGCTTCTCGTTCACAGGCACAGTTTTATACTATGAGTGGATATTTCCTCAAACATTAAATAAAACATTTCTCACCGAGCGTTAAGCGGCAGGGCGGGGTGTGAGAGAAGATTTGGAGTGTGCGCCCTCTTTCCTCTCTCCCTTTTGGCTTCATTATCTATATTGCTTTTTTTATCTGTTCATGGCTTTTCAATCAATTATAACATAACTTGGACTTTTTTGTACTAAAGATAGCCAGATGTCGAGCGTATAATTGGTCCGGTTGTTATAGTCGTTAGGTATTACCGACTTTATTCTGCAATTTCCCCATTGCTGGTTATTGTCGTTGTTGTTTTGTTTTTCTTGCACTTTAGCCCTTTGTAGTGGCTCTTGGGTAGGCCAGTTCGCTTGAACTGCCCAAATACACACACAACATAACATAACAGTATTATATTAACATATAAATGCCAGATGGAGGCAGCACAGCCCTCCCAGCATGGAGGCAAACCAAGGCAAAGTCATTTTATATACATGAGCAAACTTCTCCAGGCCCGAGTTGCTTTTCTTTACCTTACCCTCAACTTAAACACAACAAGTAGATCCTTACCCCTACTTTACCCCGTATCATTTCAGTGACAGCGCAAAGTTTGTCTCCTGGAACAGCAGGATGTTGTCATAGCGATCTGTTGTACTCTGTCGAAAAATAGCCTGTTGGAAATACTTGACTTTTAACTTGTCAAACAAACAATGTTTTGGTTATTTGTGTGTTTGTGTTGGTTTGTGGTTTTGTGTGAGTGTGTGTGTGTGTGTGTGTGTGGGACGGCTTTGTCTCGATCTGTGTCTGCGTGTGTGCTCGGCGGGTATGCAAACATTTGCCAATGGTTCACGGGCACTTACTGTGCGGTACATGTTTGCATTTCATAAATATTCAGCAAAACCTGTATTAACAATTCCCCCCATACATAAAATATGCCCCACTACCAGCGCCAGACTCAGGAAGAGCAGGGAGCGACTATGATTCATCGTTATGGCAATGAGGGGCACCGAGTCTGTCCTGTCTTGGATGGACTGACATCCACCGCTCCCGATCGCCCTGAGCTATATTCAAAGCAGCTGATCTATAACTCATGTTTCCCGAGGCCGGTCGGGGTGACGGAGGAGCAGTGTAACCTTTTCCACTTGCTCCGTGCCAAGGGTTTTTGCGATGACCCTCGCTGTGACTGGGGGGACGACGCCGACCCCAGTGACCCCCCACGATGGCTTCTGACAAGGGCCCGCATCCAACACAGCTGTTTAAATATTGAGCCATCGGAGGGGCCACGCTCCAGCAATCAGCCATCACAGGGGTTGATGGGAAACTGTTTGACCAGTCATCACCCCCTCCCACTGCCCCCCTGCCGTGCGGGAGGTAAATCCATCGATGCAATGCAAATGCCCGCTTTGCGTTCATAATTGCATGGTTTGCCTTATCTTGCATTGGCAGGCGAAAGTAGAATAGCAAGTATGGACTCACGATGCCTATTGAGTATGTGCTTTTAATCGAAAAAAAGAGGCACAAAAAATACCTCCTTTTCCATTTCCTACAAGGCTTAAATGGACTGCATCGTTTGCAGAGCCCAACAGTAATATCTGGTCAGGCTGCTTTCACTTTTGGACTTCTGGGGAAACACCATTATCTTGTTCATAACTGTTTCATGACAGTGCTGTACCAGTCAAAGCAATAGCAGTGTTTGTGGTTTCTGGTGTGTTTTTGTTTGTGTGGGTAAATATTGCATAGAGCCGGGAGTGACAGGAAGGAGTGGAATGAAACACATACAAACCTATTTTAATCCCTAGTCTATCAACCATGTGACATGTATCCTTATCCCCTTGTGTTATGTTGTCATGGCGAATAAAAAGTTAGAGCCATCGTAAGTGACGCTGGGAGTGTTGAAAGTGCCATTCCGTAGACATGATGCCAGACTGCCAGACAGTACAAATGCACTTGTGTTCTAGTTTGTTTTTTATTTGTTTGTTTGACTTGCCGTGCAAGTGGCAGGCTTTCAAAAGGATGTGCTTGAGATGACTTTAAATTAAATCCACAAATAAACTGTAGAAATCATAATGTGTTTTTTGTAGTGAGAGCAAAATGATTGGCGAGAGCCAATTTGCAATTTGAATAATGATGATGCGATTTGAATAACGAGAAATGGTTTGTTTTCAAATAATTATCATACACTTTTACGAATGAGGAATAACTTTTGTTTCCCTAATAATATCTTAGAAACTAGTAGCCGAGCAATAATTTCTTTCTTAGAAATTTTATGCCAACTTTTTTCAGTAACACTCCACTATGATATATTTGATGAGAATACGCAAGACAGAAAATTTATCTCTACCCACCCACGTCTTAAAAAATCATTCTTCACATTTTTACTCAATGTGAAGAATGATAACACAAATCCACCCAAACAAACCAATAAATCAAGAGCAGTTTTTGACATCATACACAGATGAGTTTCACCAAGGCTCAGTTGTTCCTTGACCAACAATACTCAGAGAATAAACCTACTTGTCTTAAGTAATGACCATGACTATTGGTACAAGATGGTTGCAATACTTCTACTTTACTTAATTAATGCATAATTAATAATATATATATATATATATATATATATATATATATATATAGTATTAAACCCTTTGGCTTATTAAAAGCAAGAACTGTCCACTCTGAATCTGGTGTTTAACGTCAACTTTATCGACCGTAGCTCAAGACATACAGCCATGCTCCGGCGTGTCTGCTTCCAACCTTTCCGCCTATCCGTCACACTTTACCCAACTCTGTCCTAACACATACAGAGTCCCGGACGGTGCTGGTGGGGCAGCAGGAACAAAGAAGATAAGATCCAAATGCAGACTTGTACTCAGGAAACAAAACAAAGGGGCTTTTAATAAAGACACTCAAAATCCCTGTTCCATGAACAGGCAGAGAAAAACTAAGATCGAGGAACCAAAAGGACAAAAGGACATGACAGAAACAACAAACCGCCCAGAGGACAAAGGAAGAAAACGTGTATATATGGGGAGAGACTGGTCGGGGAATGAGGTGCAGAAGGGGAGATTGACAAGGACACACGGGTGAGGGGAACGGCGTGATTGAGATGACAGGCAGGATATGTGAAAGGAGGGGAGCAGTCGAAGAACATCTGGTGGACAGCGGAAGAGCGAACACTAAACAACATAAAGACAAAGGCAGAACATGACCTACAGCACATCAACAACCTGTGACTTGTATAAACACAACTACTTTATTATGTTATCATCTATTGGCCAGATGCCCAATAGACAATACCATCCTCAACTTTCTAGGAAACTATAAGTGGCTTCATAAAACTACAACCCCACATTGCATTATTGAGAAACACATGAGCTAGTTTTGATTCCTCCAACCCCTTTGTGAATGGCCGGGCGCCAGTGTGTGGACGGTATTCTAACACATCTCTCCTTGAGAAAGATGGAAGCCTGATAGAATATTTATCATGCGCAGAGTCATTTCTCCCTGTGATAAAGTGTGAGCTATACGGCACCTAATGACCCCACCGTGAAACCTTCTGATCCAGTGCTGCACACTCACAGGATTATTCGCCGTCTATGAAGGTCAGCCCTATTGTTTGACGGCTACAGATATGCCGTGGTGTGCGGAACGGCGCCGGGATCGCATTAATATGTTAATAGACGGTTTCGGTTCCGATTTCACAACTTTACAGGAATCCCTGTTGGAGCTGTACCCTTTAAACACCCCAAGCACAGTGGAGAAACCTCCAAGCACACCCCAATAAAGAGAGTAAGGGTGAAGGAACCCAGGCAGGCTTGTTTTGCCTTTATTTTTTATGTTGAAGCTGCTAAAGATGGTAATTGAAACCTAAAACCATGAATTCCTGTTACTTAAAAATCATGAAACACGATGAATTATTCAGTGTGTTCGAGTCCAAAATGTTTTCCCTCGTATTATTTTGCATGAGGATTTTAGCTGAGAAGTATAATATGAATAAATATTCAATATTTTATCAACTCGGGATGTGTAATTGCTCTGCTGTTTGTATCTAATTTGGCCATAATAATCTCATGCACTTATGTAATCAAACATTTCAAACCACTTCAGGACTTTTTCCAAATACATACTAATCCCATTCCTCCCTTACGATAACATGTCTCTTTGTTGTGACTGTTCCTAATCCCTGTATTTACCCAAATAAATCATCAAAAGTCCACTACAATTATGGAATAACAATACGATTTTGTAGATGTCCTTGCATTTTAATTAAATTGTCACAGAGGTCCCGGCAGTGGATTTAATTAGTTTTTCCTCGACCCTGGGATGAGGACGACACTTAAGGTTTAGTATATTCACCCTCCCAGAGAAAATGAGTCAAATCTGTTTTTTCTGTGAAGTGATGACGCGATGCGAAGGAAACCCATTATTTATGCTACAGATGTTGGCTGCACGGGGTACTGCCTCCTCTGGGGAGCCATGACTATTTATTTGTGTTTGGATAAGAGCGTATAACCCGGCCCTATTAATATTGCTCTTTTGCAAAATAATATCGTATCTTGGTAAATTGAAAACTCGCCCTTTTAATAAGCAAAGGCCTCACCCTCTCTACCACAAAGGAATCTTCCGGAATCCGTAAGGATATTAGCGATTTGTTGTAAATCTTTCTTTCCCTGTCTGAGGCACACATTTGTACTCAGCATGTGAGGGAGAAACGTTGAATATTATTACATTTGAGTCTTATGAACACCACCTGCTGTTACTTGACCCTGCTTTGCTTTACTTTTCTCCTTTTAACGAACATTAAAACGTTTTTCCATATCTTGTCGCAGATTTGTATTTATGTTACGGAATTGATCTACTGGATTGATTAAGCACACTTTACTTCCATACAAGCTCAATTTTGCTCATTATTTATGACACGCAACAGACTATCTATAGATCTGTTATTCAAACGTTTTAATGACTTTATTGCCTTTCAACTCCACTAGCTTTCAATTAGTTGGAAAGAGCTATTCCAAATTAAGTAATGATCATACTTATATTTAATCATACTTAACAATATTTTTGAAAGTTCAAGAAAAAGACAAGATAAATATATTCGCTGTTATGGGTGACATGACAACATATTACACACTGTTAGTGAACCGAGGGAGAGAAGTATGCCTACAACAATACGATGTCCAACAAAGTTCTCCATAATTAAGGCTTAGGAACACACTTCAGAGTAACAGCCAAGGCATGCTAGCTGTCACTTACAATCAACTAATTGGATGCAAATATCACAACTCGGCTTGTAGTGGGGGAGAAGAAACAATGTTGTTTGCTCAGAAGCCAGAGACAGCCTCGTCGGGAGAATGCTTTGGACGCTGTATTCCACCCAAGATGCCCTTCATTTGAGCGTGAGCGTAGCTCGCGAGCAGAGCCTGCTAAGTGCTCTCCCTGCACCCGTTGGTTTGTTTGTCAGCAGAAAACGTGCGCCAACAGCCGCATAAGACCATAAAGACCACTATTTTCACAAGCTTCCCCGGGAAGAGGGGGAGAGATTGCTCCACAGTTGAGGGAAACGCAGTGCAACGGATGTTAATGTTTGTAAACGCACACGTCCTAACAATAGAAAAGCATTCGTTAAGACGGTTTAATAATTCATCCAGAAAAAGGCAACATAATAGTAAGAGATGGCATTATGGAGGGTTGATTCAAAGAATACTATAGAGGTATTGTGTTTTGTTTTCCCCCTTGAATTCAGCTGGTAAAATCTTCTTGCTTTTTTGAAGGGTCAAAGGTGATTTATATTTCATTCATGCCCAGCGCCCTAGGCGTTGATGTGTACAGTATAAAGGACATGTTGAACAGATGTAATGAAATCACACCTGAGACCAACCCGAGGCGAATACTTTTAGCATCGTTGATCATAATGGGCAGAGCGGGGCTTCTGTCACTGCTGATGGATGCGTTTTAGGGAAATGGTCACCGTATCGCCTGCAGGCTCGGTGGCTAGTCTGAGTGAGACCTGGCTGCACGCAAGCACACTGACGCATGTGTTGTTGCAGGGGGCAGATCGGCAATATGAACAACTAACTTAAGGCCAGAGTCGCACACCTCTGTCTTCACGCTAATAATCCAGACTGTCGGACCATGTGTGTGTGCATGCAGGCGTGTTGGCGTGTGTGTGTTCCTGTTAAAGGAACGTTTCTGACTGAAACGTTGGCGTGTTCCGCCCTGTTCCTGTCACAATGTGACGAATTGCTATGCATCACATCGGCGTACGGTGTCAACAGAGCATCCCTCTGGCTGTTAAGAAGACAATCACCACGGTTCTAGCCCTGAGGAACCCATTGCATGATGGAAAACATTCGTTTACAATGGGTTGCAGATGAAAAGAGCTAATTACGCTCACTTTTCTCCCTTTTTTTTTTACCAGCGACGCATTTCAAAAGCGCGAGAACCCAGACTAAGTGCTGAATGTGGCTATGATTATTTTTTATTCTTTTTTATTAAATCATGCGAGAATCAAAAGGTTATTTTAACTCTCGCATTGAAGCAGGCATTCTAAGCACTTCTTAACTAGGAAAGCAAATTGATTCTAGTTTAGGTGGAGCTTCTAAAATCATTAAATGCAAAATGAGTTTTGTGCTTAGAACTCACTTCTTTATTTAAATTTCACCCTAGTTTCCTTTATCCTGTGTCTAGACAGGCATGGCCCACTTCTGTTAAATAATATAACGAAGATGCAATTTAATATAATAAAGCAGCCCTACTCAAAATGTATCCCATCTATAACTAGGTGGTACGCTGAACCCCCAATAACTTTCAAGCACTATATAGTCTATAATAATGTTTTTACATTTTAACAATCTCTTCGTTCAACACTCAACCCTATAGTTCTGGATCTGACTGTCATGCTGCTTTTTTGACGAAGGAAGGTTTCCGTGGATTTGTGGACTTCACAAAGAGAGTTTGGTGTGAACTCTGACAGGAGAGTTCTGCAGTTACCCTGCTGCTGGGCTCAGCCTTGTCAATCTTAAGACGGATGAGGTCAAGGCATTCAAATTCAAAACAAAAAAATAGCCAGAAGCTCACTTTGTAAGACTTCAGAGACATATTGCCGCATATAGTTGTGGAGGGACACTCTAGTGAAGCGCCCCTATCAGCTGACGCTAACACGGTCCAATCAAACGCACGTACACTAATAGCCGGTTAATTTAAGACCTTGATTGACCTTCCATCTCAAGCCCCTAGCGAAGTTAAGTGTGCTGAGCTGAATTATGCCCCCCGGCCCCAACATCCCAGCCTCCACCTGCTTGGTTCTGCTCTACATCGCATATACAACGTATCTGATGTACCCCATGGGGAATTGAATAGTGCTCCCTGTTGTCAAATTCTGGTATGCTGTTGGTTACTCTGTATCTGACATCTGTATTTCATGCTTTAAATCCTACAGCAGGGAGCAACGGAAAAGAGATGAACCATACCGCTAAACGAAATCGTATCACCATTTCATGCAATAAATGGTTACGTCTATGACATGAGTGATTCCTGACAGAACGCTGAGATACGAGACGAAAATCGGATTAGAATACAAGTCATAATGTGGGTCTGCACACCGCTCACTCACAGGCACAGTATGCAGTCCCATTATTATTGCATGCAAATTAAAAAAAGCATCCATATGTGATTCCCATGTTCCACTCTCACTGTACTCCAGTTGCTGTGTTGTTCCCTTATTTCCCGGATACCACTGTAATCCGGGTGGTGAAATGTCAAGACTGAGGGATGAGTGTCCAGGCAGTGGGTTCTCGTCATTTCTAAATGGTGACAATATGAATAATTCAGGGGTCCCTCAGTCCATCGCTACCGCACTTCTATGTGACACATCCAGTCCCGGCCTTTTAGCGCCTCTCCATTGGATAACCCAACTGGATGGTAACCTGCAGGTCTAAATCTTTTATTACGCTAACTGCTGAGATTGTACGAGTATGAATCTTTAGTGATCTGTCACGTCATACATTTGGGGGGAGGGCGAGATTGTGTGAGTGTGTGTGTGTGTGTTTGTGTGTGTGTAAATGCTGTAACATTTTCTAGAGAAGCCTACAGGCAAGACACTGTAAGATAATGAATCCACAAAAATAAACACGCATACCTCTGTTGTGCATTGAATGAAGTTCAATAGGTAATTCCACTACAGTGAGTCAGTCAAGTCGTTTATCTTCAAATTAAGGTAACCAAAGAATGGATTGCAGATATTAGGTTGGAAGTTGCGTTAATGTTGCTTTCACACACTCGGTAATGCGCCATTAACCCAGGAGCAGCGTGGCAACATCCCTGTGAATGACTCCATAAAAATGATCCAAGAAAAACCTCAGGGCCCTCCCAAGATATTAAAGCCTATGTGAATATCGCATTCCATCAAAGCATGACAGGGTACCTTGTTATGTCTCTGCGCGAACACTCGC
Source organism: Pollachius pollachius (assembly GCF_949987615.1). NCBI lineage: Eukaryota > Metazoa > Chordata > Actinopteri > Gadiformes > Gadidae > Pollachius > Pollachius pollachius. Next base: position 6,773,033 of record NC_136943.1, read on the forward strand.
TTTGGTTGTGTGACCTACCTACACAACGTGCGTGTCGTAGCAAATCTTTGCGTGTTTCGACGCATGCTCGTAAAACGTGACAGGAAGCGGGGGGAAGGATGTTGACGGATGGCTATTGTTCAAGGATGTGGTCATTAAATGATAATGCCCGCAGATAGTGCTTCATTAGTGTGCTCTTGTGTATATATATATGCCCACACATTACATAATCATGTACACTCATGGATGTGGAACTATGGAGTTGTATAGCCTATATATAATGTGCTGTATTGTGCGATCTATGCTTACAGCGAGGGCTGTAGGAACAATGCAAGTGAGCAACAGCAGCTTTGTAGACCAGCGTTGCATTAGGCTACTATCGTGCTAGAGTAGCAATGCGCTAGGTTCATATCATGCTAGGCTAGTATCGTGCTAGAGTAGCAATGCACCAGGATAATATCATGCTAGACTAGTATCGTGCCAGAGTTGCAATGCACTTGGCTAATATCATGCTAGGCTAGTATCGTGCTAGAGTAGCAATGCACCAGGATAATATCAAGCTAGGCTAGTATCGTGCCAGAGTAGCAGTGCACTTGGCTAATATCATGCTAGGCTAGTATCGTGCCAGAGTAGCAGTGCACTTGGCTAATATCATGCTAGTCTAGTATTGTGCTAGAGTAGCAATGCACCAGGATAATATTGTGCTAGGCTAGTATCGTGCCAGAGTAGCAATGCACCTGGCTAATATCATGCTAGGCTAGTATCGTGCCAGAGTAGCAGTGCACTTGGCTAATATCATGCTAGGCTAGTATTGTGCTAGAGTAGCAATGCACCAGGATAATATTGTGCTAGGCTAGTATCGTGCCAGAGTATCAATGCACCTGGCTAATATCATGCTAGGCTAGTACTTTGCCAGAGAAGCAGTGCACTTGATTAATATCATGCTAGGCTAGTATCGAGCTAGAGTACCAATGCACTAGGCTAATATCATGCTTAGGGGAGCGTACCTATGTTCCCCGGGTCCTATGTTCCCCGCTTTGTATGTGACCGGAGAACATAGGACCCTGTGAGCAAATCTTTTTTTCATAGGATAGTAGGGGCAAGTACCGCCTTTTTTGCCTCTCATTGGCCTGTGATTGGTTAGAATGGCTCTCCTCCGATTGGTTATGGTTAGGGTTAGGTTTAGGCTTAACCCTCACCCTAACCCTAAACCTGACCCTAGCCCTTTGCACCCGGGGAAAAATAGGACCTGGGGAACATAGGGATGACCCCATACTAAGCTAGTATCGTGCTAGAGTAGCAATGCACCAGGATAATATCATCCTAGGCTAGTATCGTGCTAGCCGAGTAAAAGCCGACACACCTAAAAGCACTTTGAAACCCTGCATGGGTAAGCCATTGTTTATATATATATATATATATATATATATATATATATATATATATATATATATATATATATATATATATATATGTGTATATATACATAGGTATATATATATATATATATATATATATATATATATATATATATATATATTCCTTTGTGGCCGTAGCCTTAGGGCTAACATACCATGCGTTGAATACTCTTGAATGCCAACGGGAGACAAAAGCCTGGCCACCGAACCGGTGAGAGTTAGGCTTTAGGCTTCTTCTACCATATGTTACATATTTCCTGAAACCAAACAGATGTTTTATGAATAGAGAGAGGTGAATTAATTGTTCCAGGGTAAAAAGATGTTTCCCCAAATGCTGTGCTGATAATAGGGGACACGTCATTATTAGGATTGATGGCGGCAATTTATTATTAATGGTTCGTAAAATGAGATCCAGTAGAGCCCATTTTAAATACATTTTCCATTATGGCGGGGCTGACATGCAACTCTGCCCATCTTCTCTTCAAACACTCTTGCTCTCTCTCGCTCATTCTCACACGGAATTACAGTATTGCTACTTACAGTAAATGTCTGACTTTGGTGATGCTTCAATTGTCCCAAATTGAAAGCATTTGTTTCAAAGTGTGTGTGTGTGTGTGTGTGTGTGTGTGTGTGTGTGTGTGTGTGTGTGTGTGTATGCGAGGGGGTGGGTGGGGGGTGGGTACCACGCCAATATTAAGTACACCCAGTGCTATTTATCATTGTATCTTATGATTTAATAGATATGGATATTGACTTCATATCTACTCAGTGACTACGTATCCCAGAGCCTTCTGTTTTGTTGTGATTTCACGTCAATCAAGCAAACGCTGTACCAACTAGCCGCGCAATACCTCGCTGAGGCGTGTTCCGGCCCACCCCTGCCAACGGGCTGGTTCAGACCCACCAGTGGCACCATAAATAGAAATAAAAGTCAGCAGAATTGCTGATAAAATGACGACATCACGTGTAAGACTATTCACAATTATTTTAATACGATGGCAATGGGAATATTTAGCCGGGCGAGTGTGATAATGCGAGGAAACAGCTACAAATGAGCTCTGTCTGCAGGTTCGCAGAGCACCAGAGTTAGGGTCACACAAGACCACCCAAAGTCAGACATTTGTTTTAAACACTGACTTCATCTAAATTGCCTATGGGGTAATCATAAATTATTTTGAGAAAAGAGTCCCAAAGTAGACATATACCTTGTTACATTAGATGAAGCTGGTGCTCCAGAAATACCCTTAGCGGGGCCCCGAGTGCTGTGAATTATTAACTCTTACAGCCTCCTTTATAATTAAGAGTTAAATCTGTGTGTGTGTGTGTGTGTGTGTGTGTGGGGGGGGGGGGGGGGGGGGGGGGGTGTAGTGTGGGTGTTTGTGTGTTTCTGTGTGTGTATGTGTGTGTTGAGGAGGGGGGGTTGTGTGCCTGTGGTGTGTATGTGTGCTTGAGGGTCGATGAGTTGCGCTTTTGTGAAAACCGGTGAAGTCAATGCAAGTGGGTTTGTTTGTGTGAGATGGGGGGGGTTTATGGGTCTGTGTATGTGTGTGTGTGTGTGTGTGTGTGTGTGTGTATGTGTCTGTGTTTTGATGCTTGTTTGTGTTGTCAAGAAAGTCCGCATTTTAGTGATAGCCACTGATCATATGCTAGTAATAATGTATGTGCTCCCTTTAGCTTGGATTAGCCCCTTAAAGCTGTGCTCGGATCACAAGTTATATTCGCGCTGAACATTAGCAAAGTGGTGACTTTTGGATTTCAATGATGAAAATACATAGGCAAGTGGAAATACATTAAACCAAAACTGGAAACTCATAGCTAAATGCATGACACCAACTAGCTTCCTCAAATGACTTCCATAATAACCTCAAATAACTTCCATGATCAAACTTGAAATGTTGTCCTTCTGCTCCTTCTGAACGTCCCCCCATTCCCAAGGCAAACATGTGAAAGATCCGGAACATTTGGTCGAGTTTCATTCGGAAAACTTTTAAACCAGAACGTTGTGTGCTTCTCCGCCGACATGGAGTTGGACTTACGACTGACGCCTCACATAACAACAGAACTCGCACAAAGCTGTTCAGTGAGGTGTTAGGCTGCGGGTCTGGGAAGTAATTAAGTATGCTGTCAACTGAAATGGTATCCACTGAAACCAACCGATTCGTTATTATTCACGGCTATTTGTGGCTTTGTGAAACGAGAACCCATGAAAAATCACCAGAATTGTATAATTGCAATAATTATGAAGATATTAACAGGAGTATTGAAATGATACTCCGATTATCATGATCACAATCAACAAATGAGCTGACCGAATATCAGATAATTGATTGAGAATAAAATAATCCAATCCAACGACAAAATTGTTTTTCCGTTTTAAGAAATATTACTGATGTTGTACCTTGACAATCTGTTTCAAGGTGCACATTCGTTATTAAGAAACGTAAACTGTCATCTTTGCATCTGCACAACCCAACACCATAATTTTCTTCACCAGAATAAAACGATTCAGAAACAGAGCTTCCATGTGGATTCAGAACACAACCGCAACACATCGTGCCTCTCCCAAAACACTGGCTTCATGCGGAAAGCACGCCGGCCTTGAAGGGGTTTGGTAGCCTGAGATGGGCTCCTCGCAGCTCAAGCATGCAACGTATGATGACGCACCAGCAGCCGCGGCCTAGTCCCTGCACACTCTCCTCTTTGCACACCTGAATGCGGAAAGCCGCTCGACTGTGTGAGTCGATATTACGAATGTTCCCCGAGCTTGGCCCGCAGAAAGCAGCCTGCTCATCGCACCGAAATCATAATGATTTCCATTTTCCCAACCCAAACTCTCGGAAGGGGCCTTCAAAGACCGGGAGGCATATTCAGCAGAACTACAAAAAAACATCTTCTTCACATGCAATAGAAATATAGTTAAGAAACACTAGAGCATAACACTGACCTGTATTAGCTGCTGGGAGAGGGGCGATAGGACCTGAAAGAAGGACACACTGTGTCCAAAGGACCATAACATTTAATTTAACTGAATGCATTTATAATGAATTACACCTTATTATTACCTACAAGCAATTGTTTCTATGCACATCCTCTAACTCTCTCTCTGTCCTTCTCTATTGCTCTCCCTCTGTTGTCTCTCTCTTAGTCGTTATTAATAAAAAAAAACACGCGAGGCACCTATATCACTAAAAGATAATATGTGATGCAGTAGCCCATCTATTATTCACAAGGTAAAGAAACCCAAGTGCAATGAGGACTGGGTATGTATTACACCTAGGCACAGGGTATGACTCACTTAAGGCAGATTTGACTCAGTGTAATGCAAATCATTGTTCTGGGAGATGTTTAAGAGATGGTTTGTCAGAGAGGTTTACAGTGAAGATCCTCACAAGAACCAAACATAAATAAATTATTATTCTAGGATTATTTGTCCATGCGTCATTGTAAGAGCACATTTTCTATGTTGGGTACAGTTGAACACTGTATGCAAAGTAAGTGTGTTGATCATTCGTCTTAAAAAGTACTACTATTAACTATCATAGGTTAGCGAGACACTGGTCAAATCTTCTTTTTAGTGACACCCAAGACGTGGGAGAAAATATCTTGTTTAAATGAATGGGATACATTTTCTCAATTGAATCTCAGAGGAACTTAATGCAATCCAAATTCAATTAGTTTAATTTTTTGCTTACCAGATTTATAGTATCCTCTGAGATCATATATCTTGCGTCTTGAGAGTTGTGTCTTGGCCAGAGCCATTGCATAAGGGGAAACCATTCAACTCCACTGGCAAGCCGTCTGTATAAAATTCGCTGTGGAGGAATTGTACTATCAAGTACTCGGCAAGGGAAGGGGGGGTTCCTTAATAACAGGGTAAAGTTTAGCGCCGGATGTTCCGTTAGCTGCGCGCCACACAGATGCTGCAGCAGCCTTTACTGAGCCGTGGAGAAATTGATTGCTTTATAAACACGTTTTAATGAGTCAGATGATCACGAGCATTCAGAGCTCCTAATTGATTGAGCATCGGCACAAAAGCAAGCTTTTTGGAAATGTGTGGCAGATACGGTTCTAGGAAGAGGCAAACTGGAACACACTTGTGTGCCAAGAATTAGAGATGAATGGTTATGTAAAAATTATAATTGATTATATTTTATAGGATCGTTTTATTTTTTTTTAATGTCTGACCAGGCCAAAAAATGAAAAGAAAAGAAATACAAACTGCCCTTGTCTAAATGTGTGCACACATCTAATAAGGAAAAGTAATACTTCATCATATTCATGTCATTTTCCTGGGGAAACCAGCAGCAGGAAATTGAAGGCTTTAAAAGGGGGCGTGTCTCCTAGCTCATAACCTGCAGCCCACCTGCCTGATATATGCTTCTATTGGAGAGGGCTCTCAGCCAAAGGATGATCCATTTGACTCTGGTCCGTCCCTGCACCAAGGTAATCAAATTTGAGATTTTAGGCTATGTGGACCGGTCTATAATTCACGCTGAGACTACTGGCGCGGGTTCAAGTGCATCAGAGCAAGACAGAAATATACATCTTCTTTCTGATGTAACCTCAGTTCAAAAGGAAGATGAAATGTATTGGCGAGCCAGAAATATACCCGAATGCCGTATTTATGACTTCATTTCTTCATAAAGGGAAAGACAATGGTCTATAAGAAAATTAGATAGGGCAGTAATAGATTATAAATGCTTTTTTTCTGTTTTACATAATGAGAAATTGTAATATAAAATGTATTAGGGTCACGCTATGTTCCATAAAAAATGAATAAAACTGAATCATTAGTAATTAAAATGGATTAAAGATGGTCCATCGTTTTCATTTCGGAATAAAATGTCTTAATATGGAAATAAAACGTCTTAAACATCCATATCTAAAGTTGAAAATCATATCACCGTACATTATGCAGGTAGAGTGAAACATTTGTTTTTTTCCAGAGTTGATGATGTCAAAAGCGAGGTGTGGGTGATGTCAACGCGGGCGATGATGACTCCTCGACTCGTGACTCGAGACCTTTCCATGAAGTCAATCCTTTCAGAGGATGACTAACTAGCCAAGCCATCGGAGGAAAAATATGGGAATCATTTAATGACATAAATTTTGTCAGTCGGGTGAACAAAGTGACAGAGCTGTAAATGCAGCCTTTAAAGGAACAAACAACTTATTTGACTGATCCATTTTCAGTCAATTCTTCAAGGGGGGTATATAATAAATGTGCATGTACAGAGCCCCACAATATAAATAATATAATTCCCAATACGCTGTGAATTTGTCACTGTTTATTTCTGATTTGAAGGTTTTTGCAACTTAATTAATACCGAGTGTGTGCTTTACAGACACGCATGCAAATAGGTTAGCTGTTGGCCTTTTTAAAGCCATTCCATTATATGAATACCGGTCCATGCATATCATATTTATGAGATCATATTAATAATGCAGTGGTCAAATCAATGCATGCAAAAACCCATGATGTACATTAAAAATACATGTAAAAGGGGTAGGACAACAGCAGTGATCTAGTGGCCAGTGTGCACAAGTGGGCCAGTCGTAGGACTAGCCTAACAAGTGACTAGAGCTTGAAACCCTGTGGCCCGTATAAGTGATTGCCTTTCATAAAGCAAAGGGTGCAACAAGGAGACATAGGTAACCTTTAGTGGCTGTGCCGTCCCTCTGCTACTTAGAGATCAACCGAGACATCGTTCGATGCAGCGAGGGGCACATTGCCGTTTGATAAGTAATTCTTAGTGACAATACCTTCTGCGGTTCACTAGATCACGCTCACCTGGATCCCGGCTTCCCGCGTAATATCCCTGAGACACGCACATCCTCCACCGGGAGTCAGGCGATCACCATGAGGTAGAGAGAGAGGGAGGTAGATTAATGTACGTTATTTGATCAATAATACCTTTATTTCTGGGGTGAAAGTGTGACACTGGGTGATGCTGTGTCGCTGAACAATTTTGGTTACAGAGGTACTTAAAAGTTGGTTGCACTTGTCATTTTTCTGTAAATATCCAAACAGCAGACTATCGTTTAGATAGAAGGCTACTGATTAAATGGCATGCCCCTGAGCATGTGTCTATGTTTATTTTCCACTCTTTGCCACTCATTTCTAAAAACGTTGGCACTGTGGCACTTTGATATGCTAACACAGTTTGAGTTCAGGGACTTTTCAAAAGCAGAGAAAAAATAACATCTGATCAACATTGATGTTATTATTAAAACACGAGTTCTTTGAATGTTTTGAAACTCTTTGAATGTCTCTCACAATGACGCGCTGACACTTAATCAGAATATAGGAATGCATTTTATGCCATAAGACCGCATTTACCGTATCCTAATGATAATCTGTATAAAACTGTGTAATACTTCATTATTTATACCGTGTCAGATGCAAGATGTTCTGAGTTTAGTCTGTAAAGGTGTTTTACTTTCTTTGTATCTGATCTGGGTGCCTAACCCAAAATGCTCCTTCTCTGTATTCAGCACAGATTGCTGTGGATCAAAAAGCATCTACAAAATAGCAAACCTGTTATTGTAATTACATGGTATGTTATTGATCGTAATTGAATTAATTGTTGGTGGCTAAATGATTGATTATGGGAAAATGTCAGAGCTCTTACATGGAATTTGGTGACATTTGCCTTTGCACACAATTTCTCTCGCAACTCTGCTTTAATTCAAATCAAATCAATAAATAACACATTTCTGTAGTCAGTGCCCTTACTCGGCCCAGAATATCCGGGGATCTATTTCAGTGAGATGGAAAAACATGCCAAGGAATATTTGAAATTCAAATGCAAAATCTTTCAGTGCAAGAGGCGCCAAATACCCCTGGTCCATTTCAAACAGCTTGATATCGTCTGGTCCGAGGCTGCGTGCTCTGATTGGGGGAACAGCAGCAGTCTCCCTCAGGTCAGGCAGAAACATCGGCTCGGACAGGTACTCTGAGGGGCCGGCCTCTGAAGCGGCCTCAATGCTGCCGAGGATACAGTGAGTCACCGCGGAAAACTGATGTTGACCACTGGAGATTCGACTCCCCTTCCCCCACGCGAAATCACACAGGAAGAGCCAATTATCGTCTGAGATTGGGAACGACAAAGACTTCTCAGATTAACTTCACTTTCATTTATTGATCAACCCGATAATGAAACCTATGATTGCATCATCATTTAACTGCTGGAGCCCCATTGGCTTCTGCTCTTCCTGCCCCTCGACTGACGCCACGCCATGGACCCTCCTCTTGGGAGGCCAACGTGGCGAAGGGACTGGGAAGGCTCTCCGGTGGAGAGTACGGTGGTCTCGTGGTCGCACTCTGTTTGATCAATAGCCAGGGATGGTAAAGGGGTTGAGTTAATGAAGAGAGGAAAGAGGTGGTAGTTCATGGCTGTCTATTGGGTGTTAATGAGAGCTCTTGCTACCTCTGGGAGTCTCTCTGATAACCCTGGGGATCTCGTCTGCTGTAAGAGGCGACACCGGGGTTAAGATGAGATAAGGGAAAAACGTAATTTCCGTTCAGATGTCCACATCCAAATAACAGGTAATATCCAAAGTGAAACATTAGGGCGAGCGTCTGGATTAATTGTCTGGGGTGGGGGGGTTGGAAACAAAGGACAGCTAATAAGAAGTTCAGGACTACGAGGCTGTGTTTTGAATTATGAAAGGCTCCAATTATGCCTAAACATTCCGAAAAAGCACTCCTATATTGGGACCCGAGATGTAACTGGGAGGATTTGGAGGAGGCGGAGGAGGGGAAGCCAGCCAGAGAACAGAAATAAATAGCAGCCGAAATGTCAGCGTTGGCAAGGTGCGGCCAGGCAGCCAATTTAAACCTGCAGACATCGTGTCCGTGCACCGCAGTGTGGGAGCACGGAGGGGGTCTGTGTATGTATCTGGGATGGGAGGGGTGTAATATGTAATACGGCTCACTGTGTACCTACCGACTACCCACCCCCTTGATCACGGCTAAATTAATAATCACGGGCAGAGTCACTTCCCATTGTGGGGGGAGGTGTCCCCGCCCCCCAGCCAACCCCCCCACCGCCCTTCATCTCTTTTATTTTTTCGCCGATGTCCTAGATCCTTTCCCCGAGAGGTTCTCTCCCTCTCTCTCTCCCCCCCCCCCCCCCCAGAGGACTGGAGGGCCTGAAGCACGGCCCGCATCCCGCTCTCCGCCCCCCCGCCCCCCTGGGGAGCTGGTGATCCCACCGCTGTAGTAATCATCCTCCGCTGGACCGAGCCACGGACGCCCTCAGAACCTAAAGCTGTTCCCCGGCCTGGCCGCCGTGCTCCGGCTCCCGCCCACTCAGGCTTGCTCATCAGTGCCACAACGCAGTGATTACTACCGTCATTATCTCAAGAAGAAGAAGAAGAAGAAGAAGTAGAAGAAGAGAAATAAAGAAGTCGAGGTGCCCAATTTGTGCATTGTGCGTTTTAAGTGGGGCGATGCTCAGGATTATCGTCAATCGGGTTAGCGCTTAATTAATGTTGTGCTGAGAAATAAGATAGTGCTCAAAGAAAATGAGGTGCTATTTCGGTTTTAGTCAATATTTACTCAAAACTTGTTATATTATCACGTTTTCAATTATCTAAATCTAGATATCTTCTCAAAACAAAACAAAGGTGAAGATTGCTACTCTTTTATTGTTTTTTTTCGGCAATTTCTTTTTTTTGTGAGACATACGGGCGATAGCCTGATGCAGGCATGTGTGTGTCCTCAGTCTTATTATTCACGTTGTGTATAGTTCTGTTTGAGATCTCAACATGTTTGAACCCACCCCAGGTTTCCCTCACTGCTTTCATGAACGGCCTCGAGTATTTTTTCCAAGCCTTTGCTTGGTAAAATTCTGTGCATGTTTGTATGCATGTGTGTATGTGTATGTGTGTGTGTGTGTGTGTGTGTGTGTGTGTGTGTGTGTGTGTGTGTGTGAGTGTGTGTGAATGAGGGCTGTGTAAAATGAAGAGTGTCGAGAGAGGGAGAAATGAGCTGCGTATTCGCATGGATGTGACAGTGAATGCGAGTGATCGAGTGAGAGAAAGTGAGTACGAGGGTGAAAGAAAGTGTGTGTGTGGGTAAGCTTTTATGTGTGTTTGCAGGCTGGGGCCTGTGTGATTGTGTGTATGTGGGTGTGCATGTATGTGTGTGTGTGTGTGTGTGTGTGTGTGTGTGTGTGTGTGTGTGTGTGTGTGTGTGTGTGAATGTGTGTAGGAGGGGTGTGTGCTCGAAAAAACGGAAGTGAAAAAAAGAAATGTGTGAGAAGCAAAAAAAGGAACTGTGCACTTGCGTGTCTGTGACACAGTGTATGTGCGCGGGTTGGTGTTTCTGTGCGAGTGTTCGCATGGGAACTGTGTCTCCATCTCCGTGCGAGTGCGAGGCCACGCGTGCGAGTGTGTGTTTGTGTGTAGGCGTTTGGAGCTTGCGTAACCGCTGAACACATAATGTGGTGGGGGCCAGCGAGTCAGGGCCATACCTAGACAACGTTGTCGTCTTCGGCAGCTTAGCGAACTCCACCTGCATGTGGTCCCCTCTGTGGCACAACACATCCTGCTGTGCCACACATGGCTTTAAAACCCCCACATGAATGCATAAAGCCATCTACACACACACACACACGAGCACAGACACTGCGACAAATCAGTTATCTGTAGAACTGGCCAACAATGGCTTCAATGACACAGCCGACACACTGATGCCCCCCTGACCATTCAATCCTATTGAGGCGTCTTATAAATCAGTCATGGGGCTCTTATTTTGGCGGAGCCGGCTGCGGGGTCCGGGCTCATCAGCCGACCGACACGACTTCCCTCAGCGCTAACTGTACACTGGGAGACGTGGGGGGGGGGGGGGGGGCCTGGCATGGTCGGGTGGTTAGTGGCAGCCAGGGCTGGTACGACTATTACCCCCCCGCCCCTCCTCCCGATCCCTCCTCCTCCTCCTCCTCCTCTTCCTCGAAGAAGCGCTAGCTTTAGGCTAAATGGACAAAGCAACTCGATGTGACAGGAGGAGTCATAGAATTACATTTCGTTGGATCAGTGTTGCCCTCCTCTACCTCCTCCTGTGCCGCCAGCCCCCTCGCCCTCCCTCTCCTTCTCTCCCCCACCCGCCAACCACTTCTCCTCCAGCTCCCCACAATCAGATCACTGCTCGATATAAACAGATATGATTTATTTAAGGCTGGATCCAAATGACACGCTTGTTGGGTGAAGACAGATGAGGAACGGAGCGCGGGCCGGGCGCTGCTCTCAGAACCAACCCCCACCCTCTCCTTTTCGGCGGGCGCGTGTCGATTATGGCGGCAAGATTCGCCGCCGCCGCCGCCGCCGTCGTCGCAGCCAATGCATAACAAACACAATCGCCGTCGTCCGCCCCCGTGATGAATACAGTTTGTTTTTCGCCGTTTTGCGGGATCGACTGTAGAACGCGTTCACCTGCCGCCCAGGCTGCCATCAGTGTCGTTTCTGCAGCTGTTTATGTCTCTCAGGTGAGACATTATTTTCCAATTTACGTGGGGGCGGGGAGAGGGGGTTTGTATCGCAAAGCCGTATGGCTGGAAGGCGGTCGGCACACACGTCTCGGAGATTTTAAAGGTTCGCCGCCAGTCTCTGAGGTATTCTTCTTGTGCCCGCTTAGCTGTCGTATGGCACGCCACGATGCAGTTTACACTAATGCTACAGCCGTGCAGACATGACAAGCAGTTTGCACAATAGCACGTCGATGCAGCGTAGGCGGAGATTAATATATATTTTCAATAACAATTCCCTGGGAATTTCCGATCATGGACTCGCAGCTTTCAGTGCTGTGATGTCAGGGGGCCCTGCGAGCTGCCTTCCCCCTCTCTGCCCTACTTTCTCACGGCAACAGGAAGAGACTGTTGCTAAGAGGAATTGGTCTGTTGCTCCATCAATAGCAAAGCTACTTTTTTTGGGGCGGGAGAGAGGAAACTATAAATATAAAAAAGACACAGACTCAATGCAAAATAACGGTAAAAAGGATTCTCACCAAGGTTATTCATGCTTCACCCTAAAATATACAGACTGCATTTTGTGTTCATACAAACATTGGTTAATTGTTTTATTAATTTTCTTCTAAATAACAAAGACTAATGCTAAAGCCGGACTGATTGATATAAACTCTAAAATCATTTCCCGACACATCTTGCCATTGCTTGAGTCTTTTACTGTGTCAAGAGGGCAAAACCGTCTTCATATGACTGGTGCTATGCCTGTATTATGTAAATTGACTGCTCTTTATGCAAATCCATGTCCAATTAATTGCTTCTGATTGCTCTGTTATCACTGGTTGCTTGTGTTTAACGAGATCACAGTAGCAGACAGTACGTCATTTATTCAGTTTCATCACCCCGCCGACGCAATTATTAAAATCATGCCCCTAATGCAAAAAACATTAACTTTAATGAACAGTAGATATACAATTCTCCATGAGATCGAAGAGTCCCCATCTGCATAAACACATTCATATCTGTAGGCATATATGTAAGCTAATTGTAGGTTTTTAAGTATTCATAGTAGCAATATCCTTGCCAATGCGCAAAACTCCTCTGCCGTGCTGTTTAATTCACTTCGCTCACATTATTATGGGAATCATGCAGCAATGTATTTCTTTTTGTGCCAAATGCAATATGCAATATGCAACGCATCTCTACCAGCAACACTACGGAATATTTGAGTACTCCAACATGCAACTACTAACTACTCTCCGCAAAACCCACGTTCAACGGGGCCAGCGTTCAAAAAATCCAACCATAACTGAACTGTATTTCATAATGTAATTATTACCAAAAAAACGTATTTATACAACTAAAACTATTTCAAAAGGAACGCTTCTCGCAGGAAGCACGGAGAGCCGCAGTGGTTGAAGCACGCGCAGCGAATGTCAAGTAGAGTCCGAGGAGCCACTACAGGCTCCACCGAGTGGCGGACAGATTGGGCAGAACGGTCACACCCGGGAGAGAGGGGCGGAAACTTAACTAGGGCTACGATGAAATGCAAACACATAACGCCGGGGCAATAAAAACACTCCCAATGTCGGCACTCAAGATCGAGCAAGATGACTCATAAACGCTGATAACGGTATAAGGGTTTTGTTTTTCTGTGGGTTTTTTTTCCGGCCCCATAGATCTGACACATAAGATGTGTTTAGAGCTCCCCACCAAAAAACCACTTAGCACTTGAAGAAAGCACTTGTGTGTGTGTCGATTTGAATTTGAATCACCCACTCCTTCAGGTGTAGAGCCACCATATGGATCTGTTGCGGTCTGGCCTTGCTAGCTGATCCGCCAGCCATCTGTTACGCTGCGAGTTTAGCTTCTGCACCTTCGGCAATTTCTGCACTTAACCTAACCTGCCACACCCTTTCTCTGTTCTTGCGAAAGTCTTAATGGGCAGCCATTTAGAGAATTAAACCATCCATACATACTGTTGCCATACACCGCCAAAGCATTTCTCTAATCCTATAGTTATCTAATTTCCATTTTCTCCTGTCTTCCCATTATTTATGTCTCGGGCTGCGTGGTTGCCCAGCCCCCACACTCCAGCATTACATTGGAGCAGCAGAAAGTGCGAATGTCAGGAAATAATGAGAAGCATTCCGAGTGTATTGTCATTCCCTAACATTGCCTTGCCCGTGCTACCGTCTTCTATGAATAGTACAACACATGAACAAAGTGTGTTCCTTCCTTCTCCGAGTCGACTCCTTGCTCCTGCTGCAGGCTCCCGGACCAAACAAAGGCTGGCTCTACAGGAGAGGGGTGTTTAATCAAGGCTAAACATACTCATTTGGGCCCGTTTATCAGTGAGGTGTTATCCATTTGAAGTGAACAGTGTGGCTGTCAAATAACAGTCTCCATCTCCATCCCCCCCCCCGCCCCAATCCCCCAACGTCTCTTCAGAGAACCTCACCTTTCGCAGTAGACAACGTGTGATTAACAAAGTGTGAAATGGAGTACGAATAAAACCCGAAAATAACTTGTGTTTACAGTTTTCAACCATTTGTTGATGTTTAGTGACAGACCAAAAAAGAAAATAAAGCCCGCAGGGGACATCATGACACCTCAGCGACAGTACAGACTTGTTTAGAGAAATATATAATTTAAGAAAGGAACAGAGAAAAAAAACAACAAAAGTGGATTTCCACCTTGGACCTATTCTGTCGGCGTGGCCTGGGGCTGGGTGCATAGCCTCTGGGGAGGCCGAGACAAGCCGCCCTCCAACCCTCTGGAGACGGCCAGGGAGGGATGAGCAGCAGAAGGGAGGGCTCAACACTTCCAAGCCCTTCCACAGATTGCTATTGAAGTAATTTACAGTACACTGGGTAAGACACGCAACCAAGCATTCATAACGAGAGAGAGAGGCAGAGGAGAGAGAGAGAGAGAGAGAGAGAGAGAGAGAGAGAGAGAGAGAGAGAGAGAGAGAGTGAGAGAGAGGGGGGGGGGAGAGGCAGAGGGAGAGGGAGAGGGTTGGAGTTGAAGTCGGAAAGTGTGAGAGAGAGCAAGAGCGAGCGAGAGAGAGAAACAAAGAGGGAGAGAGCGTACGAGGGGAGGGGGTGTGTGAATGGAGTCTTCCGATAATAACTATATTGGCAACATTCGGAGGCATGTGCGGGCCAACACATTCCGAATTAACCATGAGACTCAACCTAGTAATTGATTGATTTCCACCCATGGCGTTAGCCGGCAAAAGCCACAATTGCCTGATCGAGTGTAAGAGTGGCTGAATCTGTGTTTCTGCGAGTGCAGCAGTGTTGCGTTGGTGGTCCGGTGCTGGGGAAGAACCTTGGGAAAGGGCTGGCAGGCAGTTTGGACCACGATGCACCTGAGGAGTTCAGTGGCGCTGAAAGCGACCGGGGGCCCAAGGATGAAAACATAAAGAGAGGAGAGAGACAGGCGAGGAGGGCCGCATGGAACACAGCGCTTTTGATGGACAATTACCAGGGTCGAGTATAGCGCAATGTCTGGTAGCCCCACACCACACCCTTCCCACTTGTGAGAGATAGAGCGGAGAGAGAGAGAGAGAGAG
This sequence comes from Pollachius pollachius, assembly GCF_949987615.1. Classification (NCBI taxonomy): domain Eukaryota; kingdom Metazoa; phylum Chordata; class Actinopteri; order Gadiformes; family Gadidae; genus Pollachius; species Pollachius pollachius. Next base: position 6,788,473 of record NC_136943.1, read on the forward strand.
AGAGAGATGGGTTTCAGGGTTTAGCACACTGCCAAAGAATTACAGATTAAAGAGAAAGGTGATAAAGCAAGCAGTGCTTACAGCAGCAGGAACAGAGCATAGATGACATCTCCCCCACGTGACAACACTGCGTGGTCGCGTGACGGGGGCTGCTTGCATCACACCAGGCGACAGCGGTCTCCCACGTGGCCGGGGTTCAATGGGTGAGCCATCGTAGGCAGGGAAACCCCCTCCCACCGACCCCCGACAACACTCACTCCCAGCCCCCTACCCCGACTCCACCTGCTCCCCACCACCCCTCAGTCTGAACAACGGCTAAACACTAAATAAAGTAATCTCGGCCACGGGTGACGGCGTGCTGGGTCCCGCCGCGGGTAGGCGGACTCATTTGGTTCATTGTCTCTCTGGGTTTTTCCCACTCTCCCACCTCTCTTTAAACAGATTCGGCCGCAGAAGCACCCTCGCAAGTCTTTTGTTATTGGTAAGTGGCGGTTGCGAGACGGCGGCTACTACGCTACGTGTGAATGGCTGGCCAGGCTAGGCAGCCAGCAGGCAGGTGCTTTTGCGTGGGAAATTAATTATAAGAGCCTGGGAGGGTGCATTAACCCACGCCAATCTGCCAAACACTGGAGCAATTTCACACTTGAGCGGACAGAATCATGACCATTCATTTTTCTTCGCAGGTGACGGAAAGAACAAATATGTGTTTGGGATGGCTCAACGAGGTGTGGTGCGTGAGCCATATGCCTCTAATGGCTCCGTCAGGCCGTTATTTACACCCAAGTTATTTAATGTAAAAAGGAACCACAAAAACAATGATCTATACTGGTTGCTTCCGACAGCAAGTCATGACATTATTCAGATCTGAGTAGAGGAGGTGAATCTGACCTTGGGACACAGGATTAGGGATTAATTATCATCACAGTGGGGTCATTATTCACTGATATGCTGGTTAATAAAGGTTTTCATTTTTATTCAAGCCTTAATTACAGCAAAAACAACAACTGCTCTAAAGCTAGCCATAACATACAGGGCTGTTTCTATCTATATGCAGTTAAAGTGAGGGGTTAGGGCCCCTAAGCAAGGGGATCCCTTCTAATAATTTCTGTATATTTTTTGGGGTGATTTGGCTCCTTAGATCAATTTCAATAAGCGAAAGCAAGTCCCAATGGTATGGGTGGGGAATTGGAAGGGAAGAATTTTTTTTGGCCATATAAATAAATATATATATATATATATTTCAGAATTTATGAAAATTGAGAAAGGGGTTTGTTACATGTGGGAGTCAGATGTAGGCTGGAGCGAGGGCTGTTGGGAAGTGGCCTGGAGCCCCCAGAAGGTCAGAAACAGCCCTGCATGCATAATATTTAGGGACTTCCTATCTGTATGGAGAGCAGAGTCATGATCGTTTTCATACCGATTTGGTTTCAGCGGCCCCTCACAGTCATAGCATTAATCTAGCTAGTGGTACTCAGAGCTATTACTAGGTCAATGGAGAGAGTGAGATAATATGCTTGCCGGGGGTTACGTAATGAACAAATGTTTGAAGATTAAAGGGCACATGTCAAATCACATTGGCGCAGTAGCGAGTGAACCGATGGTTTGTCACACAAGGTCTGTTTACAGTCAAGCTCTGTTCTGCTCCCTCGGTGCCGATGTGCGGCTCTGAAAATACACTGCGTTATAACGAATGACAATGCACGTGGACATGTGTGTGCGTGTGTGTGTGCGCGCATGGACCACCGATACAGGGGGCTATGTTTTTTATGCACAGTAGACAAGGGTATCCCAGTAATTGCGTTTTCGGTAAAAAAAACCATAATATTGTTCTGTGAGGAGCCACATAATGTATGCTTGGCTTGTAAACGGGAACCGTTCTTTTTAAGAACAACTTCTATCACCTCTGTCACCTCTCATCTTAGTCCACGGCGATGGGCAGCATATGGCAGATTGCTCTGTTGTCGGGGGGTTTACAGTGTAGGAAAGGAGATTTCATAGCCTTTTGATGTTGTGATTTCAAGTGAGAACGCGGGAGTGAGATGAGAGACAGGAGAAAAAAGACTCCAATTAAGGACAGCACACACTCCCTGGGATGCCATGCCATTATTTTTTGAGACCCACTCAAACTTTGACAAAGTATATGAACCACACTCTGCCTCAGGGCTGGGGCAAGTCGAAGGAATGTGTATGCATGCGTCTGTGTGTGTTGTGGGTGTCTGTCCGAATCAAAGCAGAGTATGTGTCTGCACAGCCATGTGCGTGCGTGTGGGCTTGTGTACGCGTGTGCGTTTGTGCATGTGTGTGCGAGTTGCGTGTGTCCATCCGTATCAAAGCAAATGATGTCCGCACATCGGTGTGTCGGTGTGCATGTGCATGCGTGTGCGTTTGTTTGTGTGTGTGTGTCTGTCTGTCGGCCCAAATCAAAGCAAGGTCTATGTCTGCACAGCCGTTGATGCATGTGTGTATTTTGTGCATGTGTGTGCGCTTGAACATGTGTGCGTGTGCACGTTTCTATTACTTTTCGGCCTCGACACAGGATTTGCTGCTTCTGAACTAACAAGAGAAACAGAGAGAGACAAAGAGATGCTGCCAATGGGTGGGAAACAGGGAGGGTCTCTCTTTTCCAGTATCGGGTCCTTCAGATAGGTGAGGTGTGAGGTAACACAACCACCCCATGTGTAACTGGCGTTCATGTCCCACACTTACCCTGACATTGTAGGAAAACTGAAGAGAAAACAAAAAGCATATGCCAGAAAGGATGGCTTGGAAAACATTGCTTCACTTTTAATCAGCGTTATTTAATATTCATCGGGTTGTACGCGATGCAGTTCTTTTGTTCCAGCGCACGCTGCATTTGAAGGGTAAATCAATGAAAATGAGTGACATTTCGCTGAAGGTCTTCTGCGCGAAACAGGAGGTTTTACAATTGCTAAGTTACAGTTACCATGATACAGAAAGTGGGAGGGTGTGACTCAGCAACTCTCTCCGTGTCCAACCGTAAAGCCCGCGAGTAAATGTTACGCGCATGTAAAATAAAGCATTGTTTATGCAGCTGCAGTCTCAGGGGACTAGGTGGCTTATGCCAGCAACTCAATCCTATTCCAGTTCTTCAAGACTGTCCAACAGGGTAGTGTGTGTGTGTGTGTGTGTGTGTGTGTGTGTGTGTGTGTGTGTGTGTGTGTGTGTGTGTGTGTGTGTGTGTGGGGGGGGGGGGGGGGGGGGGGTTTGGGGGGGTTTGTGGGCAAAGCGAGAAAAAGGCGAGAATCCAGCTTTCATGGCTGCTTATATAAATGCAGATGAGAGTTCTCAGAGTCCTTTAAGAAAAAATTTGGGGGAGAAAAGAGTGCACCAATACTGCAGATAAGAGGCAGAAGGTTGGTGCGAGGAGATTTGAATGTGCACAGATCCATTTGCACCGTTGATATATTTAGCAGAGATTAAAGGGCCCATGTGATGCAACAGCCACACAAACGCTGAAAGACCCATTTTGTTTTGGGTATTTCTTAAGGGTGTCTGGCTGGGGTGTTAAATAATGTTAGGTTCACGCTCCAAATCTGCACATCATTAACCCATGGCCCGGTTTGTAGCCCCTGGTTCGAAGCGGTTTCGGCTGTTAAAAAATGCAAGAGGAACTTTGTACATCCCTTGCAATGTAAGTATCTTAAAACCTTCTCCTAGATATTTCTTTGCTTCACGGGCGGCCCAGCCCTTTAATTATACCAACCTATATTTTACATTAGTTCCTCTTGTCATCATGCGATGAGATCCTCTCAAACCTTACATTTCACTTAATATCATGTGAGAATTTATGTCCCCCAAGGAATAGTCTCTTTTTTTTCCTCCTCTACTTCAATGACTCACATTAGGCATTGAAGCGGATCCAAACATTCATCATTCCTAGCGTGGCTGTGATCCCAAGGAAACACCACTGGGCTTAGGCTCCAAAGCTGCAATAAAAGCAACTTGACATTGTGGCTGTCACACACCACGCCTGGTCTCAAACAGCCTCCTTCGACCCAAGTGGATGAGAGGAATAAATAGGAATGTGGCTCCGGGAACGTGGATACAGTATATCAGTCAACGTGCTCCTCCATAAATCATCCACCAAAGACAGAATTCCTTAATAGTTTCCCAGGTTTTTTTCTTTCCCTTTGTTATTGTTTGTTATTCTCTTTCCATCGCAGAATCGCTCCGTCGTCGTCAGGGGAGGATGAGATCGCAGCCTTCGGAAGACCACCTTGACACCCGAGATGAATTCCCTGTGTGTCTACTCACAACAGCACTTGGGTAATAGGTTGGGCGCGGGTGAACACCTCGCCCCAAACACAAATTAGCGAGACTGATGTCTTTGTGTCGGTTTATCTAATTATGCCACCGGGAATGCGCCCGGTGGCGCGAGCCTGTGAAAGGGGAATCTAAACCCCGGTGCCAGTGCCAGGACTCCTGGGTGGTTGCTCCGGACCTCTCGGCTCTCCCTGAGCAATCGTGGAGAGGGAAGCTGCCAGCGGCATTGTGGTGGAAGCCTGAGGGCGACATACCGCAGGACTAGCTAATTGCTCCGGTTTCGGCGCTTCGGCGCAACGCCACCGCAAATATTTCCCCCTGGTTTGAGTGCCCTTCTTTACTCAGGGAATCTGCCTACGTTTCTCAGCGGGCACATGGAGGGAATAAATACAAACCGGAGGGGTGGGGGAGTCTGTTGTGCTCATCCACAGGTAGCCTATTTTGGAATTCTCACTGCGGTGGGGTCTTAGGATGTCGGGTCTTTTTGAAACAGGGCAGACTCGATTACAGAAGAACACGGAAAACATAAGCATTAGGGCGGCTGGCGACTTACCGAGCCGGGGGAGCCGGGAATTTGCTGATGCCTATAATGTCCCACTTGTTTCTGTGATGATGGAACAGGCCCGACCTATTGGGAGACATTCAAACACGGCGCTGAAGATCCAATTATTGAACAGAACAGATGTTGTGTTCTTATATAAGGGCCACGGCTGTCATGTCGACCAACAAGAACTCAATCATCCATTCAACTCTTTCAGGTGAAAAGTGGCAACTGGGTTCCGGGCTGTACTACATCCAATCTCCTCTTACCTGGACCTGTGTTCATGGTCTATTACATCAGTCTTTTTTCACAGGGATAAAAATGCAGTACAAGAGAGAGAACAACAATGGCTAAAGCAAAGGGGGGCCTAGTGTGTTGCCTATTAGGAGGCCTGATAAGACGCCAGCGTCTCAGGACTCAGTCTTAATTATTCGATCATGCAGGGAGAGGGAATAGGAGGCCCCTGGCAAAGATTTTCCACAGGGCAATAAACCAATAGTTCCTTGTGGCCTCAGGCATGGAGTTCAGCCCCAAATCCACCATGACGTGTGTGTGTGTGTGTGTGTGTGTGTGTGTGTGTGTGTGTGCGTGTGTGTGTGTGTTTGTCTGTGTGCGGAGAGCTGTCCACGATGTGTCTGAACAACAGCACTAATCTTGACCCACTGAACAGACCTGACTTGCGAACACGGGAAAAGGAAAAAGAAAGAAAGAAGGGTCAATATGAAACTGGGACATGAAAACCCAGTCAACCATCTGCTGTCGCTGTGCTAGATTGCCGTTTAACGTAGATCCCTGACAATAGAGCACACATTTACATCCCGCGTTGTAATCAAACACAGAAATGTGACATGTGAGCTGCTTCAATCAGGCCTTTTTTTCTTCTTTTTTTCACCCTTTCTGGTGCTGTGTCTTTATTTCATATTCATGACCCCCACTCAGCATGAAGTATTAACACAACCTCCTTTTTAAAGCATTCGACATACTGGGGCACTTAGAGGTAGTTGCACTGCCCTCGGCGAGAGGCAAAGAAAAGAGGACTGGCACACTGGCCCCAAGCAAGGGCCGGAGAAGTCCTACAAAAGGGAAATCACGGCTGCCACTCGCTACAAAACACGCATATAGTTCCCCATGCCTGCCGTCTATATATCCATAGCGGGATATATCGGCCAACAAAGAACAGCCATACCCGAGCCTGCATGGGCAAATATTTGAGTGTTTCTCCATAGTGTTTAGGGCTTGATGTATGCGGTTATACACAGGGCCAGGTGCCAAGTGCACGGTCAGCAATCCAGTGGTCGAATTGGCCAATAGGGGGCTGGTAGAGGGAGGGGGGGCGGCTTCGGGAACTCGCTGACAGGGGATATTATAAGATAAATAAAACAAACGGTTCAAGTGCATCCATAATTACCTTTGAAATGGAACATCTCCACTTCCCCCGGAGATGCTGCATGCTTTCTGGGTGTGTTTGCCCGGAACTATATCATACTTGACATTATGGAGTGTTATTATCCCCAATTTCAAGAGCGAATCTGTGATTTTGTGTAAATAATAAGTACGGTAAAAACCTCTAAAAAAAGGGTACCCTCTGCCAAACAATAATGCATATACATATATCATTAGTGGCTATGTGCAATGGCATAGGAATGGCCTGGAACAAAATGCTTGGGAAATGATGTTTTTTCTATACATGTGCATCTATCTAAAGGAAGTGCAATCCAACTATAATAAGGTTGAGTTACTTGAAAATATATACCGTTGGACCAAAGCCTATTTCTGTGCTGCTGAATCAATCTCCAGGTTAAGATTAGCTGACTTGAGTGTCTATGTATGAGTCTACGTATGTGTGTGTGTTTGTGTGTGTGTATGTGTGTGTGTGTGTGTGTTTGTGTGCACGTGAGTGGGGCAATGCATATGTGTGTGTGTGTTCCTCACGTTGTATGCGTCAGCTTAGTTCTGTGTGTTTCCAGGACATGTTCATTCAGCCTTCTGAAAAATGTAATAGCTGCTTCCATATTAAACTGCCTTTCTTATTACCTGCCCTTAAAACGGCTGTGCAGCAATCACAGAGAGAGAGAGAGGGGAGGAGAGGGGAAAAGATAGTGGGGGTGGGAGAGAGAGAGGGAGGGCAAAAGAGAGAGAGAGAGGGAAAGAGAAGGGGAGGAGAGAGAGAGAGAGAGGGGAAGAGAGAAGGGGAGGAGCGAGAGAGAGGGGAAGAGAGAAGGGGAGGAGAGAGAGATAGAGAGAGGGCGAGAGAGAGAGAGAGGGGTTGGAGAGAGATAGAGAGGGGGAGGGAGAGAGAGAGAGAGGAGGAGAGAGATAAAACGAGGGGGGGAGGGAGAGAGCGAGAGAGAGGGAAGTGGAGAGGGAGTGATAGAGAGGGGGAGAAAGTGAGACACTCCTAGGGCACTGTTCCAAAGCGTAGAGCCTCATTTTGAAAATGTGACTTTGTGCCCCCTTGCTTGTAAAATACGCTCACCCTTATCCACACGATCCCACAAGGCAGATAAATATTAAATAACCAATCAGCCCGGATCAATACGCGACACAGTAACTCTTGAGAGGGAAAAGCCTCCACAGCGGTCAAGGGAGGAAACGTTGTGGTCGCAGATAGAGCGAGAGAGGCGCCACCGGGGGCGTCTTGGCGCGGGGGGGGGGGGGGCAGGAAGGGCGGAGTCAAGGCGGACAACCTCATCACGGCGGGGAAATGATTGAACATCAAATCTCATTAAGTCGGCTCCCCCACAACAAGTCATTACACGAGGAAGGGCTGATTACCCCAACAGCAGTGTTCCCTGCTCCGCACAGTGCGGCCACATTTAGCTCTGTGGACGCGTGTCACCCGCCCAGCTCCGTCACGTCCTCCGCCACCACCAGCCACCAAGCACGGACACACACACACACACACACACACACACACACACACACACAGGCATGCAAACACACGGAAGCACACACGCGCACACACACACATACATGTGCAAATGTAAACACGCACGCACACGCGCGTACTTAACATGCACACACGCGCGCGCACGCACCTGCACACACACACTCACACCCGCACACACGTACGCGGGCACACACACACACACATGCACTGGAACGCGCACGCACGCAGACGGGCACACACATAACCACACACGCATAAATACGCGTGCACACACACATGCACTGGAACACACACATGCATGTACACGCGCACACATGCATGCACAAGCCCGTACACACACACACACACACACACACACAGTCTCCGCCTGGTGCCATCTCATTCCTATGTTCATTAAAAGCCAAGCGGCGGAAGTAATGTGAACGCTGACATCAGAATAACAATGGCCTGCCCACCGCCGTCATGGTAATGCAACTGGGAGGACACCCGTGATGGACAGACAGCTACTAATAGGCGCGCGGCGCACACTGACGACCGTTCCTTCCTGTCCTTCATTATGTTTTTTTTTTAGTGGAGGGACGGGCAGGGGGCGAGGCGGCGGGAGAGAGAGGTTCATGGGTGATTTTGATTTTTAGCGTGGCAACAGGTGAGGAGGAAGATGGGAGAGAGACACATTCGGAGCGGGGGAGAGAAAGGAGGTGAGGCGAGAGAGATATTTTTAATATAACAGGTAAGAAGGGAGACAGATAGGAGAGATTAGGAGAGAGGGAGGGAGAAAGGGGGGGGTTAGAAAGCGATAATGGGGGGGGGGGGCTAGAGAGAGAAATGTTTATGTAACCGGTGAAAGGGGAGAGAGTTTGGGAGAGGGCGGGAGGGAGATAGGGAGATGGGAGAGGTTATTAGTGTAGTAACAGGTGAGAAGGGAGAGATGCAGAGAGATAAGTAGAGAGGGGGGGGGTAGGAAGCTGTCTAGTGATTTTGTAAGTAGTAACAAGGGGATGGGAAGGCTTGATAGAATTAGTGTGCGGTGGAGCTGTTGGCAGGCTGTTAAAATATCTGTTTATTCCCCAATTACTCTTGTGTACCCATCGGGACATATGTGTTATTAATCCATCTCCATTGATATTTTAATTCTTATTTTGATATGCAGTGCAAATGCCCATTTGTGGCATGTTGCTTATATATAATACATTTCACAGGAAAACATACTACTTGCATTCCATTATTTCACGTCAATACATTTCGTCTGTGAAGGTACTCATGGGTGAGAGAGTGAGAGAGCGAGAGAGAGAGAGAGAGAGAGAGAACAACCTTATTAGCATTCAACAGAGTCGCAGCCGCTGTAGCCTCTCTCTCCTTCTCCCCGTCTGTCTCCATCCCTCTCTCAATATATTTGTTTCTCTATCCCTCTCTTTCGCTCTCCCTCCTGTTCTCTCTCTCTTTGCTCTATCACTCTCTCTCTCTCTCTCTCTCTCTCTCTCGCAGATGCCATAGTGATTGCTATGCCTTCCCCTCTAGCATACAGTCATCGCTAAACACACAACATGTGACATTTGTATGCACACACACACAAACACACACACGCATCCACATACCCATAGTCTCGATAACTCCAGCCCACCCCAATAGGACACAAATCACTGAGTGCATTTGAACATCATCACCGGCCTTTACCTATAAAGAACACCAATAAAAAAAGCAAGCCTTTTTCGATTGAAGCGTTTAAAGCCCATATGTAAAGTGGCAGCCAGTGGAGTACATTAAGTGATTGTAGTGGAGCAGTTGTTTCTGCTCCACAGAGAGAGAGAGACTGAGAGAGCGGAACACACCCACACAGTGTGGAAACCGTCAACTATGAGGGTCGTTTTGTCTCGGCAACATTACTACTCTGTTGCAGTCAGTGATGCTCTGTTCTAGCATTGGTAGCATACATAGCATGATCTGCTAGTTTTGAGTTACCGGTGGAAAAGCACCAAGGACGTAATGCTAAGCTTTTTAGTAGAATGAGTAAGCTCTCTGGGTCACACACATAAACACCCCCCCCCGCCCGCCTCACGCACGCACACCCACGTACATTTCACACACGTAACTTCAAAGCTGTGTAAAATGACTGACTTGTCAAATCTCCCGTTGGCCTCATAATTGTGCTGCGGCCCAGGCTGCCAGCACAGAAGGCGGTGGATGTGAGACATCTATAACTGATCTATCCCTTCAACCTCCAAACGCGGGGAATCTTCCCGGGCCATTTAATTACATCTTCAGCGGGGGAGCTTGGAAACCTCATTGTGTGAGGAGGAGGATAAATACGTTGAGAAAACGTGAATGGTGGGAAAGGAATCCGACCCAGACCGGAGGGGAATGGGTTTAAAGATGAGGGACACACGCAAAGTGAGGTGTGCTGGACAGTTTCGCCCTTCTTTCCTGCGCGCGCGCACACACACACACACACACGCACACGCACACGCACACACGCACACACACACACACACACACACACACACACAGCCTTCACCTCTTCCACCCCTCGACCCCACGAGCGCTAATTCATGCCAATGCTCGCCTCAAAAAATGTGGCGTGCGTCTCCTCCGCGTCCTCCACCTGCAATCACCGCGGCAGGCCCCCGGGGGCGGCGAGCTCCACATCCTTGGAACCGGGATGTTTAACTGATGACTAAAGGAGATATAAATCACTTTCCCTGCAGTTGAGGGCCTCTGACAAGTCAGCCGGTACAACAGCACCGAGCTAACGGCTAGCGTCGATACACTCAAAACACGGCTGAGATGATTGGTAGCCGGGCGACGCGCCCATGACACATGAGGATTACCTTATGCTAAGGCGGTCGACAGAATGTCTAATGTATGGAAGGGGGGGGGGGGGGGGCGGGCAGAACCGTCGGCGCGTCCGTGAAGTGAAACACCCCGAGAGACCAGGCTGTTGAGCGCTCTGCGCCGAAGTGGGTAAAGCACACACACGTTAATGTAGGGCTTCTCATTAGGGCAGGCTGAGGACAACAGGGACAACACGCACGCACACACCCACGCGCGCAAACACACACCCATGACGGATCTAAAAAGAAAAAGAAAGAAACGGATCCCACTGGATGTTGGACTGGGAACCGAGCTCGGATCGAGCCGCTCACAAATAACTCGTCAGCCTTGACTGTGTAGACAACTACGGCATGCGGCTACGTCGTGCTCGATGGTCACAAATCACTCTGGCCAAAAAGTCAATTAAAGAGGCCGCTAAAAAACATTTTACATCTAATTACATCACACAAATCATCCCGGACAAGCGCGCACGCGTGTTCGCGCCGGCCATGGATTTGCAATACAAAGACGTCGCCCACCACCGCAGAGCTAGGGCCGACGTTATGGACTTTTTTCTAAGCTTCCATTGTGAACCGAGTTTTTAGCATAATTACCTGTGTCTGTGCCACTCTGCTGATTCTATTACTTTTTACTGCCCCCTTTCTCCCTCGAATCTTGGAGGCTTATTATAAAAGTGACTTTAAATGGAGGGATAGGGGGCTCCTTTTAACGTTGGCACCATTTCAATGGATTGTGTGCGCGCACACACTCACACAAACGCTCACACACATGCTCTCGCACGCACGCACACACACACACACAAACACACACACACACACACTTCTTAAATGTCTCCGAAGCCACACAATCCGAGGGGAAAGTGTGTTGCTTGACTTCACTCGCATTAGAGAGAGAGGAGGCTTGGAAAGATGTTATGTAACCGCTATTGGAAGCTTCCCATTCAAACGTGAATTAAGATTCATTCTAAATTTTTCTTTGTGGTCCGAATCATTATTTTCATGTATTTATTTATTCATTAGGCCTAAGCATAAGTAGGTCAATGATACTCTCCCCAGAACCCAGGGTAGATCATTAATTAAACAGCATTATTGTATGTCAAATACGAACACAAAGGCTCATATGACATGGAGGTTCAACACAATTTTAATTAACATCAGCCAGAGACCCTGGGATTTCAACCATCGACCGCATAAAGGTTTCATCCGTTTTTGTTTTGTCTTTTCTCCTGAGACTGTCTTGCTATCTACGTTGTTAGTCTAGCATGGACACACTGGTGTCACTGTGTGTTTTTAACAGTGCCTAACAAGAGGAGTACAATTGGATGTTGATGGACGCATTGTGCTCCTGCAACCTTTGGCTGCCCACGGCTCCGAATGGAGTCTTTGGTTAGTGTGGTCAGTCGGTTCAAGCGGAGAAGCCCAATGGAAAGCATTTTGTTGTTCTGTCCAAGAGGCCTTTTAGCGGTGAACCCCTATAGGACAAAGCACCATGTCTACAATGATTAGGTTTATAAAGGCTTAGAAGCCCAAAGCCACATTACTAATTGCATTTGTTCAAAAAAGATCAAAGTGATGTTTCATTTAAAAAAAAGATTTACATTATGTCTGTAGGAGCGACGCCATGTGCACAATGTACGTTGTCGTTCACGTAGCACTCAATACATTTTTGTTCTGACAGACGGCACGTAGTGCACGCTTGGCCGTATCCCCTGACATCCAGCAGTTAGCTTTGACTTTTAGATGCGTGTTGAACCCGAAACCTCAAGACAAACGCTGGCGAAAAGTGTATTAATGAGAAAATGTCAGTATTAATGATATCCTGACAAGGTTAAGCTTGCGAGGTCACCCGAACCGCTGGAAGACCTTCAAGCCTCATAAAATGTGTTCCCTTTACTACTTTGAGGTCTCTCATGTGTCGAGTACCAGTGTTTATGCTGTATTAATATTGATAGAGGCGGGTTGGCATTTCATTGTTTGTGCTTGCTGTTGAATAACACATGTGAAGAAGAGAGCAATACACAAGACTTCAGAATCAAACAGAGAAAGCATTGTGGTTTGATATTTAAACGTTATTGCACCATTCAAATAATTTACTTTTGAAAAATAATTAATTGTCTAACAAGCTTTGCAGACAGCAAACACAAATCCTAGCAACTCCATTTCCAGGCTATTAAAAAGGTCATTAGCAAACTAAACATAATGACAATTTCCCTACATTTGGCCCAACTTGGCAAAGATTTTCCTGGCACTTTTTGGTGCAATAGATCTGAAATGATTCTTTCATCATTCTGTGTGCAGGGCTGCTGTGTGCCTGGGCATGGCTGTGCCCCCCACTAAGTCACTTTTATAGTGGGAATAAACTGCTGCGTTCAGAGTTCCATCCAGCCGGTCATATTTAACATATTTATGCTCTGCAGTGAGCCAAGCCTATATGTCTGAAGTGTCCGCCAATACAGTCGGCAGCTTGTCCGTCTGGCTTCCTATGGACATTGCCAATCCCTTCACACCTGGTTGAGAACTAATACTTCATAGGCCTTATTCTGTCAATGCTTTTTGTTTAGCTGGACAGCCAGAAGTCAAACCCCAATCCTCTCCCTCCGGCTGCCACTCTCTCTCTGTCCCTCTCCCTCTCTTTATGAAATAATGGGAATCTTTGAGAAAACCTTCCCCCTATTGATTAAACTGTCATACTGCACTAGTGTGATTGATCACTCCTCATTCAATCATGTCGCAGGCTTGAGTGACAGGAAAACAGAGGGGGAAAGGGAGCAGGATCTTCAGTGGGTGGTCTGGCATAAAGTGCTGTGGTGTCACCACTGCATGGGATTTACATTATAATCCCTCTACTAGGTGGGGCTCTAACCAGACAGGTTGTATTGCTTCACTATTCTGGGGAAGACCATCTAGGGTTAGACCACTCTGACTGTGTGGGTTCATAAAAATACACCTGTAAATGGAGTACAGTACAGGGTTTTGAAGCACTGGGCAATAACTCACCAACACATTGCATCCTATTGAGCGTGATATGGGTTATTTAATTGCAGCATTGTGTGTACAGCACAGCGTCACCAATGTGTTGGCGGGGCATATACAGCCAGTCAATAAAGCAGTGTACGCGGATAGCTACTTCATTATGCACAGCCCGGAGTTGAGGCTTCAGCAGTCCCTCTTATTACCTTTGAGAAAGTGAATTACTCTGAGGAGCACTGGCCCTCCCACTACGCAGACAACTCGCTTTACTACCAATCCGGCTGAAGTAGCGACTGCACCACTACCTCAAAACTTCCATCATGAAAGGACTGATTCAAGAGGACTTAATTATTTTTGATCCGCAGTGCAGATCTGACAGAACGACATGAAAGACAGCGCATCCATCTCATTTGTTTATTTAGAAATAAAGCCAGTACATAGATATGCAAAACAGTCTGCGGCAGGGAAGGCCGCGGCGCAGACGATTTCCACAGCAAAGTAGTATGAACACTCTTCACCTCACAGCAAAAGTCCATCTTGGGAGAAAATTAAACATCTGCTTTTCTAATGCCTGATGCCAACGCTATGAAAGATACCGCTGCCGTGCATCACCCAAGTGGGTGCTACACACTGGTGGTGGTTAGTGAGGTCCCCCCCTTCACTGTAAAGCGTCTTTGAGTGTCTAGAAAAGCGTATATAAATTCAATCCATTATTATTGTTATTACATATGCGTCCAGTCAGCCCCAGCTATAAGAGAAGTTAAACGTGTGAAATATAACTTTTTTTAGGCCGAGGTGTTCACCGATGTGAAATTTTTCAGAGGATCGGATATAAGTGGTGTGAAAAAAGGACCACCGAGTTTGGGGATTCTACTGAAGGAAAAAACACTTAACGTGTTTACCTCTAGCATTTCTAAAGCCCAGAGACCCAGGAGGTGTCTTCAAAGACTTGATTGATTAAAACAAGCCAAAATAGTGGGAGTTTTCAAAAACGTTTTAGCCTGAAAAACATCTTTATTAGTGTTTAAGTGTTTAAGTCTTTAAGGCTCAGGGTGTGCTGTAACTGACAGAGCGAGAACGAGCCGAGGGTAAAGTCAGTAAGAAACACTCCGCCACCTGTTTGACCAAAAAAAATACAAAATATTGATCCTAAAACGTGGACGCATTTACACTCGTTGACAGGTCGAAAAAAGAGCATGCGGCTGTGGAGAGGGTTGATGCATGGTTCATACTTGTTATACTTGTTATGCCCGGCACTGGTGGACCCAAGGAAGCAGGGGATGGAAACGAGACCTTGTCTCCATGTGTGCACTTGAGCTCAATTGGGGGGTGTGTGTGTGTGTGTGTGTGTGTGTGTGTGTGTGTGTGTGTGTGTGTGTGTGTGTGTGTGTGTGTGTGTGTGTGTGTGTGTGTGTGTGTGTGTGTCGCAGGCTTATCTACCAACACAGAAGGCTGGAGAGAGTGCTCTCCATCACCTTTGGTTAACCGAAGCACAATGTAAAAAATATATTACGGAGCTCGTGAAACCCAGGGTGGGGTTCTTTAAGGAAAGGAAATACATTTATCATGTAGGAAGGCAGGTCACAGGTCAAGCATCGGAGGAAACATTTAGAGTTTGAGAAATCATGTAGGGGTATGACAAATATTGTATAAAAGATAGAATAATGGTCACTTTGGTTTCTCAGAGCTATGACAAAGCATCGAACAGACTAGTTTTAGCACACCTTAATTGCCACATTTAATGCTTCTGTTAGGCGGTGGATCATTTGCATAGATAATATTCGCACTTCATATCAAAATCAATGTTTTGCCCCTATGAAATAAAAAATAAAAAATAAACACCAAAGTGGCCCCTCCATATAATTGTAAAATAGGTTAGAATACAAAATACACAAGCTCTAAATAAACACGTATTGGAATTAAGCTCTTATCTATGGTTCCCTATATTCCACATTAACAAGTTGTTGGGGTCACACAAGAGGGACGGGCCACCTTCGTCCAGTTTGCTTTCCACTAATTGTTTTTCCCCAGAACAAAATGAACAAACGACAAAAACGAACATGAAATACACGGGGGGGGGGGGGGTGAACAAAAACATTGGAATCATTTGACGCGGTGAGAACGAGCGCGGAGCATCGTGTGGCTCCTTTAGGGTCGCTTCTGCAAAGACAAACGGCGGGGCCCTCACCCTCAAAGCTTGCAGTACACAGGAATACGCTGCAGGAAGCCTACAGTATAGCATGACTCTTGATTCTAGAAACACAACAGAGGAATTAATAAAATCCAAATCTCTCGCCCTGCTCCGGGACACCGCTCCCCCCCCTTAGATGCTGTCCATGGCCTTGAACTCGCTCAGGGCCTGCACCGGGTTGATGTGCTTCTTCTGGGAGGAGCGCTTAACCTTGTTGGTGTGGGGGTCCTCTTGCTTCTCCCGCTTCACCAGCGGCTTCTTCTCGGGCGCTTTCATCCTCCAGGAGATGGCGGGCATGTTGAGGGACTGCATGGCCTGGCTCTTCTGGTACTTGGTGGAGGCCACGTAGGAGGCCTTGACGGTGGACACCACCGTGTTCATCAGGTTCTTGGCCGCCTGGATCAGGGACATGGCGCTGTCCACCTGCACGTACAGGAACTCCTACGGGGGAGGGAAAACACGCGGCGACGACGGTGCGTTACAGCAACTGTTTGCGTGTTAATCCGTTCCGGTTCGTCCACTTTGCTCGGTGAACGGAAGGTCCAACACCGGAGACAATACAAAATAATGAAACTAAATAACGACCTTTACCGACATTTATTCAACATCCTAACAGGTGTGAAATTTCTCAGAATATGAAAAAAGGTCATCCTAATTTAATCTCCTCAAAGTAATAGCCTCAGAGGCTGTAAAGACACTTGATGGGTAGTGCTGGGAAACTACGTCTCGTTTCAGGCCCGGAGAACACAGGAACTAATCTTCTGCCCAGGAAATGGATGGACTTTGAACAATTACACCGGCACAAGTAATTAGCTGGCCCTGCTCCTGAAGGTTTGGGAGGTGCTGCTATGGGTTAGTCATCATCTATCATCTGCTCTGGGAGCTTAGCTAGCATTTAAACAACGGGAGTAAACCCCCATAACGTCAATGCCCTTATCGTTGGGGTTCGAAACGCTGGGCTGTTAAAACATCAGTGGGCTAATTAGTTCGGCATGCATTGCAACGAAGCATTTAGAACAAACCGCTGGGTTTTGGACACGGGCAACCGTTTAAAAACATACAGTAATTGCATATTAGTTCCCAGTGCATCGGTCAATTTAATATATAGAGAGGCCGTCATACAGTGGTAGGGTAGAAAGGCAGAGGAAATTGCTATTACTTAGCAGGAGTTCTATGTTAAAAACTTCACAATGAACCCAGTGCCCATTCTCTTTGACACTCGAGCCCAAAAGCCATTTGCAATTCAACACCCATCCTTCAAGCACTTTGCCGCTACCGCAGAGCTGTGGGCGGGCCGCTGGATGGCTGGCAGCCTGGCCAGAGATGTCAGAGACGGTCTGGCGGGCGTGTGATTAGATTGTTGAACTCACCCCGGACACGACCATCTCTCCGCCCAGGTTCTGCACCTCCGCCTTGACCTTGCTGCAGATGTTGAGCTGGTGGCAGTAGAGGGCGATACGCTGCAGGTAGGCCAGCAGATCCTGCTTGCAAGTGGAGTCCGGGCACTGAGAGGAAGAGCGAGAAAAAGGAAGCGTAAGTGGGAGTGAATGACGTAAACAAAAATACATTTTCTCTATTTTCACTTTGCAGGCCGGCGGCGAAAAAGGGAAAGCTTTCAGGCACACTCGGCTGGAATATGTCATGCATCTTGATGAATATGCATTAGGCGTCCTTCGCGCTCATGTGAATCTACAGTAGTCATCCGTGACCTTTTCAAGTGGAGCGCGGCGCATCGGAGAAGGTAGGGCCATCGAAACATGGTCCCACGCGGCACACGCTCAGACTGTGGTATTTTAATTACTTTGCAAATCAATGGCCAGTGGCCACCAGGTCGACGATGGCACAGGGTAAAAAGCCAACTAATGATGTCTGCAATTATTTTAAGATGACATTAGCAGGGCAGTGTGAAGTATCTGATTTACATAAGTCGGAAAAAAAATATGACAAATTCAAACAACCTGATGCGCACAGTTCTTTCCGATATAAAACGTACGGTATGAAACGTACTGAAGTACACCGTCTGTTTCCCTGTGTATACCTCATTAGCAAATTAAGAGCACTTCGAGGAGCCACAATTAGTTAGAAATCAATGAAATAATAAAAATAACATTGAGAAAATAAATACATTAATAACAAGCCCTAACATAAGACAAATTGGGCTTTAACAACAAACACATCAACTTGAAGGAATCAAAAAACCTCAATGATCAAAGCACACTTGAAAGAAGTGTTATGTTAATAAGCACATAAGTGTGCATTCACAACAACCGTATCTTTCTGCAGCGTCTCAATCTAATAATTAGGCCTTGGCTGTGTGCTGGAAGACCACTTCCCAACGTCTTCCTGGCCCTGCTAAACGAGCCCCCTGCCAGCCTGATAATGGGCTTTAGAGGCCTTTCCTCCCTGCTCATCCAGCGAATAAGTGCATGTGTAAATATGTCCGTGGGGAATCTGAAATTTGACATTTAGATCGTAATAAAAATAAGAAACGGTGTGCATCCTGCGAGCCGAGTCAGCAAGGAGCTCGGCCTTTTTATAGATTTCTTTATAAAAGAACAGTGACATGCATTTTTATGTAAAGGATTATCATTTGTCCTTTATAATAAAGCCACTCTGAGCATTGGCAGCCATTTGTATTTACTCACAAATGCAACAACTGAAGATTTAATTTGGTGGAATTTGCAGTACAATGGCACATAATTAGGGGCAGTCCTATCAGAGCATAGTGGAACTCACATCTCTCGCCCCCCCCCCATCGCTTCCCTTCTCCCCCCGCAACAGAGCCATTCCTGAGATGCAGCTGTGCATTTTAAGCTACACCTGCTGTGGCTCCTGGCTAGCTAGCAAACACGGCATGCTCTTTTTCATCAACACTGATGATGACGCAGTGAACTGTAGTGCAATGTTGGTAAATGGGTCAACTTGCGCAACCTGTCTAACTTAATCCCAACAAAAACTTGTCTTGTCAATCTTATTTTTGGCAAGTTAAAACTAGAATGGTATGAACTTTATTGCCCGTCTTCACGGATCATTTCGCCATGGTAGATCGACAGTACGAGTAGGGGCTGCTCATGGTTGAGGCAGTAAAGCTGCTGGTGGCTCTGTGTGTGTGTACCAACGTCAGCCTGGATGCATGCTCATCCCCAAACAATACAGACACAAACACTGGCACGCTCTTTTGTCCAAGTGTAAACCATCACAGCAGTACCGACACACCAACAGGGTGAGATAAACAACAGCGCTCCCACCACCTCAGCAGTAGTTCTGCAGTGGCCACGGAGACAAACCGAAAATAGAATGAATCATCTTCATCACCATAATCCACTTCATTTCAAAAACAGAAGGGATTAAGAACAGGGAGAAAGACGACAGCTGGTACAAAGGAGTTCAGACAAGGAGTATAGACGTTTGGCCATTATTGGAAATCAGTTGTGACTAAAGCGGTGGCGTAATTTCAGTCCGTGTCAAGTTTACGGGAACATGACGCCAACAGACTGGGCGATTCTGTTTTAGTCATGCAGACACATGTATCCAATTAACAACATCATGGGCTGTAACTGCTGTAACACAGAATTGAGGCTGGCACCAGCTGGACACACAGATCTCAACACTAAAAAACTTAAAACTAAAAGCACTGTCAGCATATTTGGACAAAACTCCATATCTGACATTGGATCTCACTTGGGTTAATCATTCCAGTCAGGTAGGTGGGCCCCTGAAGCCTCAACTTTGTTCTCCCTGGAAAAAGCGCAGATAAGACTATAACAAGTTGAACACACTCAGGCTTTTTAATTGCCTGGCTGTATGGGAGCAGTATCCTGTGGTAGCCATTAATTCTAAGTGTGGGCAAAAGGTGAGACTGTGCTAATGGCAGCCAATCTTGTAATTGATGAAATATCTGGGCTGTCTGCTGACTCTGAACACATCCCCGGCCCCGGGTAGGTGGGTGCGCCCGGATGAAGTGAGGGGATGTTTTGCTTGGTAATTGCAAATTAAACGGGCAACACACACGTATACGTTCATCTTGTTTACCGTAATTAGCCCGGCTGCCATTAGGAACTGCTCCCACACACTTCTTTAATGTACCCCTCTGCTGGTGCAGCTACAGAAAAGCCGGGTCGATCCAGCTCATTTCTTCCTTCCGAGGGGAAACAGACGGAAAAAGGTATGGTGCTGATGATCCTACTTAGAGCACGGGGGTCCCCGGTGGGATGTGTGCAGCGCTCCACTGAGCACAAAGCCTACACACATGCACGGACGCGAGGGGAGTCCAAAACGAGCTCCCTCCCCTCAGCCTGTGGACTGTGCTCCATCATACACCAGCGACTATGAAGCCGGCCCTGGCACTGGAGGAAATCACTGAACACAAACGCTCACGCACATTCGGTCAAACAATGCAGATCATCACACTCGCAGCAGCCGTTTACGACCAAGCGTGAACAAATGTCAAAGTAACACGCCAAAACATGTGAAACGACCATCCACGTACTGTTCTGGCAAACAGAGCAGTGATGGGGGCTGTTTGATAAGGAAGGCACCATTTATATTGTTGCAATGCTTTGCATATTATCCAGACGCTTGTATTAAAACGGAGTGATGCTCTGGCCGAGGTGGGAGAAGAGATGACAGCTGGGCAGGCAGAGGCATGGGGGTAAATAGTAGGGGGTCTGGAGGGGAGAACTGGAACTGGAATAGTATCAGAGCCTTATAGAATAAGACTTGGAGTCTAGAAGGAGTTACATTTTTTTATGAAAGTAGGCGAAGAGGAATAAATAGTTGGCGCAGAGACGAGGGTGAGGAGCGAGCCAGAGGGGGAACAGCATGGAGGAGTAAATAAAAGGCGAGAAATCCAAGGGAGGGAGGGCTGAACAGTAGAGGATAACAAAGCAGCACATAGCTGGGTTAAGGCTAAATGCAGCAGGCATGCTAATGAGGGCTCGGGGAAGGGGTGAGACGGTTGGGAGCAATGCACTGTGAAAGCATCACTTGTGCTCATGCTAGGCTCAGCTGCTGGCTCTGCTCAGTACTCCCAGGAAATTCGGCAAGGCTGCTCTTCACACTGCCCGACATGTGAATACATCGGTTGCAGGGGGGGGAGAGACAAGAACACCACTTGTCATGACACGGCTTGCCCTGGACGGCGAGAGGAGGGAGGCCCACCAGGTACGGCTCACCTGGACAGTAGGTTAGGCACGTCTGTGGTTCAGCGGACCGATTTGTCCTTTTGTACCAGTAAAAGGGATTTTGTCGTTGATACTGTTACGAGAACAGCAAAAAGATAAACCGCCTAAGCGCGAGTACGTAGATGAGATTCGAAGGAAAGCACAATCAATACGTGACACGGAGAGCTTTTTCTTTAGTTGCAAGTAGGTCAAGCACACCAACGTAATCCAAGCAGCAATGATGAAATAAAATAACGGCTTAAACTTTTCCTCCAGTCCAGGTCAGGCTGGAAACTCGCCTCGCTGTCAATCATCATCATCAAAAGCACATCGGCCGACTTCTCCGGCACCTTCTGTCAAATTGGAGCAGCCCTCACACCTGGAGGCACAGCCTGCATGTCTGTAGAGTCTGCAAAGGCTGCTTCTCATGTAGGAGTGAGAAAACTTGGCCTGGTCAGCTGAGCAGTCACCAGACGCCAAGATGAGAGGTGTCATCGCACGACTCTTGATAGGATTCAAACGGGAGATGAAAGCGCAGAAAGATCTTTATTTAAGAGCCATTGGGGCAAAGGTGAAAAGGGCAGTTGGCATTAGAGAGGCGGTATCTGTCATTATTGATGTCTCATACTCCCAACGTGCGGACTTGAAACACATTATCTCACAGGCCTTTCACACATGCAACAAAAGTCTGAACTTCCCCTGTTTAATCCCCGGTGGGGCTGTATGTGTGAACAAAAATGTGTGAATTCGCCCTTCTAGAGTTCATCTACTGCCCACTGCCCCTACTCTAAAGTCTGGAGAATATGTGAATCCACAATGAGCGAGTGGGTGGGTTTCTGTGTTTCTATCATACGACTGGTCCCAGACCAGGATCAGGGAGTGTTGCTTGCTGCTTCATACTTTTCTACATTCCAACTGATTTCTGCTTTCCACTCTTCTGTTGATAAATCTATAAAAATGCAGCATTGATATCCCCGCAAAAAGTTAGCATTACTAGCCCCTACCGCCATGTGTGTTAACAAAAAAACTGCAACTTCCGCTTCAACATTCTAGCATTATGCCCGGCCTCTTAGGCCCCAGGCACCACACCTCGCCTGAAGTATTCAGAGAACCTCCAATAGGTGTGAAAAAGTCGGATACGGCTTATCTCCCGCTGTGCGTCACATGTGAGAAAGGTCAAACCGTGATCAGCTTCAGATGCGATTCTCCGGAGTTCAGCCCGAGTTCACGTGTGAAAGTCCTATTAGCGGGTCCTTCTATCTGCTAATTAGATCTGGCCCCACCGTGGCTGATATTTAGGTCCTTTTTGTTTAGAATTTCCTGCATTATTTAGGTTCAACTTTTGTAAGTATGCGTGTGTGGTTCCTTCTTACCCCTGCATCTGTATGCTACAGCTGTTTCTATTGAGATTAGGTATTCAATAAATACCCCAAAATGTATAATGGAATCGACCGCTTGACAGTGGGACTTCGGTTATCGCATCCTTAGTTCACATCGCCATTTCAGAGTGTGCATATCTGTTGAATACCCAATATCTTTCCAACTTAAAAAAAAATAAAACACTGTTCAAACAGCATTAGCTGCTTTTCTTTACAAAACGCCACAGCAAGGCTCTGCTGTATACATTTCACTTTCGTGTTTGATGTCAGGATGTTGCTGGCGGGCTGTCATTATTGTAAAAACCTCTCAAACGCTCAGGGAACAAACGCCTACACGGCCCAGTGACTGAATGCTTGCAAACAAACCTTTTTTACACAGCGTCTCAACTACAATGCATCACAATGCAAACGGTGAAGGCTTTTGACTATTTACTATATACATCCTGCTCCAAAAACGTGGGCAAAATAAATAACACAATGCATGATATATTTAACAGAACGACTATAAAATCTGAATTTTATAATCTAAATTTCAAATTACAATATTTTTGTAATCATTTATGATTTGGTTGACGAGTACTCATTAACTCGAGTGCCGGTCCGCTCCCTAATGGAGAACGTATGTTTGTCCTTGACGAAAATAATTTGATCACACAAACAGAAGGTGAACAACAACACATGAGCCGTCTAACAGAAATATTCCATTGATGGAATGTGTTAGCATAATATTCACAGCATAAATCATAAGGATCGGGTCCCATCAGCCTGAAAGGCGAGTTGTGATGAATTCCATTACATATTGCGGAGAAGGTAGGAGAGCCAACTCTGCTGTTCTTACCCGGTGACTGACCTTTCACGGTGAGTCACCCAGAAAAAAAAATAAAATACAAATTTTCACCATTTACCGACAGGGAAGCGTTCAGATGCACTGTGGGTGTTGCCCAGGATGACGCCACACTTTTTGTGTTGCCAATATTGCATATTTGTATTACATAACTGTGGCCCAAATGGTCTTAAATCCACAGAAGTGGAAAGCCTCTGGCCACTATGAATGTTGCGGTGACTGGATGCCTGGACTCTCCTTATGGTTAACCGGTCAGCACTCCATCACCGATTTTAAATGTTTTGCTTGTATATATTTATGTATGTCAATTATGGCACCCATTGCACTCTTGACCATCCCTGGAAGGAGGAATCCCCCAATCTGCATTCGTCTTCAAGATTAATTCCTTGCTAATTAAGGAAGTTTTCCTTGCCCCCTTGGGGGCTAGGGTCAGGGGGGTTGTCATAAATATATGGCCTGTTGAGCCTTTTGAGACTGCACCGGTGATTAAGGGCTATACAAGTACAATTGAATGAAATGCAAAAAACGAACCACATTATGTTCTGCATGCAGATGCGATAACTAGGTTGTGTATAAGGAACACTGGGTCAAGAGGTGACCAGTTGTATGGTCTCGAGAGGTGCATAAGGGATGGGTTCTGCCCCAATGAACAAAAGAGGGTTAATGCGGTTTAAAAGCAGGATCACAGCGCTGCTGAATGGAGCGTTTGCTAATGAACTTTGCATGAATGTTGGCATGTACCGTGTACATGCCAGTTAATGTGATTTATAGCTCATGGGCCTATCTTTGGATTCAATCGCTTACTGCCACGCCTCTGACTGTGGTTGGCTGAGCGTATAAAGCCATCATAGTCTATAGATATCAATTAAGTCCTGTTTGAGACAGATAGCGCAAGGCCCTTTGTCCGACCACTTCTGCGCAAATGACGCCGTTGGTTTGGTGGGGGCCTGTTCAATCATACTGACAAGTGCGGGATGTTAATGTGACAGTGAAACAGAGACACAGGCTGGCTATGACGGGGGAAAATCATGCTGGGGGCAAGCCAAGAGCACTAGCCTTTGGAGGTCACCAAGGGGACCAATTAAATGGCCTTCCTCCATGATTAATGTTCATGCTGTGGCTGTCAGTCAAACTGCTCGTTTGGTTCTTGTAAGCAAAAGTGACAACTTTACAAGAAAGTTACAAAGACCGGTAGTCCACGTACAAGCTGTTCCTAAACTCATTTGACTTGAATGACAATAACGGTCTGGGCGATGTAATCGTCGTTTCCGTCCCTCCTGGCTTCACTCAAACATCTGGTGGCTATATAATGGGGAGGAAATATTTCCATGGACCGATTCTGCCCAAGAGACTGACTGCATTTGACTAATGTAAACGGAAATGCTGCACTTTCGTCTTCCTGCCAAGACAGTACTTGAAAGTATAGTGATTCAGCGTTAAGTTGTCCACAAACGACTTACTTACTGGCCGATGCACATAGATTCCGAAAGACAAAAGGTGCTATATTGCCACTTATAAGAGGCCGTGTGCGAGCAAAATGCTCTGGTCGGCAGCATTGCTACAAGAAGGTAATCTTGCCAAATTAAATTAGCAACGGAAGTTTTAGTGACACAAGTAGGTGCTATGATGGCTTGTTAACCCAGACCGGAATTGTCCTGTGATTGCATTTACTTTTGCTTGACCTGTATGGCCATCCTTCAAGCAATATTTACCATCCCCCAATAATAAAAGAGAAAAGTGAGGGGCATTGCTTATGTTGCTCGACCTCTGGGCTTGTCGCCAGAGCTGTTCTGAGGCTTCTGCCAAGATCAGATCAATTCCTATGACCCCTCTTCAAAGATAAATAAAAATAAATACTAAAATGTTTGGCCATTACCATAACGCTGTGTTTAACAAACAAAAACAGTAGCTGTGTGTAAATTACCCAGAACAAACACCGAAAACAACAAGTCCTTAACACGGGACGCTGAGCTGCAGTCGGCTAGGGGCTGACCCTTGAACTGCTGAGTTGAGAATTTGTGGGCGCCCTGTGATTTTGCTTCCCCACCGCGGTAAGAAATTTACAGCCCAGGTCCCCATAAAGCGTCGAGGCCAGGGCTGGGATTACACTGCCACCAGCACCAGATCACCCATGGATCACCATAAATCCACCCTGATTGAATGCAAATTGGAAATGTATACTACATGCGTCTGTATAGATCACCAGAATAAAGCTTGTGCACTAAATGCACACACAGCAAGAACACGCACATTTCCTAAACGCGCAAATATTGTATGTGCATGCGTGCACGTTTCCGACATGCACAGATGCGAGTATGCAAGCTAACAAGGGAATTTATGGGCCACACGAAGGCTCACACATTAACATTATAAATCTCAATTACATAAGATTATTTGTTTACCAGCTTGCCCCGACGCAAATCTCCCAAGGTATCCTGCAGTGGAGAATCATAAATTCTTAATAAACTGCACTGCAGACCTTTGTACAGCTCTGACCTAAATCCTGCAGCTCATCTCGGAACTACATTAATATCTTTAAACATGGATAGGTGTCCATTACTCACCGTTAACATTTCCCAAGTAACCAACAGTGAAGCACTTCACCGTGTGCGTCCCTGAAAGACACAACATGCCAACAATTTTTTTTTTTCCCACCTAAAAAAAAAGGACTGATCTGAAAATGGAGATGCTGTACTATCAGTCAGGGGCCATCTGCCGATGTGCTCCTATGAAGAGTGAAGCGTCATGGGCCCTTCAGGCAGGCCGCGCAGAGGGTAGGGTGATTAATATGCCTAGGTTAATGAGTAGCTCTGCCGCCGCCTCGCTCCCTTGACGGACTCAATGTGCTTCTGGAAGGTGCTTCTGGAATGTGATTCGCTCAGCGCTAACACCGCTGCGTGCGTGCATGCATACCACCCCCAGCTCGCCACGTACGCCCGAGTGTGGGAGAGCCCACGGCATCTCCCGTTTTGTTGAGCGCGGATTCTAAAAATATACTGCCCATATGTAAGTAAAAAAAAATGAAAACACACCTGCTAATTACACTGCTAATTAAAGGCAAACCGCCTTTAATGGATTTTGCTCTCAGGAGGACCATCTTTCCCCCCCCGATGGCTGCACATAAAACCCATGATTTTTATTTTGTCCTCCGTCTCCTGCCGCGGTCTCCTTCTCCACACTGCCTGATGCAGTCCTGAGAGTCTTGGCTGACATGTGGAGGCGGAGAAGCTGCGTGTCGCCTGGTCTGGAAGTGTTTTGGTCCACACAGGGACAGAGACAGCTGCATGGGCTCAGAAGGGCTGGAGGGGTTCTGACTCTTGGCTAAGACATTACCTCCAACAGCCAGTGCTCTTCATTTATTCATAACTAGAGTGCTCCAACCCCCCCCCCCACTGTCCCCCAAATACCCCAATAGTGTACACATGTACACAACATTATACAGTAACAACTGACCGCATGAAGTCCCAGAAAGAGGGGCAAAGGAAACTAAGAAGCAGCAAAGCAGCAGATAAGGGAACAAACCTGCATGCAAACAAACATATAGTCGCACACACAAACACACACAAACACACACACGTACACACTTTCCCATCTGCTATCTATGGGGAATTATATTGTATTCATTAGAGGGAAATAAACCGCGGCAAGAGCAGCATTGACGCATGAAGGAAAAAGGCCCTTTCCACTTTTATATTCCGTTTCAATTAGGTCAGAGCAGGTACGACTTTTGATTTGCCAATAGACATGGCCATCGAGAATCAGAGCTCATCTTATATAAAATATTAAACCAGGAAGGCCCAGCCTTTCGAAGGCCAACCGCTCATTATGTCAGATTATGAAAGCGCAATCTCTACTGTAAACTCACGGTCGATTCCAGAATGACGGGCTGTAATTAAAATGCGTGCTTATTTAGCAACATAGATAAATCTGGATATTTACAACTAACCTTATGTCGTTACCTTACCTTCCATATTCATTTCAATGAATATTGCCTGTGGGTAAACTTTATGTTTTACACTTTTCCGCATTAAAACTTTCAGAGTGGTAAATATTTGACAAATGCCCTGGCACAATACATTGTATTCCTAACCCTCACAGTTACATGCCAAAACAATTGGCACAAGGAATGCAATAGCAAACAAATCCTACATTAATTATGCAATAGCTTCCTGTTGTATGCACATCCCCACTGTTAAATCAGATTAAATAATGGCACAAGATTTGTGATTCAAAGAGAATGGCTAAACAGGGCAAGCAGCTAAAAGCATGACATGCGGTTATAGAGTAGCGGTTAGTTTATTCTGCTTGACTGAACCCTCGCTAAACTGGGAGAAGAACTGACAACTCAATGTTTGTTTAAATAAAATTCTTAAAGCAACCGTTTCAAACTGCTTGTGAAACTGTTATCCTGACACACATTCACAAACATGCACACACACATACACGCGCCTTTGCATGTAGCCACACAACATACACGCTTGCAGAAAGGGGGGAGAAAACACTCATCTGGTAGACCTCTGTGTTGTAGTGAAGAGAGACATCTTCACAGGGGAGGACCATGTCAACCTCAATCTGACAAGTGCGTCTTGCTGCCAGCATCGCCGTTAAATCTCTCCATGATTTAACAACACAAAGTATACATATTGCAACGGCAGCGTTGCCACGGAGACCCACTTTGTGCGGGAGGTGGCACACGAGCAGACAGGGGGGGGGATAAATCATGTCCGGCCTCTCCCACAGGAGTGGTACGGTCCTGGTATTTAAGTGAAATATGAAGCCATAGATAATTGAATATGTGTATTCCTGTGTCAGGGAGCAGAGTCCTCGGGGTAAGGGATTGAAGGTGGAAAGACGATGGAGTAGGGAATTGGGGAATGGGAGATGAAGAGGAGAGCGGTCTGTGGTCTCCACGGAGTCAACTCCGCATCAAAGTGCTCCCGAACCGTTGGTTGAGTTCCAACGAGGTCATTATTGAGAGAGAAAAGCGATAATGGGTGTACTGTTCTACATGGTCAGTATGAGGCTAAATTAAATATCAAGGTGAATGAGGGGGCGATGGCTGTGGCAGATATATTGAAATTCATTTGGTTATCGTCCTAGACAAAAGGACAGGGACAAGGTAAAATGCAACTGGAATGACCATTTTTGTGAGAATATTTCAAAAAGGGCTCTGAATGCAATGAAGTTATTGCACCTGGCACACAAGTGTTTCCTGCTTCATCCAGAAGAAACAGAAAAAAATAAATCCACTTGCCAAGTCAACTGCGTCTATTCTCACGGTTATAAACATAACTGAGCCTAGCTCTGGCGAATTCAGCTATGCAATTGAGAGCGTGATAGAACGTTACTATAGCCAACATAGACAGATGTCTCATTTTCAGCCAACAAAGTAGCTTAGCATCACAAATCCACTGGCATTATCGTCACATATTACATCTGGGTGGTTATCCCTCTTTTAGAACGCATTGCTGGCCCCCCGAGCGGCATGTTCATAGACAATTATTTACACTCCGTTCTGAGGGCTGCATGTTGAAATGTACCGTACACAGAGAGTCGTTAATGTAACCCACTGCAGAGTGAGTCTGCACTACACCACAGACGAAGGCTGACTTCATTTACGAGTCAGGCCTTGGAAGCATTTAAAGAAGAGACGGAGGAAGGATGAAATGCATTGTGACAAACTTCGAAATATAGACCAATTAATAGTCATATTAACATATGTGAAGAGTTTGAACTTTGGAACAAGTCCAAACCCAGCAGAAGTCTTGGGTGCCCAAGTGAATTGCTGGCTGCAGCTGAAGCTAGTAATTAACCTTTGTGTGTTGGAGCAAACTTCCAAGACTAAAACTAAATTTACAGTCGTTTTGGCCTGGAATGCCCTCATGACATCCTGGCACACTGCCACCCGTGTTGGCATGTCCAGGGCATGGCTGCTTAGCTGGTTTACATGTTTCAAGGTGAAGAGTGTCATTCAGCAT
The DNA here is from genome assembly GCF_949987615.1 of Pollachius pollachius. Classification (NCBI taxonomy): domain Eukaryota; kingdom Metazoa; phylum Chordata; class Actinopteri; order Gadiformes; family Gadidae; genus Pollachius; species Pollachius pollachius. The sequence goes on from NC_136943.1 coordinate 6,817,540, forward strand.
GGCACAATCCATGCTGATGTTTGGGTTTGGTTTTATCCTTACATTATCGGCGATGGTGCGACCCAGCTTGTCCATTCTTGATCCGGCCTCTGCAATTTTCTTCGCAGCACTGATGACATCAGATGTGTTCTTCAGTGGCCCCTTCCCCCTGTTGACAAATAAAAGAGAAAACAACAGATGAAAAAGGTAATTGGTGAAGGAGCTCCTGTGATTTTGATAGGGTTATTTTTATTATTTGGGACAGCCAGCCGAGATTAACAAAGCAGTCTGATATATAGGTATTGGTCACTGTGAAATCACAAAGCCACGTGATTGAACTCTCGGCAGAAAACACACACACAAGCACACCGCCAGACACACAAAACACAAACAAGCAGACCTCTGGCACCATTTCCATCAGCCGGGACTGTGAACGGTTTACAACGCATTTAAACTCAGGGGCACAGCCTTCAGTTTGAAGGCCATCACATCAGCGCTGGCTGTGGACACTGCCGGGCGCTTGTTCGCCTATCAGATACGGGGCTGTCAAATCCTGCTGTGTTGGCTTGTTTGGTCTCTCCCCCACCCACCACAAGTGTCTTCCCAGGCTTTATCTGATGGGTAACAAAAACGAGATGACTTGTTCCATGTAGTCTGAGTCGAGCGCATCCAGATGGTATGGGGAACCAGAAAACACCACCCACTCTGCATTTGTCTGCCCATTTCATTGCCGTTGATGAAGTGGCAAAGGAAAAGGAAAGAGCAGTAGATGATAGATGTAGGTAGATGATGATGATGTCTTAAAACATAATAAATCAATGCACCCACTCTCCCGCTTCCATTACAAACGTATCCATTCTCCTTCAGGACCTCGCGGTAGTCCTACCGCGAGCACGCCCACTCCTGACCCAACCCACTGTGTTATTTGCCAGCGTCGCGTCCGCACAAGGGACTCTGGGACACAGTTGGCAAGAGGCATAAATTGGATTCAAAGCTCCTCTCTCCAGGCTAAAAAAAATGAGCCATCCAACCCCAGAACAGATGGAATTCTGTGTTCTCTTCGCTGCCCCTTCCATCCAATCTCCCAGCCATCCCCTCTTCTGCCCTCCCCTATGCCACAGAGCCCGTCAGGAGCCGTGAGGGGTCATGCGTCACAGCACAGACTGGGAACTCCCCAGGGAGAGGGACTGACCCTGGAGACAGAGCTGCGCCTATTGTAATGAGTTTGGGGGGGGGGGGGGTCGGGACAGGACAAAAACAACTTAGACAACTAGGATTTGGATCACGGCTTGACACAGCAGTCGCTTTAACAGTGATTAATCTTCTGCGGTGGAATCATCTCGTAAATACAGCCAGAAATTGATTTGTTGTTGTTGGACGGTCCGCCGGCTCTTTAATATGCAATAGATATGCACGAGGGCTAGATTTAAGTATGCAGTACCAGCTAAAACGCCTCTACATATCTGGCTTTTCCTATGCAAATTGATTTCAAATACTGGCCAGTAACCGGGAACGCAGAGCGCAAGGGGGGGCTCCAGATTTACCCTTTTAATTATAACACATATTCTTGCTACAGCCATAGAAACGGTACTGGTGGGTCCACACCACAGACAGCCTCAGGAGTCCAGATGGGCCGCATCCACACTAGACCATAAGCACACAGCGCCTTTAGACAGGTGGCTCCCAAATACGCTGCATGCTTCCAAAAGCACATTCCTTATTCATGACAGCCAACATGTAGCCATAAGCTAAGTAGGAGCTAGAATCCCTCCTGTCGGCAGATAGGTCAGGACAAGGGCCTAGATCAATTTCCCCATGTGGCATTAACCTTGGCAAAGCTATGTGCCAGCTCAAGGTTGAAGGGGCAATAATTTGGGTGCGGGCCGAAAGACCCATCCAGTGACCTTCTATGCTAATGCTATATCTGAGAGCACAGACATGCTGTTAAGATATATGGTCAGAGACACACGGGCATTGAGAGATTAACAGCCACTTTTGGCTATTGAGACAGACGAAAACATCAGAAACAAAACATCCTCCAAGCAAAGACATCCATCTTTGTGTTTGTAATAAAGGGACAAAAAGGCTCATTATTGATTTTGTGTTTTTCCACAGGGAATTGGAGTCCCGGCAATAAATATGCAGCAATAATGTTTCTCCCACTGCCGATAATAAGCATCAGCGGATAATGAGGAAAAATCTGATTGATTACAGTTTCTGAATGGTGTGGACTATTAGCTCAGGGTCATTAGAACATCATTATTGCTTCATAATCCATTTTCTAAGTTAGGAACAGCAAAACAAGCTTCTATTTTTGAGAGAATGTGATGAACAAAAGAAGTCCCTTTCTTGAATATACAGCGCGTTTGATTATGGCTTGTGTATTTCAGATCTTTGTATTGGATCTTTGCACAGATACCTCATACGAGTAGGGTCTAATTAAATTGCAAACACCCACTGAAAACACAATCGTGCATTCGCAGAGAGGGCAATAGTCATGAATGGGAAATGCATTGTTTTCTTCCGACTACATTACTTGGGGCATTTAAGTTTGCATTCGGCATAAACAAAGCATGACGAATCAATTCTATTCTAATATCGATAAAGGTTTCTTGTTTTGCAAATTAAGATAGTGTTTCTGCAAGTGAGGCCACTTGTGGTCAACACCACAACTAGCCTTTACATTGTGCGAGGAAAGAAACTCTGTAACTTTGTTAAAGATGAGACATGTCTTGCATACAAGTAATGTGTCCCATAATGTAAATTCTTCAATTTTTCATAGTTGAATAACCAGTGGGGGCTTTGAATGAATAATCCAAAGTTTATGGGGAACACAACCAACATATTCCAGCCCCTGCGACAGAGACCAGGGGGGGAATGTCAGGTGTGTGTAGCACCAAGAGATGCAGATGCCACCTCAAGCCTCAAAGCGCCTGGAGAAAAGGCAGGTAACCTTGGCAGCAGCATTTTCAACTCCATATGTCATTCCACATGACAAGAAAGGACCACGGTGGCAGGCACACATATAACATCGCAAAAATATGGTCCCCATTCATACAGTTAAAAAAAAGAGATCAATTTAGATGCTGCAAGAACATAGACCATACATTTGTCTTTTTAGTTTGTTTAGAGGGGGGGAGGAAAAATCAAGGTCTTATTCTTGGGCCTAATCACCCAACCCTACACATAAGGCTTATTGAAAGTTGGAAGCATTTGTAATTATGTCCTGTTAATCCTCTAGGGCATGGCTTGAATAAAGCAGACATGCAATGGTTTAGGGCTGGGCGATATGGACCAAAATTCATACCTCGATATTATTTGTTCAAATGGCAATATCAATATTACAACAATATTTTTAATAAAACGGGTAAAGTGTGTAGTTTTTACTGCACGCCACAAGTATTCACCATCAACCATTTATTTAGGTTCAGTTGGTTTTTTTTGCTCAACGAAGCAAAGCTGTGCTTTAACAAGAGATATGTAGAGATAATGTATAGAACGCCGGTCATTATCGGGAAAATAGGGGGGTGGGCTGACAAGTTACCGGACTACCTGCGGAGTGATACCAAAGGCGTCATTAGAGGCAAAAAATCCTTTGTTTTCCTTGACAGCAGTCAATTATACTTGGCAACGGTGAATTATCAAATATAAATTCACCGCCGGAAGTTGTGAAGGGCCCATGCAAGTGAACGGAGAGTTCCACGGCATTGAGAAGAGCTGTGTAATAAAAAAACAATAGTGTTGCCTGTTTGAAACATACGGAACCCGCACAGGGGTTCCCTCCAGGGCCGATGCTCTCGGGGGCAACACCCTTCACTTTGACCGGCAGTGGGACTGCTTATAGGTCGGAATATGGTCGGAATGAAGCGGCCACCGATTCTTGACAGGCTGGGTACTTTATTCTTACACACAACCGGACTCGTTCATTACGTCACTAAACTGACATGCACGCCACCGCTCGCTCTCCTCGCTCGTCCACTCACTCGCTGACGTCACACACACACACACACACACACACACACACACACACACACACACACACACACACACACACACACACACACACACACACACACACACACACACACACACACACAGCCAGTGATATGCGTACGATACTTTCTCGTGCTCACGAGATACTTTCTCCTGCGTATAAGATACCTTCTCGTCCTCACGAGAAACGTTAAAAACTTTTTTTTTACCCAATGTCCCGTTACGGGTACCGTACTCTCTACCACCATGTTTTTGTTCAAAGTTTGATGTGATGCGTAACGTGGCTGGGAGAACACTGTGTACATGTAAGGGGCGGGATTGAGCAGCTGAACATGGCTGGTAGGCTCAGAGAGCAGCGCTCGCTCACAAGGCAACATCTTAATAATTACCAATATACCGGTATGGTGATATTGTCTCAACTACATATCTGTTTCAAAAATATACCGGTATAAATTGTACTTCCGGTATATCGCCCAGCCCTACAATGGTTGCCTTCCACTGGCAGGGCTCACCTTTAAACATTTACTAAAGCGCTCCAATATTATACCTGAGCCACAAGGGAGAAAGATGAACTTTGACACTTTCAGCGATGAAGATTGAATGGCTGACTTTCACCGTTATTACTACTGTGACTCAGTTGTGTGCACAAGATGTCCCCTCAGTAAACTTTTTGGAGGACATTTTGCAAGAAGGTAGGAGCAAAAATATGGTCATGCATACTGCATTCGTGCAATAGGTAAATTTGAGCTTCAACCCCACAGTACCATGGAAATGGGAGTAGCTTCTTGCATTCAAAGCAGTATTGCAGAATCTTCTGACCGTCACAAAAATTATCTAACCTTTCCCTCAGTTATAGCCTGCCCTTTACTCCCTATATTTCAACCAAAATATATCCTGCAAAATATGGCTACATCCAAAAGCCAGATTTCCTTCTCGTCTCACTATGTACGACAGGAAAAGGGGCATGCTAGACTCCATAGACACTGCAGGGGAATTGGTATGATACCCATTTGGTATTTGTTCATTTTGTTTTCCTTCCCTGTACTTGTGTTTTCTCTCCTTATTATGTCCATAATTTTAAATGTGTCGATTTTTTACCTACTAATGCTGCTGTTGCACAGTGAGTGCAACACTGGGCAGGTCGAGGATATTTCTTTGAGTGCAGATACTGGAGTACTTGAAATGTATGGCAAGGTATGAGACATATCTGTAAATTAACATATCTCAAGAATAGCTTAAGACTTGTCTGCCGTAAATAAATGACGTAAACACTTCTATCAGACATGAATAGGGTGGATTCATGCATACATTGCTCCACACCCGACATCACAACAAATGGCCTTGAAGTGAAATAATGTATTGGAAGTTTGTACTCATGTCTGACATCCACTTATCAGATTTCTACAAATCAAATTGGAAACATAACCCAGGGTAAGTGGGGGGCATTTACTGCATCAGTCAAAAAGTGAAAGCAGGGTTGCCGAGGGGAAAAATGAATATAGACAGGACACTGGATTGTGTCCAGGAGATAGAAAGCAGTGAACCGGTCACTGGTCAGATCTAATCAGAAAAGCTCTCCATTGAACATTTCTACACACTACAGATACTGGTGATGGAGAGGTACAACTTGCCACGTATCACTAGTAGAAGAGAAGATAAAAAGTGGTCAAATTAATTTCAGAGGTTGATCCGGGAAATATATACTGTTCAAGCGAGAGCCTATGTATGCACTATTTTGTTGATGGGAAACAACTGGGGCCGTATCTGGCTGATTGTGTTTGACAAAGTCTGAACTTGAGAATGTGTTCCGTCTGGAGGCATTCTGCTGCTGTTGCACAACTGTGTGAATATCAATGCGAGGGGTGACTAACACAACACATGCAGATCAGTGGGGTGAACAAATCACCATGGTGATGTCAAAGACAGACTAAAACGCTTCCGTCTACTAAAATAAGAACAGGATAGCAATGTACACTATGGATACCAATTCATGTGCAAGTGGCTTGTGTGGACACCCACCGAGCCACCCACCTTACCACCCACACATAGTGGATCAGGCTTACCTGGTGAAGTCCGTCATCTCCATCATGATCATGCACATCTGCTTGGCCAACACGATGATGTCATTGCCACTGTCGTCCCACTTGGACACCTCGGCATCCAGCTTGCTCTTCTCCTCCTGGAAGCTGGCCACCTGTTCGGCGATCTTCGCCTTCTGCTCCATGGGAAGCTGGGCCATGATAGCCTGGAGGGGTTGATGGAGGGACAGGCACAGTGAGTTCAGTGGAGCCCAATGGAACAAAGCAATGTCAGGGCGGTCTTTGCAACTCCTACTTATATTTTAATAATAGCCTCCAGCTACCAAGGATGAAGGGTTGTTTGTTACCAGCGGGATGGGACATGGTGTCAGAGATTAGAGAAGTGCATTACTTTTGCACCCCATCCACCGCACCAGTTTCGTTCAGTGAGATTTTTTAGAACAACTCTGGTAAAATAAAAATGTTCAAGTATCCCTTGATAAAAACAAAACTGTTTTGTCTTATATTTTTCTTAAAAACTAAACTTCAGATAGGCTGAAGGTGAATAATGTGCCTTTGAAAGGAGGACATACATTTACAATTTCACATTTTTGGGGTAGAAAATTAACTACTTGCCAAAGAAGATAGCATTTTCTCATTCGACTCTTTTCAAAGTGCACAGAAAGTAGATGAAAGCTGTCCTCTCCATAGATAACAGTCATCAACAGCCACCTCACCGGGCTTAGCATTTCACTGCCTGGCCCCTGGCTAAGTGGGGGCTGTGAAATCATTAGAGGTTTCATTTCCTGCTGTGAGGACCGGGTTCACAACCCTTCTCTACAAAGCCATGCGGCTCACACATTACACTACGGAGCGAAAGCGAGACTAAGGACTCCGGTCAGACCGTTGAAGGAAAATATACATTTATTTCACTCTGGTCATTATAAGAGATCAATAGCAGGGCATTGATAAAGCAGTACTTAATATCCAGTGCAAAGGTGTTTATCATTTGGCTCTTGTTCTTCCTGTTAGACTGGGTAGTTAAAGGGCAGCAACCCAAGAGGTGTGTGGACCTGTAATGAATGTGCATTTCAGGCCAGAGTGGCCACCTACTTAATGGAAGAAGGTCAAATATAGCATCACACACTTCCAAGCCGTTATATTTAATTAATGATTCCCTCTGGATTTTTGTACTGATGATTGAAGAGTAAATGCAAATGCACGAAGATAACACTAAACAAAATTGCTCTTTCAATGAGGAAATGCATAACATTTCGGAAAATTAGAAATATGTGGAAAACAGAAAAACTGAGCTATATAGGGAAAATGGTGTGGAGAATACATTTAAATAGAAATACAAATAAGAAAAGAAAAGCTAGTTTATCAAGTTGCTTATTAGTGTCGCTAAGTATGTAGCATTTTGCGTGTACTTGGCATTACCGCTGAAGACAAAACTGGTGATAATAGCGGTAAAGGCTTCAAGTCACACTTGACTACACCTCCTCAAAGGAAAAAGCGAGCAACAGGAGTCCTATTGTTCGATGAGAGGGTTTTAATTTGGTCTCTACAGACAACTGACAGATTGGAATTTTTTATTGTTTAAATGAAAGGAAGCTCAACACTTTCATGCCATCTATGTGAAAGAATATTTCCGGAGGGACATTGGGATTTTTATCCTATACTAAACAAATCAGAACATATGGATTTCAGAGCTATAGTGGCTCCTGAATCATTACATGTTGAACAAAGATAGATCGTGTGACATAAGCCCTGCGGTCAAACGCAGTCACTGATGGTCACATGGCCCAATACAGTGGGGGCTGGCCATTAGCTAATCCAGGGCCTTGGTTATATAGTGTCTACAGTGAATGAAAAGTCAATATACGCACACCTAGATAAAACACTTCAGGCAGTATTTGGGGATCCATGGAAAGCACAGGAGTAATGTATTTTTCAGGTGAGTGAGCCTATCTTGGTTTCATCTAATGCGTTTTTTAAGTTAAATGAAGTCATGAACGCTTGATGTGTACAGAAAGATGTTTGATGGTTAATGGAGAATAGTATTTAAGTTACAAAAGGCAATACAACCCATGTATTGTATATATATATATTTTTTTTTTAATCAACCAACTTGGGAATGAGCCAAGAGATTGCTTTCTCTAAATGAATAACCAAAGATTATAGTTGGGCGCATAATATCCCTGTGTATTAGTCATGAATGAATACCATCTTATGATGGAATTTTATCCAAACACAGTTACGAAGGGCCAACAACCCACTGGTTTCTCAGAATTTAAATCAAGAGATTCTTAGTACAAGATACACACCTTGAATTGGTAGTGTGCCACAGACCAAAGATTCCAGAATAAACAAGTAGCCTTGCCAACAGAATAAGTAAATAAATGTTCAAAGACTTGAAGAGCTATGGCATGTTATGGCAGAAGCTGCCACAGAGAAACATTGTATGTTCCGCTAAAAATGCTGCGAGCCCGGGAGATACAATTTCAGTATACGGCCTGTCTGCAGGCAACATGGTATGGATATATATATAGATATATATATATTATAAAAATACAAGCACTCACCCTGGCACTTTGGCCAGCAATAAGCTGGTCATCCTCAGTCTGCACACTGGTCCTGCTGCGCACATCAAAGTCCTCTGTTTCAAAGTCTGAATCGTCCAACTCCTCAGGGGTCTGCCAGGAGACAGCGAGAGAAGAGAAGGGAGGGGAGCATGGAAGAAGAAAGTAGAGAGAAGAAAAGGGAGGAATGATGTGTTAAACAAGCATGATAAGTATATTTTGGTACCACCAGCTACGATGGCGTCAGATGAATGGCCCAGCAGACCATTTCCTACCGGGAGACGAACGCCTTGATCCATTTGGAGTGCGTAATGTGCTGCCTTTGCATTTTGAGGGGGAGAAATTAAGGTACAAACTGGTCCGGAGCATATCGGGGGTAAACCGCCTCAATCAGCATCCCATCTGTCTCCACTATGTGGGCAGAGGATGCTGCAGCATAAATTCAATTGCACTCTGCATGCTGAGCTACCTGATCATGATCCGTTTACCGTGCCCTGCCTCAAACCGTGACCAACCTTATTTTACGGTAAACGGCAGAAAGCAAACAATACTCAATCACTCGGAGCTCCATGGAGCCGAACACCCAAACCAAACAACGTAGTCACCGCTGTGCAGACATGAACATACATTTGGGGGGGCCACGTGGGCCAGGGGAGGCTGATATTTGAAGAGATGAAGACGCATCTACCATGCCTGTGCCATGACACACGCTTATCCTGTCGTCTCGAAGCCCTGGCGCGCCAACCTATCTTTAATGGATTCTGAACCTTTTGGAAGCTAAAAATAGCCACAGCTCTCTCCGCACCACCCTGCCGCCTCCTTTATGGAATACAGAGAGACGTGCCGGTTGCCAGGGGGAGAGGGGGCTATAGTTTGAGTTACAGAGCAACACTGACTCACGGGCAAACCCTTTCAACCCCGGCTACGGTGTTCAGCGGTGCAGAGACAACACCTGCTGTGGCCTGCGCACTGATAGCCTGCAGACGTGGGAGACTCCGAGATGATACCCTGCGGTGTGTGCCGAGCAGGGGAGCCAGAGACGTGACAAGGCTGGCGCGGGGTGGGAAATGAGATTGGAAATGTGAGCTTTGGGGTTATGCAGTGTTTTTCTGTCTACTCTGTCACGAGTTGGTATGCATTGTTTTTGTTGGGTGCGGTTCCCCCCGCAATGCTCGGGCAGAACCCCTGCTGTGAGAGGGGGGGGAGCGGTGGACTTGTTTTGTTTTTCCACCGGGACAGAGCCCACGGAGCCACCTTGGGCTGTGACTCACTGCAAAAGTACGAGAGGATATATTAAAAAAAAAAAAGAGCGGTCCGACCTCTGCATCTCAATGTCGGTGGCTCAGCTGACTTTGAGACGGTTTGTTTGATGTCTTGGAGGCAGATCCCGTGATGTCAGTGTAAGTGGGAGAGAGTTGTGCCCGCCTGACATACCCAAGGGACGTCCGACAAGGCCTGCCAGCCCTCCACTTACAAAGGTTAAAGACTGTCTGTCTTAGGTAGCCAAAGCCACACGCTTGTCTGTTTCAATAGAGGGTTGACCCACCGCGTGGCAAGGGCACATGTGTTCCAAACCAACGTCAGCCGCTGCAAGCATGTGTTTTTGAGCTGGCGGACAGGGCGTCTGGATATATTTACCAATGTTTTTTTTCTCCCTTCAATGACTTGTAGGCTTTCATAGTCTGTCATGTTTGACATATTAATGCCATCGTTTGCGATATAATAATCTGTTCCTGTAGAATACTTTTTAAATTGGACTTCATTTGACTTATGTCCTATTAATGTGGCCTACACCACCAGCAGTGTTGGAAACGGCACTGCAGTTTACATAACGATGCACTGGCCTCAGCCTCATTCTAAACACGTGGAAGATCAAAGAAACTTACTACAGAGTCTTACAAAGCCCAATGAAAAGCCATTACACTCAAACGCCAGCCTTGGCACGGTCCTGCATAGCAACTGTTGGAACCACCATGGTCGACCTGACTAATAGCGGAGCTCTTTCTTGCTGATTAATCACTATGAAACCTGCAATGCCTGCCTCCCAACACCTGTTACTTAAGTCCTGGCAAACACCTGGGAAGGCAATTTTTTTTGCCTATTCAGTAGTGAGCAGAGATCAGCATTGATTTGCTCTTTGTTGATTGCAGGCCAAGGCGCTGATAGATTCATAAGGGGTTTTTCACAAATACTGCGCTAGGGTACCGACATGCACCCTTCAAGACACCCACCCATATCCACCCTTGCGCGCGCACACGCACACACACACACACACACACACACACACACACACACACACACACACCAGGTAGGCTTCAGCCAGCCCCAGGGGGCCTGTGTTAACGACTTAATCAATCTGGATAACAAGAGTGGAGCAGAGGGAGAGGAGAAATTGAATGTAGTTCCTTCGCTCTCACTCCTAGTAGAAAATGCTAATTAAAACCCACTGTCTTAAATCAATTACTTATTCTAATGCAAATACGGCATAATGGTTTCTCGCATTGGGCGTTTGTCTTAAGCCCGAACGGCATTATTAACGGGACCCCGAGTAGATTTTTAGAAGCACTAGGGCAGTATGCACAAAGCCTTGTCAGGACTAATGGCTTCGGTTCAATAGTTTAAAGAGGAACAAATAACAAAAGACGATGGCAAAATCCAATAAGAGGTAAATATATAATTAGGCTTTGCTCGCAAAAGAGCTTCAACTTTTAACCACATTACCGGGTAATCTGGTCATAAATTGGAAATCAAATTAAAATGGTTATTTTAAGCACTGGTTATACGGCAAGTGTTTAAGAGCCTTCCGTTTTTCTGTTACAGAGGCATGGTTGTCAGTCTAATGTCGGCCCATTAGGAAACGCGTCAACGGTACTAAACTACCATCTGTTTTAGTCCTACTTTTACCCTAGAAAGATCATTAACCCACGAAGAAGATAGGGCAGCTGTTGGACTACATTGCCGGTCTGGCCAATTAGGTCCACACTTGCCTGAGACATGTTTATCATTGGCCACACATGCATAGTCACACACATTACATAAAAACACATCTGGTGCAGGCAAACCAGCCCCACACACACCCACTACACCAGAATAGACAAGGAGAAGGAATTTCTTGAAGAGGAGAATGCCGTCAGTGGGGGATTGTTCAAGCCCAGAGTAAAAAGGAAAGTCCCTAGTTGCTTAATCTTAATATCTATAATTGGCTTTGGTATTCCCAAAGTAGATTGTCTTTCATAGAAGAATCAACGGTAAACAATGAGTAAAGAGATAATTGCATCGTGAGTACAACAACCAAGCCTTATTTACAGACACTTATTTGCCCAGGTTGAGACATGAAGGTGTATTAGAATTTCAGCGCAACCGTTAACAGTATTGGTTGGATGATTTATGCACGAAAAAACACTGGGCTGGTCAACAATCCCATGGTCACGTTAACAAAAACAGCCAACGACTACGACTGACTTCAAGGGGGAAAATTCACTCCTCCTTAAACCTTTCTTACCCTGATCATGAGGACAGCCTTGCGGATATCCCGGACTCCATCGTACACCAGGCGAGAGGCATCAATGAACTCGTTCTCGTCCACAGGCATGGTGGGGTTGGCACTCAGGGCCTCCACCGCAGCCTCCACCTGCTCAGTGAACCGGGGCATAACTGCAGGGGACAGAGGAGGGGACGACAGATGAATACAAAAAGTAACGTTTCACTCTGGTGTCAAGTCTAAGTGAGCCCAAAACGGTGAGAGAAACTACAGCGCACAACACAGCCGCCGTTACAGAACACCTGAAGACACGTGAAACGTAATGGTACAATTACCATTTCTCACTAAAGCCAGCTTTAAGAAGCGCCGGGTTTCATTACCATCTGACTAGTCAACAAATGTGCGGCAAACAAAGCAGTTACTACCAAGTGAGCCATTACAAAGCCATAGATGCACTGATAGTCTCACAAACATCCTATGGTGCTCAACAAACTGTAAAGCGATGTTGAGAGCTTACTGAAGCAGGGATGGCTTTGCTCTAGTTCCTCTCTAATCCATATTCGCCACATTCCCCCAAGGTTACAGGCTATCAAAGGCTTCTTGACATCAACCACAAACAGAATCTCTCAAGAGGAAGCACATTTGCAATTAATAACAATACAGCCCTGGAGAAGTAGCAAAGGCACCGATTATGCCCTGTTGAAGATTTACTCACTGTGCAACACTCAACCTCAACAAACTAATAAAAACAATTGACCTAAACATATGAATTGGGAAAAGAGTCATGATCGCAAAAAGCTTGAATTTGAATGTGTTTATGTGCTGTTTTGACTACTTAGTGATTTGACCACATTGTTAGAATAATCAACCAAATGGTCACTTGAGAAATACCAAGGGCAATCAGTGTTGTGTGGTTAGGCTTTTGAAAACAAGCACACCATCTAACCTGTGGGGTGGCCATGGAGGATGTGGTGGTGGGGGGAGGGGACTTGATTTAGCATGTGACATTGCAGCTTTTCATTGCAATGCCTCACAAATCTGTCCCAGCGGCAAGTATTTTGCCCCGGTAATGATTTAATAGGCACGGAGGTTCTCGGTGCTATTTGCATTAATGCCCCTCAGTATTTAGGATTCGGCTTGGCCTTTGTGTAGAGGAACAGGGATGTGAGAGATTGCAGTGTTTGTGAGAAGGATCAGCGGTACAAAACCTGCGGGATTGGATCTTGTGCATTCAAATGTGGAGGGGCTGTAGTAAATAAAACCAAATGTGGTATTCATCGTTCTTATGCCATCCCCCTTTGTGTGGTCCTGACGAGTGAACTCTCCTTACACAAAAATAAAATGCTCTAAACTGACCTTAAAAGTAGCAATCAATCAAAGATTTTAATCGATAGATTGAATATAAAAAATCTACCTTAAAAAAAGAATAGATATAAGTTCAGAGTTTGCATCTACTCTTAAAAACTTTTATGCACCACAATTAAAAAAGGGCTCCTTGCCACTGATATTCTTGCCAATGACGAATCCATAAAAGCACTCGTCTTGGGTCTTGCATGTCAGTCTATTTTTATTAGTTATTAATTTTGTCATTCATTATTAGTTATTTTATTTATTTTGCCACTAAATGTACCACGTTCTGGTCACACCGACAGAGACCCTCCCCTGGAAAACTAACCGAGAAGGAGGGTGGGGAACCCAAATTAGCTTTTCATGCTCTTCACCATTCATCACTCCAGGCTGATACTTGGTATCCCTGGAGAGCCCATTGTCTCCCGGTTCCATCTGGTGTAATCCATTTGACTTCACCATCACAATTGACAGAACATTAAATTCAATGAAATCAGATGCTTGTGGACTTGCAAATGGAGTGTGTGTGTGTGTGGGGGGGGGGGGTGAACTCTTAACAGAAGAGTTCACCAAGTCATAAAATGGTATTAAATAAAAACAATTAAGTTTGGCAATTTAGAAGAATACATTTAGAGATTAGGCTAGATTTGGAGAGTATCCAACTGAATAAATACCAGCCCTCCCTTCAAAGCCACTCCACCAAATCGGGTGACTAGCTGCTCGCTTTAGCAACTTTAATAAGTCTCCTTATACTTTTCGTACTATAGTAATACTCTGGTCATGCGCTCAAAGTGCACGCTCAGAGTGCACGCCCAGAGTGCACGCAGGTAGCCAGGTAGTTAGGTGGGCAAGTTAGACCATCCAATCAAGTAATTGGGGCCAAATTCATTTATTGGACCGGATTCCTACAGGTCTGCGACTGATACAAGATTTTTGTTGCTGTTGGCATTCGATTACTAGATGGCTGTTTGCATGCAAAGCAAATTTTAAAAATGCTTCTAAAAAAAAAAATAGCATACCCTGCTGTTTTTTTACCTTATTTTTGTTTTTGCATTTAAAAAGCCATTCAACCACTAGCATTATTTGAACCTCAATTTAGCATGATTAGTAAAACAGGTCCACTTAAAAACCACTTATGAAAATAATGAGAAACAGACGATAAGCATCATTCCAATCAAATCCATTTCGGTACACCCTTATAAATAATGACTAATAAACCAAAATGCCCACGCTAAGCATTGCGGAGGCATCCTTCTCCCGTGAGGTACGTACCGGTGTTAGTCAGGAGCTTGGTGGCTTCCAGGACCTTCTCGGTGTACACTCCGGGCTCATAGTTGTCCATCTCAGAGGTGACCACGTGGACCACCCTGGCGGCTCGCCCACGGATGGCGCCGGCGGTACGGTCCAAACCGTCCACATCCTTCTCCTGCAGAGCGATGACGCACTTGTTCACGTCCTCCAGGATGTGGTTCTCTGTCGAACAAACAATTACAAAGCAGCCCGCGTTTAGATTTTTTGCTTTACACTTATATTACGCGAATATAGCAGCAACCTTACTTTCATGGAGAAAGAGTACCAACATTAAACATGAACTACTGCGGTCTATATGCAATAACGGCTGTCCCATAACCTGAATACTGAGACCGTTTTGTAATCTAGCCTCTTTAAAAACAAAGAATGGTTGGGTATGTGCCGGCAATGAATGAAATGCTAAGTTGATGTCCCTCAGCCATCTTACTCAGTTTGAATTATCCCTGGCTCAAGAGGGCTGAGGGTTGATGGAATGGCAGCAGGGAGAAGACTGCAGCCAAATGCTCAGAAGGCTTATTAATAGCAAGCCTATTAAATGGGAATATTGTCTGTGTTACTGCAATCTGTTCTTGGTTCGAGGTGAAACGACTCTGCTCTACTCTGATGCTTAAAGAGAACTGATAAGAGCATGCCTGACAGTTTTACACAAACAGTTTGTGTCTTTGCACACGTGACAGCACGTCAATAGAAGAGCTAGTTCTGCTGATGTATCGGGGCCTTTTGTTCTTACCTCTGGTTTACAGAACCCATTTAACCTTTGTACATATGGCGCTCATTGGAAAGATGGATACCACTGGTCCTCCGCATGCTCTGCTCTTTTGCTCTTAACCGCATGGTACATTTTTCTCTGAATACTGTCAGTTGAGGCATTGTTCCAATAAGGCGCAGGCAACCTCCTTTCTACTCTACAAAATGATTTAAGCTAACCTATTGGGAGAAAATAAATAACGGCTCGAACACGCATGGATCGGACACCCACCAGACACACAGAGAAAGTCATCAATGGACGTGATGTCGTCCACGGCGTCAGTGAGGACGCGGACCTGCTTCTCCCACTGCTCCTTGAACAAGTCCATGTTGTCCTGGGCAACTTTACTGTTGGGCTTGGCAGCCAGAGCCAAGGCCGCATTAATCACCTGCAATCGCCCAATTACAACCATTAAAGCTCCATTAGAGCAAAGCCTTCAGCTACAACATTAGAATAGGTTGATTGCACAACCTCCATCAAACACAAACGGACACAAGCACTGGGTTGGACTACAACATGTAGTCATTCTTTTGAATGATTAGAGACATTTAAAGTACAGGAGTAAAATAAGAGTGGCTTGTAGTTGTACTTGTTTTTGTTAAAGACACACATTTTGAGTGGATAATAGAGCAAATAATGAATTGGTGTCAGTGGAGGAAATTGAAAAAGAGAAAATGTAGTGTATTGGTGAGTTCTGAACAGACCGATTAGCCGAAAAGGCACTAGAGTTTGGCAGTTGTAAAGGGGTTCTGAGGGGATAATGTCAAAATTGGGAACACATCAGATTTTCAATTTTTAACATTTTCTTTGGAAATTGCAACACACGAGATGTGGTCTTGCTTAAGATTCTGATTCTAGGTATTCCCAGAAATGGACAGGTAAAGAGGTAAAAAAATAAATAGAGAATTAGGAGTGCAAGGGTGCAGCAGAAGGGTATGACAGTGTGGTTTGGAAGTGAACAGTCAGGTACCTGGGGGCACAGCACCTCCAGCTGGGAAGCGGCCATACGGACCAGCTTCACTCCTTCCTCGTTGTTGGAGATGGAACACGCCAGGTTGGCCACCTGAAAACAAGACACACTGCTCAGACACAGTGCCACTGACACAGGGCCGAATCCGTTTACTGAGCGAATAGATGCATTGACTGAGGAGTTGAGGATGAGGGGTTAAGGAAGAGCAATAATTGAGTTAAAGTCACATACGCAAATATGAAAACAGGGAAATCAGCGAAGGTGCTAAGCTGAATCCCATTACATCCTGTTATCAGAAATATAATGACATCAGTTTCATGTGGAAAACAAAATCGGCGGGAGATTGTTTCATGAAGACGCTAAACAAGAAACACCATGAAATTGAAACTCTTTACATTAGATTACATCGAAATAGAGAATAATTTATACATGATCTCTGCAATTGTCAGGTGCTAGAGAGTTGGAGAGGAAGCGAGAGCGCGCGTGACTACATCGAAGCGAGTTCAAGGGGTGTGTTCCAACACAATCGGGGCAATCAAAAAACCAAAGCGGTAGTGCAGTTGTTTACACTGGACAGACAATGCTCACTGCAATAGCTGTAATGTGAAATGCAAAGGTGGCCAGGGCAACACAAGCTACCTGAGGAAACACCTGTTCAAACACAACATGCATCCAAAACCCAGGAAGTGTAACGGGTTTAATAGCAATACGTTTGAAAAAACTGCAGCTATTGTAAGCACGAATGCAGCCAGTGCCAAAGAGGTTAAACCCTACGTGGACCATGAAATTGAGGCATCGAAACATAAATTGGCAGGTAATGAATGAGCTAGTGGGATTTTTGTGGTTGGAGATAACTGGGCTTTTTTCACTGTTTTTGTTGACGTTAGCTTAGCATTTTTTTGGTATGTCCGAAACCTTAGTATGAATCCCATGGTACATGGATTGTATAGTATTTACGGGTAAATGCTACAATATGAGACATTGAATTACCTAAACACACACACTCTTAAGTAACATACGTTTCGCTTTGCTAGGTGCGATCAATTTTGTAAAACAAAAAAAAACAAAAAAAAAGACTATTGTTATCATCAGCTGACAGCTCTGGAGTTGTGTCGTTTACGTCCTCGCTTTCATTGACAGGTCGACCAGTCAGACTGCCAACCTGCCCTCGTGTCAGAGTGACAGCCCCAGAGGTTACACCCTGCACCCAGGCGCAGAAGGAGTCGTCACCCAACCGGAGTCCCTAGCTGCCACGACTCCTACCTTTTGGGGAGGCTATCACATGGGCTAACTCCGAGACACACGACAGCTTTCTCACGGTACGCTGACAGACTGAAAGGCTGACAGGCTGGAGGTTGCAGGGGTGGGTTTGAGAGGGGGAGATTGGGGGAATGTCAAATGTGATCAGGAATACATGTGCGGTAAAGGACTGCAGCACTTTGGGACTTAATATAGTCAATTGAAAAGTGAAGTTCATACCAAGACATTTTTTTTTTTTATCACAAAGGCCTATAGCTAAAAGAAAAATATTAAATCATCCAGGTGCCTCCGCCGGCCTACAATCAGAGAGGCAAATATTCCAGACTCCCAAAACCCCAGTGCAAGCAAAAGAGCTGAGCCAGCAAGATCTACAGAGGCTGCCCACATGTATAATTTGAGAGTACATTTTGTTCCATTGACTAACAAATCACACACCAACACTGCATTTTCTAAACATTGTTGTATTTTCTGCCCCAGAGTGACAATGCATGCCAATTGAACGCCAGATTCAGGTCAATCAGACAATCTATTGGTAACTATGCAGAAGCAGAACATTTAGGAATGGGAGTGCCAAAACCTAATGGGATTATACAATAGAAAGAACAGCCAAAGCATCTTCACATTATGTGAAAGGTAAAAAATGTTGCACCTCCCCCCCCCCCCCCCCGTGGACTTTTCACCAGGGACTCTGTCTCTGCAAAGTTTGAAAGAATTGCTGAACCAAGACTAAAATGCAGCCAGTAGGACTAGAGAATTGAACTAAACAGAGCGTTGATTGGAGCACTGTTACTGAACGCACCACTGGTCACACGAGTGCCAGAGTGGATGAGAGTCTCTGTAGAATCCTCTTTTTTTTCTCCCTGGCCTCTATTCTTCAACAAGCCTTTCCTTCTCTCACTCTGGAGAATTCCTGTCAGTACTTTAAAAACAATTTTTCTGCCTCTGATGACATCTATGCTAGAATTCTAGCAGTGAATAGATGGAGACACATGACCACGCAGAAAAATAAAATCACAGCACTATAAAAAAACATGCATTCACCAGGGACACAGCTTTTGGTCTTCTTACCATAATTCACTCTGAAGTGTTATAGGCTATTCCTAGGCTATAACACACTGGTGCTTCACACCACCAAAGTGATGGTCGAATTTGCTCGCCTTCAAAGCACAGATCATACATTATGCGCTGCTCTTTGCTACCTGATGAAGTTATATCATTAAAAGCCTTCATGCCACCCATTTCTCACGCTAAAGATCCGATCGTTCAGTCAACTGTCAGACGGGTGTAGGGGCTGGACAAGTGTTAAGTGCAAAATCTATCAAAGCATCTGTTTAAATTAACAGATTTATTGGAATGGAAATCAATTTGTTCCACAAATTTGTTCCCAACACATCACTTATAATTACAAAAAGCATAACTTTAATTTAAAGTCACATTAAAGCTATTTCATAGATTACACACCATTACGTAAATTGGCAATGCATTTTGTAACTCTAAATTGATTTGTGTTCATTGAAAATGTTGGGATGGGAAACTCATTTTAGTCATAAAGCATAGGTTTATGGGAAGTGTTACAGAAATGGTCAATGCCCAAACATTCATCAATGTTTTCAACTGCTGAGTCGAACGGTATTGTAAAATAAGAAAATGATAAGACTATAAAAGCAAAAAGCTATAATTAGGAGGCCATATAATCAATATTACATAGATATCCAACCTAACAAAAAAAAGGCCATTTTCATCACTTCACCATGACACGGTGGACATTTTTATAGGCCATCATTTGCCGTTTACAGTTTACAGAAATGGCAAGTATGGCCAAGATGTTCCCTTCCTCATTTTGAGAAGACCCTGTTGTGGCGATGCTGTGAGTGGTCTGTGGCCATTTACTCTTGAGCGTTAAGCATATTCCGCCTGGAAACAGGGAAGCGGCCCTCTGCAACTCAGTCATTTTCTACGGCAGCGTCCAGCTGACTGTGCACTCCACTGCAGTGTAGGAATGGGCCACTGTGTCATCTACCCACTGTACGCCTCTTGTGGATGTAGCGACATGTGGAGGGATTTCTTCATCTTTACTTGTCAACCAAGGCTCTACAATACAGGCAATCGACTAAAGCCATGTCACAATGTCACCGTGGCTTGGATCTCTGCTCCAGTCGGATAGATCTCCTATTATTTACCATGATAAACATTCTATTGATTGAAACATCTAAAGCACTGCAGGACAATCTCAGTGAAGCTCTGTAGCAAATTATGGCTTCGCTGAAAACAAACTATGTTTTTCTTATTCACATAGAAACTGAATTGATGTAAATCAAGCTCGCCACATTTTTTGGTTCAAGGGGATATTCTACTGCTGAAATCTCCATCTCTTTGATAACAGCCATGAACCACCCAGAACATGGCCTGGAGGCAACAAAGCTAATGTTCTGTCTATTTTGTCCTCTGCCTTTAAAAAAAGGACATTTTACCAAGTATAAAAACATAAATATATATATAATAAATAAATAAATAAATAAACTATCAGAATAAGGATAACCTTTAAAATACAATTAAAAAGCATGGCAGATTTCAATCGAAATGTTCCAAGCAAAGTTTGAAAGAAGCAACAATTATAAATGTCGGGGTTAGTCTGTTTGTAAAACATATCCCAGTTAAAAATAATTAAAACATGAAGTACATTGTACTGCAACACAACAAAGTTGTGTAAGGTGTGGAATAAACCATTTATAAGACCTGGTCAAACAGGATTAGTGTTTGAGGGCTATGCAGCAATATAATATTTTAAAAGCATTGTCAGATTAAGTGTTGCAATTTCAACTGCAATTTTGTGCAGGAAAGACAATTCATTTGAAGAACAAAGTGGCAAGAAGGAAACTCGTGACAAATGATATTTACACAGCAGTTTGACACATTAAAAGCGCTTGTCTACTGCTGCAGGAACTCCCAGTAAGGAGGGAGGGACGAGAATTCTTTTACTTAAAAATGTATTTTTAATATCAATTACTGTGTCCTCGTTCTGCTATTTAGAAACTCTATCAAACAATAACATAAAATTGTATTTAAAAACTATATTGGAATTCAACCCCATTGGTTGAATTTTCACATAGCAAATAAAGTTCCTCGTTTGTGGATGTATTGCAAGAATATTTAGAAGACTCATTCGAAAAGTTATGAGATTTTCATGAATTGATGGAACGTCTTCTAAATGTATTGTTTCATTTCGGTTTTTGACCCATGTTAATACTTTTTGCTTGGTCATTATGGCAAAACCTTATGGCTTTTCAATGTACGTATCTTAAAACTAAGGTTTAATCAACATGTTGATATCTAATTCATTGTAAAAGTAGGCTACTTGAATACAGGTATTGACGGGGAAAGAAATGTAATAAAACGCAAACATAAATAAATATGAAATGAGTTGAAAGCTTTCTTATTTTTTCGTTTTTTAAGATAACAGGGAAGACTAAAAGGAGAGAACAGCTTAACCGCACACACACACAAGTTGCTGCATGTTTCTCAGTCCTCATCAAGTCACGTCAATGCCAATCATATTAAGTACCAGAGCGTAAGGGGAGTCGAATCATGTCAGCCTATATTGCCACGGCTGACATTTGGGCCACCCCAAGGAGCCACTCTAGGGGCTACCTATCAAGGACGCCTCGGCGCCTTCTCCCGGAATTCCCACACCAAGCTCCCCTCCTACCCGGAAGGCCACCCGGCGACAACAAGGCCCGGGCTGTGGCCCATGGGAAGAGGTCACTTCCAAATGCCAGCCTATGACACGACACCGGCGGTGGGGATTGAGCGGCCACTAATGAGGACAGTTAATGTTTCCGTCAGCTCCTTTCACTTCTGACTCTTGCCTCGACGTCTTTCCACTTTCTGCATTCGGCTCTGGAGCTGCGGCAACGAGCATTCCAAGGCCAGGTTTATATATTTTTTTTTTTTTCAGATTTTATACTGCACGGTTAGAGACTTAGGGATGCTAACATAAAAAGGGACCATATTTTACAAACTTAGCAAAAG
The DNA here is from genome assembly GCF_949987615.1 of Pollachius pollachius. NCBI lineage: Eukaryota > Metazoa > Chordata > Actinopteri > Gadiformes > Gadidae > Pollachius > Pollachius pollachius. The sequence continues at coordinate 6,839,258 of NC_136943.1, forward strand.
TATTGCAAGGCCTCAGCGTCACCATTTTTGTGCGCATGGGTTGTATTTCTGTGACTTGTACTCTGCCTCGTACAAGGAATTAAGAGGATGGCCAAAGTGCACGTTAATGTGATTGTAACAAATAGCCTTTGTCTTGCCAGACTTCTTGGATTTTATAGAGGAGCTGGTTAAAGTTCTGAACTAGCCATGGAAACCGCAGATTCAATGATTACACAAAACATTGAAACCGTTGCCATCTAAATTCTCCACCCACTCGGTGGTAAAACCGAGTGCCTACAAGGGTGATTCGCATTGGGCAAGGAGAAGAGAAACAATCTTAGCACTTTACATAACCCATCAACATGTAAAAGAGAGCAGCAGACTCAATTAGCAAGTATTTCAATGTGTAAAATATCCAACAACTTTCAAATACAGTTATCATTCCTTTAGGGAGCAAGTTGACCCTGGCTATCTTATTCTTGATTCCAGGGTTGGGATGATCTCAGCCACTGTTGCATCTGTGAGCTCTACACAACCTTGAAGATAGACCAATATTGTGCGTGCTTGTGCTTGTTTGCGAGTGTGTGTGTAAGAGCTACAAGTTAAGGATTTGGTACAACTATGAGAAAAATATAATTGAAAAGTATTTTCATCAAAGTCACCACAGTTCGCAGACATCTAAAAAGACAATTCCATTTGCCAAATTGCAATCTAAAATAGAGCTTAATTAAACCAAAAATCTGTAATATAATAGCATTTTTATTTCAGAGTAAGTACCTCAATCAGCTTGTTTGCATGTTCACGGAAGACCTGTGCGTACTCCTTGACCTCCTTCTCATTGCCATTCTTGGCTGCCTCGATCAGGACCAGCAGAGGAACGTTGGTCTCCAGGAAGGAGTCAGAGACATGGTCCATGACTGCTTTACGCAGCTGAGGGAAATCAAAAACCGAAAATTGAGGTTCCCGTTCCTTAGATATACATGAAGGCCCACACCATCGAGATACTGTGCATAGCAAATTCAATAATAATACGAGAACAGGGTAGATAACCATTTAACATAAACTATCTGTAAAATGAAACTTTTAAGTAAGAGGGAAATGCATATATTTTATGCTCACTTTGCACAAATCAATGAAGTTAAATGGATAAATTCAGGGCTAAAGGTACGGCCACATTGAGCGCGTTAGAGGCATTGAAAATCGGCATTTTTGCATAGGGAACCATTGGTTAGGCGCGTAGAAGCGTTACACGTGCTAAAGCAGTGCGTTAGGCGCGTTTTACGCACCTAAAGAACGCGCCCAGCGCACCAACGCACGGAATTCAAAAAATTGAACTTTTGACGCGCCATTGCGTGACGCTTAGCCGCGATAGCCAATCAGCGTTGAGCTTGACCCGATGTCACTGGCAGAGAGACGGAGGACGCACAGAAGCAGAAAGAACATTGACGACCAAGTCATCGTTTCAGTGTGTGCTGAAACGATGAGGAGGTGGTGAAACTCACACAGCTGTGAGCGCCTACGGAGGATGTCATGCACTAGAGTTTAGATCTTCTGCCCGAGCCCGAGCCGACCCGCGGGCCGGGCCGATATTTCCCACCACTATCCTCGGGCCAGAAATATTATAGGCCTTTGTTACACGGGTCTTCTCAATGCCGTGGAACGCTCCGTTCACTTGCATGGGTAGTAGTCCGGTAACTTGTCAACCCCAGCGTCTTCGATTGCTAAGCGACGTCAACGTCTTTGGCGGACTATTTCTCTGCTAATCAACACTACGAATGCTGGTAACGAATAAATTGTAAAAACACACCATGTGAATTTATTTTTTTTCGTTTTGGCAAGTAGCCGTGTAATAAGCCTGACAATGTATAGAACGTCGCCGGTCATTATCGAATATAAGCCCCTTCAGGGCGAAGCAAGACACCTCCGCTGGGCGGGCTCATCTAGCTGCGTAGGCGCGTTGAACCATTTTTGTGACACAAAATGATCAAGCGACATAACGCGTTCAGTGTGGCTGTACCTTGAGAGGGGAAGGGAAAATAACAGACCTGGCGACGCAGGTCCCTGGTCTTCTTGGTCATCCTGTCGATGGCGGTGTTCAGGGCATCACTCCTGTCCTTCCTCCCCGCCTGAAACATACATTAGAGAGGGACACAAGGGGTGAGTTACTGATTGACACCTTTTTTCCCCCCAAAGGGTCGAAAGAGTCAAGGGAATGGGTTTGGAACCTTTGAACCTTATTTTTCGAGAATAGCCTATTTGGGCATCCACAGCGCAATAAATACACATGATATATTAAATAAATAAAAATAATTTGAGTGGTATATACTCTGCTTTTACTTGTTGGGTCCAATAAACTCAATAAGCTATCAATGCTTTTTTTCCCCAATTTTCCTCATTAAAATAAAACATTTGAAACATTCAACACTTAAAAACATAAAAACGTTTTGATTCACAGCCTTGCCATCGCAGCATAAAACACACGCTGCCAAAGCATACCACCACAACAGCATGTATGGTTGTAGCACTGATCTATCCACCCCCACCCCACATGCCCAGTGCCCTTTCCCCATCAGGGGGTCATGTACATGGTTACCAGCCAGGGAGCCTCACCGGTGTTACTCCACCGAGGTTTTGTGAAGACAAAACGTAGTTCTGTGGCAGAGGTCTGCACTGCTCTGCCTACACTAAATCAATCCCACTTTAGTCATACCTAGTCTATGCTTCGTATTCCCAGACATTAGAGGTTATGCGGTTCTTCCCCCAGTAGCTGATGCAAGGGCAGTTAGAGATTGCGGCATAATTCACAATACTAAAGTCGAGGCTACCTCCGTTTTCTCTCCCATAGGACAGATTTAGGGACTCTCTTTGTCGTCCACATCAGCAGTCACTGGGGCTGTGCAGAAATCGTTTAAATGAAAATAAAAGGGTTCTTTGTGGGCATAATGATCACAGAGTCTGTGATATTGATCCCACACCAGCAAGTCCCCTTAATTGGGCCTCCAATAAGAACACTGCATTGCACTCAATTTAAACAGCATTCTGAGATCAAGATTTGAGGCTGGAGCCAGCCATATCCAGGGAGTATAGATCATTTCAACTGCAAGACATAAACGGTTCAATTTTTCCCAGTCCCTCCCTGACATGTTCAACAGAGTCCCAATAGGAGATTGAGGCGATCATACTTTAGTGGACAAGGATGGCAGCAAGTATGCCAAATGACCCAAAAAAGAATGCAAAAAACGGAGGAAAGAAAATAGCAGACAGATTCAGGGCTCTATACACTGACTTTGGAGTCAAAAAAAAATAAAGAAAATATTATATTTGGCTGCTTCCATTTCTATTTAAGTGATGCATGAACAATAGAAGGACAAAAAAACAAAGAGAAACACTCTGTATCAGTGCTCATCAAAATTCTCCAACAGATGTTAACACAGAACCGCAGATCACAACCATTTCTTTGGTGCGGGAGCTTTTGTAGTTTGGACGCCTGGACCGTTTGCTGGATATCAATTTCCCAACAAAGCCTGAATTCTTAATGTGATTATGTGTGCATTCTTAGGCTTAACACAAACAGACACAGAGGGAAACGTGTTTGCTATTGCTGCTGCAGCAAATGTTAAGGTGTAAACATCTTGTAAGCTTTTGTCAGGTCCTGGCATTCCTGCTTAGAATGTGAACCTACGTTTTGGACAATACAGGTACATTGAAAGGGGGAATGAGCACAATCTTACTAGTGGTAAAAATCACTGCGTAAATATTTGGTTTCCCTCCAGCTGCCAAGACGCGCAGTGTTATCCTTAATTTTAGTCTCTCTCCAGGGGAAACAAAGTCCCTGGAGATTTGTTTGTGGATGAGCCCCAACACGGTCATCTTCAACTCCTGGCATAGGTGTAAGCACACGGTATTTAACACTGCCATAGCCACACACGGCTTCACGTCAATGCTCACTCCAGGGATGCGCACAGTCCAGTTTCAGAATGTTACCTTGTGATTATTTTGCTAGCAGTTGCCAGTCGCAAGTGTAGTACAGAATAATAAGGGGAAAGGAGAGTAAGCGCGCTATAGAAAACTATTTATAAATTATAATAAGAAAATCTTAGAGCAAGGATGGTTGCATTTTGTGAAGGTTGCCAGTCAGAATACGCAAAACTGCCTATGATGTTTTATAACCATCAAAAAAATTCCATAATTGTCGTCATATATTCATAAAAAATATTTAGTCAGACACATTGGATTGCAGCTACATTTCCATGCATAACCTCTGCCAAATGTGTGGCATGTAGCCTCATTGAATTTCCTGCATCACATCAACATTAGCCTTTATGGCCATTGTTTTGGTTTATTGGTTTAACAATTAGGGAGAACCAAGGTCACTCACTGCTGATCACTGAGCCTAAGGTACCTACTGAAAAATAGGGTAGGATATCACAATTCAATTTCATATAAACCCAACAGCATTGACCTACTTTGTAGTAGGAATGGGACAGAGGATTTCTTTATGCACTGTACCATTCAGATGCTATGCTAATTGCCACATACAATAATATTAATACCCATGATCCAAATATCTTGATGCTGGATTTAGTATTGGAAATGCATCATTTACAAGACACTATTTTAACTTGAGTGCATCCATCTAGTGGAGTTACATATTCCTGATGTTGTGTCTATTCAGAATCTGTCTTTGTCAATTATTTAAAACCAATGCCCTTTGTGAATATGAGTTACTTAAATGTACTCCTCGAAATGCCAAATTTAATGACCAATGAACTTGAGCATGAACTATTCTACAGAGCCTGTTTCCTTTCTAAAAAGTCTTACATCAATTAAAGTGCATACTCTGAGTCTGGAAATTAAATTAAATATGAAATGCGTACATGCTGAAATAATGTTTGGGGATTAAAACGACAAAATGCTATAAATATACATACATTAATACGTAAATCTTTAGATTATTATCATTTTATTTTGCTGGGCCTGTAGGGGAATTGTTGGGGTTGGAAAATGCTTTATTAAAACCCTGTGCAAAAAATAAAAAGACCAACAAATCTATAATCAAAATGCGATTCTTTCAGCCAATAATGAAAATGAGTCAGCTTTAAGATCACTCTGATGGCCTTGTGTTTTACCCCAATAGGTATTTCGTCCAAGCATTGTTATGTTACGGCTGCTTTGATTAAACTTCAGATAAGCTGGCAGCAGTTCATATGGCCATGCTCAAAAATTAAAGAACCACACTCTGGAGGTCTAAATTATAGATTACAACTAGACACACTTTCTGTTCTGTAGACATATGGGGTTGAGAACCCTCTTGGGTCACCCTTTGCAATCTATAATGTTTCACTATGAAATCACAGTTTTCTTTAATAAATCCATTTTGCTTATAGTCCTCAAATGTATACGACTCACATCGAGGAGAGATTTACAGCCATGGTTAATTTCAACAGTGAGCTACCGCAACACGTTGAGATATCAATATTCTGACTGTGACGAGCCAGTGGGAGGAGGCATGGACGCGAGGGGGAGGGGGCAGATCGAGGTGCGCACATGCAGCGCGTACGAGGTAGAGAGCAAGTTACTGAGCAGGGGAGTGTGTCTGTGTGTATGAGAGAGGAGGGGAGAGAGAGAGAGAGGGAGAGAGAGAGAAACGGCACTGATGATCGACGCCAGGCTGCCACCACTCTGTAGCATTGAGTGGCTGCAACAAAAAGCACAGAATAACATCCACGACTGTGCTCTGCTTTTTTCCCCCCTCTTCTCCTGCGTCTCTGCTTGCAGACGAACACTCCGCACATTGCGCTGCAGAGGCGGTGCCGAGACTGAGCTGGCGAGAGAATCGGGGGTCTTTGGCATCAACAAGTTAGGGTTTAAGGGACCTGAAGCCATGAAAGGGGAACACTTGATCGTCAATTAGGCAACTGATTTGACATTGTTGCCGTGGAATTGAGTGGAAGGATTTAAAAAGAAGAAAGGAAGAGGTCGTTCTTTTCACCCGGGGTATTTTTGGACGCAAACGACCAACTTGAAGACGGAGAAAAAGGATTCCTTGTAGAAATGGAAAAGATGAAGCAGAGATCGGATCTAAACTAAAACACGGGAAAAACTAAATCCATTGGAATAAAAACATTTTGAGGAAATGGAATTTCCGATTTTGTTCTTACTGGCCGGGCTCTCTACTGCTTTATTAAAGAGGCTGAATTATTTTGTGTTTACTCAAAAGGGTTTTCTCCCTATGGAATTGTGTTCCATCTGGCTGCTCCAAGAGTCTGCGGATAAAGACAGTTGAATGCAGCCTCCAATGTGCACAAAAGAATGGGTAAGTTAGTCCCTTTATCCGTCAAATCTAGAGCTGAATAGGGAGCAAGAGTAAAAGACAGCGAGGCTGAAGACTAAAAGGCTATTGAGCCCTGCCCGTGTACGGCATTTGTCCTTCATCTTCCCTATTCATTAGCCTTCATTTTAAAACATATACATTTCTAATGAACGATATGCGTTTCATTACGAACAGATATATCTATGATGAGGATTCATACTTTTAACAAATGATTTTAAAAACGAACTTAAAAAAAAAATGTAATAGTTGTATTGTAGCAAAAAGGAATTATTGAGCAAGAAAAGAAAAAAAAGCACACAATATGTCACAATACCAACTAAGACGTCATTAAGGTGAGCAAACTAAACGGGTCATGTTAAGTGTTTTTCTTTGAGCTCATTAAGATACAAAAACCTTCCTTACAGAAAAAAACATGTATAGCGACTGAAAATCCTCATTTGAGTTGATTAAGAAAGTCTGTAGTTCACCACGCATTGAAGAGAAAAAAAACGCAGGGAGACAAGAGCATGTTGCCATGCATCAGCAATAAGAGCTCTGCAGAGATTTGCTTTCCCACCTCAGTTCATTTTTATCTTTGAACCCACCCAGGTTTCCATTCAAGGTGGCCATTGGTGGGACCCGCACCAACGGCACTCTGTCTATGTCTGATCAGCATGCTGCTACTGTGTCTGCTGCCTCCTGCGTCGTGCACAACCTGCCCTCAGAAATGCCGCTGTGAGGACCTGCAGTTCTACTGCGACACGCAGGGGCTCCAAGCACCCCCAGATGGAGTGGACAAGGGGGCCTTGGGGCTGTCCCTACGCCACAACAGCATCAGCGAGCTCAGCCCCGACCAATTCTATGGCTTCAGCCAGCTCACCTGGCTCCACCTAGACCACAATCAGATCACCACCGTTCAAGAGGACGCCTTTCAGGGCCTCTACAAACTCAAGGACCTCAACCTGAGCTCCAATCGCATCACCAAGTTGCCCAACACAACCTTCATTCACCTCATCAACCTACAAATATTGGACCTATCCTTTAATCAGATGACTGCATTGGAACCAGAACTATTTCATGGACTGAGAAAGCTCCAGATTCTCCATCTGCGCTCCAACTCCCTCCGTACCACACCTGTACGGGCCTTCTGGGACTGCCGCAGCCTGGAGTATCTGGGCCTGAGCAACAACCGTCTGCGGAGCTTGGCCAGGAACGGCTTTGCTGGGCTCATTAAGCTCCGAGAGCTGCATTTGGAACACAATCAGCTAACCAAGATCAACCTAGCCCATTTCCCTCGCCTGGTGGCCCTTCAATCTCTCCATATACAATGGAATAAGATCAACAATCTGACCTGTGGCATGGAGTGGACCTGGACCACCTTAGAAAAGCTGGACTTAACCGGGAATGAGATCCGGGTCCTGACACCTGACGTGTTTGAAACATTGCCAAACTTAAAGGTTTTGCTTCTGGATAACAACAAACTGAGCAGTCTGGATCCACTGGTCATGGATATGTGGAAGTCACTGGGCACCATTGGCCTGTCTAGTAACCTTTGGGAATGTACCAAAAGGATCTGCTCTCTGGCCACATGGCTGAGTACCTTCAAGGGGAGGTGGGAACATTCGATCCTTTGCCATAGTCCAGAATATGCCCAGGGTGAGGAAATACTAGATGCAGTGTATGGATTCCAGCTCTGCCATAACTTTTCAGCACCAGTTGTACAGACCATTAGCACCACCACGGAGGCCACTACAACCCCAGAGGTCACAAGCTCGCTTTTCGGAATAATGCAGCAGACAGCCACACAGGACTATGCAGAGGATTTTGGGAGCTTTACCACGTTTACCACCACGACGACGACCACTACTAAACCACCACGCACTGCTCCAGCCACCACTACCACGATGGAGGAGGCAGCGGTCACGGATGACTTTGAAACAGACAATACTGTCCTCACCGATCGGGTTATCATTGGAACTATGGCCCTCCTGTTTTCATTCTTCTTCATTATTTTCATTGTGTTCATCTCACGTAAGTGCTGCCCTCCCACAATGCGCCGGATACGCCACTGCTCGGCTATTCAGAACCGCAGACAGATGAGAACGCAGCAGCGCCAGCCTATGGCAGACCTCGCCACACAGGTACCCTATAATGAATATGAGCCCAGCCATGAAGAAGGAGCCCTTGTCATCATCAACGGTTATGGGCAGTGCAAGTGTCAGCAACTGCCTTATAAAGAGTGTGAAGTATGAACTCTTATTTATTCCTAGAGCATATGGTTTGCCATTTGACCATTTCAGATGATACAGGGTTTGTTTGTTTTTATTTCGAGTTTCTATAAATATATATATATACAAACATAATTTCTACGTTTTGAGATTATGAGAGCTGTTGAATGGGGAAATGAGGAGGGTTGGCTTTGACAGTTATAGGACGATGTAGAAATGTTCACAAATTTATTTTTCTATGAATGCAGAGTTGTTCATATCAGGCAGGGGCAATCACTTTGAATGGGAAACTAAACTGTGAGATTTGTCTCCTCATTGTCAATATATTCTGCAGCACAGAGTGGATAATTAGCCAGAAGGCCCTCTGCTAAATGAAGATTTAGTGGGGAAAGAATAATATACAAACAAACGTGTTTTCATATACAAAGTTACCAAATAGACTCTTTGATGAAGTTTATATAATGCACCAGACACAAAAATTTGATTAATAAATCAAATTAGTATATGTTTCCTTCGTTATGAACCGATGTGGTTTGAAAATAAAAAATGATAAATGGTAAGTCACTGTCAGGTTCCCTCTCAATTTGGATTCCTTCAAATTTTATTCTGAGAAATTGTGTTAAAATTAAAGACATGTTCAGTTTTAACCTTAATTAATTCGTTTTTATATGTTTAAGTACAAAACATTTCCATGTACCATTTGTACAAAGGTTGATGGATAATTTATCAAAATTACTGTTAAATGTTTCCTTGGCTCCAGACACTCACACTGTGATTATAATTGCCAACAAATTAACCCACAAACCATTGTTTACTTGCAATACAATATATATAAATATATATATTTTACTATTCAATTACTAAGGAGAAGAGGTTAAACGGTTTCAAACTTAAGATTGTGTTTCCCTGGGGCCCAGGAGAACATCCTCTTCATTAATCGGGCCTGACAAGCTCAAGATGTAATCAATTACGGCCAAGAAAAAGAAAAAAAAAAAAGATGTGTCCCAACATGTCAACCACCCCAGTGATGAGTTATGTTATTGGATCACTCAAAAGTTGTTGTAGACACACACACACACACACACACACACACACACACACACACACACACACACACACACACACAGTGTTCATCAGTCAAGAACATCGCTTAAAAACCTTTGCTTCAAAAACCTAACCAATTCATCAAAGAGGGTTTTGGCTCTGAAATAAAAAACACAGCAGAGAAAGAGCCAGTCGACATTGCAGTCTAAACTTGGGTTGATGGAGCAAAATTAGCTCTCGTGATACGCAAACAGGGAAGCCTGGGTCAGGAGACATTTGTATGCAGCAGGGCGAGGACGTGCATTAGCATCAGACTAAAGCCGCTGCAGCAGCTCCGCAGCTCTTTGTGTTCGGCTGGGCTGTGGGGGCAGGGTGGACCAGAGGAAGCAGGCAGAGGTGATGGGATGGCGAAGAGGGCCGACTAACAGGCTAGTAACTAAGGTTTATCTGAGCCAATGAATGCCCTTCCTGACAAGTAATGGTATTCCATACAAGCCAACTGTAGTTTGAAAAGGGTGGATTAAATGAGAAACATTGTCCTGACAGTACAGCGAAGATGATTCAGAAATAAGATTGAGTGCGCGACATTGGGTCTTTCGTTTTGCTACCAGTTCATGTGGAAAAAAAAAAGAGGTGCCAGTAGCATTGTTGTGATGTCCTATATTAAGAGTATGAAATCGTTCCATCACCGAGTTTAGCTTTTGGATTCATTTCTACAACCGATTTATATCATAATAAATAAAAGCAACTTGAGGAGTTGGTGCAACATTTCTGTCTGTAAGCAATCATAAAGCAAACATTGGCAGGTGCTCCATTGATGGCTCTGCAAGATGTCATCTGTAGGAAGCATGACTTTCTACAGAATTTGCATTATTTAGACTTGCCTTTTCAAAACAATATTATCAATTCATTTCATCTTGTCATCTAGAAGGCTAGTAAGTACCTAGCAAATGAATCAGATGGTGAACTGAAAGAATATACACATCCATCTTTAATAACTGTAGCAATTTAGATCCTGACAATAACACCATACTGTAAAAGGCCAACTGTCAGTGTATACCAAAATCAATTGTATTACTTTCTTAAAACCCAAGGGACACTGACTACATTATTCACCAAATGCTATGATCCCATTTGTTTCTACTTCTTTCTCAATTGCAGTTGCTCACAATTGCCCTTCAAATCAGTCTTGCATGTTCAAAGTCAGCACAGAGTTATTTTTATCTTAATGTAATTCAGCAAACACTGTTGAGAAGCCTTGTTTTTGATAGTGGGGAGGAATGGGGATGTGTGGATTTTTAATGTTCTGTCAAATCACTTGACATTTCACTGTTTAAGATGAAGCTTGTACCAAGTGACAAAAGAAAAAATCCACACAATTTGTAGAAATATGCATCCCTTTGCACTCTGGCTCTTTGTCAACTGTTTTCGGTTCTTGTCATACTCTTGCCCTGTTCCCTTTCCTGCCTAAATAGAAAAGAAAAAAACCACCCCCTTTCTCTCCCCCAACCTCTTTGTGCAAAATGAATGCTTTTCTCCTCCCTGTTCCTTTTGTATTGTAATATGTAAAATTTCATATCTGTAAAGTGGATAAGATGTGGCAAACAAAAAAAAGTCTTACCCCTCCCCCATCCCTTCAAAACATATATTTTTTAAATAAAATGACTACAACTTACTGAGTGTTTGCTTCCTGATGGATGCGTACAAGTAGGGGTTTACGGTTAAACAAACGATTAGTTCTAATCTGAGCAACGATTAAAAGGACTTTCAATTGGGGCACTTTGATGTATTAATTTCTATTTAATACATGTCCCATTGAGCCAAATGTGTCTCACTCTTATAGTTTCTAAAACTGTAGAAATGACCATTACATGCAGAAACGTCCTAATCTTTCGTTGAAAGATGGAAACAATAGACCAAGCAGCAAACGATTGGGAAGTAGATTCAGGCTATTTCCCTTCAATACTGAGAAGCAAAAATCAAATACCAATACAGTTCAAGCCCAGTCCTGCACTGACAAACTTAAATAACATGCTGCCTGAATTATTCTCATCAAATGGAGGGACATTTGCGCGAGCCATCCCAAGCCCCAAGGCTTTAATGGTGCTGCAGGAACCATGAGAAATGATTGACAGTGGTTGAAAATGATTATCTAAACCACTGACTCATGATATAAACAAAATAGCAATGAGAGGAATTACCTCAGAGTTTTGCTGGAGGCCAACTCATCCTATTAAAGTGTATTTTTCTTGATGCTGGGACTGAAGACCTTTCAGAATGTGCATACAAGGTTGGCCCAATTCAAATACAGAGGTTGCTCTCAAGTGCTCCAGATGGCTCAACTGTTACTGTAAAAAGCCACTGGAGTGTTATAGATTTGAGATTGTAGCCCATTAAAACTCCCTTTTTAAGGCAAGCCTTTTTCATTTTATATTTTAATAAGTTTTGAGGCTTGTGAACGTACTTTGAAATGTAGGCTCTCTCAGATTATCAAAAGCATGGAAAACATGTCTGCAACACAGGGTTGCGATGTAATCAATACACAATATCAATGCAGGAGAATTTATTTACAATAGAAAAAAAGACAGTATGTTGCTGTTAAGCATTTTGGTTGAACCAATCAATGCTTGGTTTGCCTGATTGTGCTTAAGAACTCAAAATGATTAACTGTTGAATAGGGTAGTACAACTCTTAGGGTGGATTGCCATTTTCTCCAGTTGATTTGGACATGTAAGTTTCCATACATTTAGAATTTATATCTAAACAAAAGACTGCATCAAGGGGAAGGCCACCAATCGCAGATGGAAAAGGTTGATTTGACAGTATGAATATCAAAGAATCATGCAAAGGTCATTTTGGTATTTCAGGTTGGCATTGCATTTTGTGCATTTGTCATTTTCCCCTTACAGCAAGAAATGGGCATATTTAATCATAGATTTAACTTGGGACTTTTAGGCCACGTAATAACACTGACACAAGAACCACAACATTATATTCCATAACGCCCCTCCTGACCACAAAAAAACATTGATAGCATATAGCTGTTGCATCCATTGCCTTTCAATGCCTTTGATCCACACTGAAAAGAGAATGTGACAAAGGGTATCATGACATGGGTTACTTAAGTGCTCACTATGAACAGAGAAAATAATGTTTTTTACATGGAAAAGGGGGTTCCCCAACAGCTAATTAGCCTCGAGATTAAGTTCATTGCTTATTTTGTTTGGTTACATCGTTTTCTTCTATAACTATAACATGTATATGGCCCATATAGTGGGGGACATACACATGTCAATAAATGGTAAAAATAAATAAACAGGCAACCGTGTTTTGTTTCTCCACAAAAGAAGGCCCATAAAACACAAGAAAAGGAGATAAACTTTTAATTAATGTCAATAAAATATAATGACTAACTTCATTCTGCATAATTGACTATATAAATGGTAATTTGTCATGACAATCTCACCATAAACATTTTGGATATAAATTATGCCGTTTAGTTAAATTAAGTAGACTGGATATACCCGTCATTGAATATACTGTGGCCATTAAGTGAAAAAATAAAGCAGTGAGTGAGGGACAGACAGACCCATCCATCTACCCACCCATATAGCATCGTTTGCTTCAAATCCAAGAATAATCTGCACATGAAGAAACACCCCAAAATAATGATTGTCATAATCATTTGCAATTGAAATTTCCAATTACAAACTGGAAATATAAATTAAACTCTGGAGAGGGTAGTCTCAGAAAGCCCATAATTGTATCCATTTTAGGAAAAGTTAAATTGAACAATTAGTGCTAATAAGGCCAAGGCACAGCAGTGTAATTCATTTGAACCTAATGCTGGGTACGCACTACAGGATAAGAAGCCAGATTTGCCCTTACTGACTCTGGTCAGCAAAGAATTTGCTGAGGATTTATTTTGCAAGATTATCCAGTGTTATGTGGGGTATTGGTAACATTGGATTTACTTCCCCAAACATAGTCAGGGAAGTAGCTAAATTCTTATTTGCATGCCGTCTCCATGGCTTTATCTTTTGTTCTTCAGTAGTTCATTATGATGTCCGCCATGTTTGCTTAAGCTAAAGACATGTTTTTGATCACAAGATTGAAAAGGATTTCAGCTAGAGAATAAGGACTGGATTAATGGGGAATGGAATTGATTAGTGTGCGGTATAAGGCGCAAACAAATATATCTTCTATAGTAAGGTGTGTGGTCTCTGGTTCTCTAAATTGTCCAGCGTGTTCCAGGCTTTTTGTGTTAATTTTCTAGAATCCATCCGATAATGCGTGCTGCTCCCCTAGTGCGCATTGACGTCATAATTAGGTACTCAAAGCACTGAATTTGCAGGACAAAAAAAAGGTTCCTTTTGCAGATGACAGTGTACGGTTACATACAATAAATCTTTTTTTTCCCAAATCAAACCTTGAAATGTGACAATGCTTTTAATTTGTTTGTATTTTAATAGCCAAGAAAATATGTGAGTGTATTGAAAGGTAAAAATCTGAAATGATCTAAATAAAATTTGAAATAATGTGTGTTTGGACAATAAAATAATCTGTTCAGACTAAATGTCCTGTTTAGTTTACAGAGACAAATTATTGGATGTTAAAGAAATCGTGAGCATGATGAAGCATCAGCAGTGAGAATCAAATATATTCATATTTAATCAATGCATACATTGCTGATATCTTGTCTCTGGCAACCCTGAGTGGTTGCCTGACCAGGGCTCCGAAAAAACACTTTTCCATTGACAACATTTCACTGGAGGTTACAGAATTGCATCAAAAATACCAATGCTGAGGACACATTTTATTCGCTTCATAGTTTCCTTCAAACCGGACACAAAAACTCAAGTCAATCATAAAAAATCTGCACATTTGAACATTCCCAATAACGACCCTCTCTGGTTTAAGAAACATTGCATTGAATACTCTAATGTGGTGCCTCTAGTCATTAACCCATTTGTGCTGGCTGCTGCGCGGCGCAACATTGTATCTACTAGATACAATGTTGCGCCGCACAGCAGCCGGCACAAATGGGTTAAAACAAGTGAGTAATCAAAATGTAAAATTGCTATTCATTTCTCATTTGCTTTCCCTGCAAGCATAGTAGCCTAATATTTAAGTCAAAATATTAACTGTTTGTAAGCCAAGTTAACAGCGCTGAGCATGAGCAACAGCTCACCAAAAACTGTCAGGGTCATAGCTTTATCACCTTTTGTCTATGGAACAGTGTTCATTTGAGCAAAAGAGAAGGCACATATGGTAAATGTGTTGATGCATATTTGCACTGTTAATATCACATAACCTTATAGTGCTGAGACAAAAAAAAGGAATATTAAGAAAAAACAATTGGCCACTGTCCTTCAGAGGAGAAATTGTGCATTATTTGTAAGAGGGCAGACATTAATATGATTTATCAGTGTGACGGCTGGGTTTGCATGATAATGAAGGTCACTTAATGCGTGTTGTCCTTTTCATCGTTTAACCCCAGCTTCTCAAGGTCAGCATGTTTAGACCCCCACATACATGATGCTTTAGATGCCCAAGCATGTCGGTGCCCAGCATGTCATATTGAGACATCATGTCCTAGGCAGTAAGCGACTATTCATCACAAACCAAGTCACAAAATCCATTTAACCTTGTCATTCTGATACACAGTATATGGGAATAGTCGCAAATTGATTTGTCGTTTACTAGGCTCCCAAATATATTGCATACTTGTGACATTATACACCCTAACAAAGAACACAAAGGTCAGATCTTAGACATGAATTTTAAATAAGGGTTCAAATACACAATGGTTCAACACATATTTAGGGACATCTGCTGGTCTGGAAGTCAAATAGTGACACTGTGACAAATTGATTAAAAACCGTGTAGTCAAAGACATGTTTTTATTTATAAAATATCTACCTCACCTGCAAGACACATACACACACAAACTAGAATGGGGTATCGCTATGTCAATTCTTTCTTTCCAAGTTAGATATGGTTAAATATAAGCATGTGCTGGAGAACAAAACTACAATGGAACCAGCTACCGAGTGTAGGCGTTTTGATGCCAAACCAGCCAGTATTGCAGACATCAATTCTGGAAGCAATGAGCCAAGCAGAAAACAAAGCTGAAATCCTATTAGTTCACATCAAGAGACCTGAGGTGACATTTGTACTGAGCACTAGCAACAAGGGATCTGCCAAGCTCTGGAAGAAGAGAATTACCACACAAATGAATATAAAGTTACTTTCATTTTTCCCTTCGATCAATAGTGAACACTGCCATTTCTTTTCATATAACCTTTGTTGCTGTGCTTCATATATAAACCGGGCACGGCCCGAATGTGCAGCGATCATTGACCTTCAAATTTGTTACAAGTCTCCCTGACCAGCCCTGCTAAAGGGATTAGGAACACAATATCCGACACCCATTGTCCAGACCAGAACGAAACTGGGGAAGGATTGTTCAGTTGTACACATCCAAATGATAGAATGTTGCAAGTTACGATACAATGTTGTTATTGTAACTAGACATCTCTATGCCAGTCTACTGAAACGGATATTATAGTATTATTTTAATGCAGTTGAAGATTCAGTAGAGACAAAGTCAGCATCTATGGCAAAAGTAGCTTTATCCCTGCCAAATCATTTATATTCTAGAGAGTGCAAGGAGTATTTTTGCAATGCTATTCTTCAGGCCATTTGTACAGCGATATATGTTTTCCAAGACAATAAAAGGCAATTGTCTTGAACCATTATCGAGTTCACCAATCCATTCTCTTTGATTGAGTGAATTTATTAATGACTGTTGCTTTCATGACAGCCATGTGCCACTTGTTGTTTGTCATTTTCCGGTCTTCAATATTTCAAATTAATGTCCGATTTCTTTGCTAAACTGGGCATGGTGAAATGTCTGTATTTTCTTTCAAGGCACAGGAAATGGACTGGGAAAGGGTTCAGAGGCTGAACAAAATATCCCACGCAACATCTTTATGGCAGCAGTTAAATAATGCAATTGTCCTCGTTAGGAGGACATAATGGTCACAGAAGGAAAGCAAATAGAGCACCACCTCATTTCGACAAGCTTTGCTTTTGATTTATTGATAGTCCTGCCATTTGTAATAAAATAATTTAAGGGATGAAGCTAAATTAAATATGTATTTTTCCAATCACAATTAATTGATTGTACTTATCCATTGTACTCATCACATGATTTGAATCATGCATTGATCAGCAGCAGTGAACAATTAATTACTTGTACAGGTTACCCTGTAGTTATAAATAGCTTCTGTTGGCTGCAGTGGAAAAAATCCTAGATGTTGCTAAGCATCTTGAAATCAACTGTGATTTCAGGTGCAGTCTATAGGTGAATCATGGTGAGATATCACGAAAGGGGCAACTTTGAAAACTCGTATTTAAACCATAATATATTTCATTTTATAAACAATTTATGTTTACCATGTTATTTTGAAAAAGTACCTGAATAATGTCCAGGTATAAATTCAAGTTGGACATTTATTGATTTACACATTCTTATAATTCTGTAAACTAAGGTGGCAACAAATGATTATATGTATTATTGTTTATATTATTATTTTGGTTTGGTTTAGTTACCAGAGCTAGATTGATTACTTTTATATTCATCCGACCAGCAGCCAAGACAATTTGATAGAGTTAGTGTTATAAGTGGATGACTGGAAACGGTGTAAAGAAATCAATTGAAAGATAAGCTATGACATGATTCGTACGCAAAAATGTTTGCTAGTTTAAAGCACTTAAGAATCATAATCAGCAGATGTTATTTCAATCAAACAATACAAATAGTCTTTGTTGGACCGCAAACAAACCTAAACCTATATAAAATCAGTACCTTTCAGGCCAAGCCAATTTTAAGATTATACGACAGGGCTTTGCAATGTCAATCAACATGCACCTATCAAAGAGTGCATATTAATGATCCGTTTAATAAATTATTGTATTTCTTTGTGACAAAGTAAAATCATTGCAAAATTCATCTGAACTCTTTGGAAGTAACAACCCCTAAAAAGGATTGCCAGACTAACGAGAGAACTACTACAGCATCACATCTGCCCTGTGTGCGCTATAGTGTTCACAAGAAAAGCCAGGGAAAAAACAAAAGGCTGTTTGGTTTTGAAGCAAATTTCATGTGGCTAATAATTATTGTGTCTGACCCCCAGTGACACATTGTGCCTGTGGAGCACACAATAAGAGGGAACCAAATTACAAGACATTGATTCATGTTATTGATATTCGTGTGAAGCCCTATATGATCAGATATGATCTTGTATGAGCTCAATTTTCCATGCATAGACCAAAGCGTTGCAGCAAAGAAAATAGGCCGTAGATACTAGAAAGTGAGCAGACCAGACAACAAGCAATGAATCACTGCTCGAGTCTACAAAGACAATACTTCTGAAACCCTGCTAGAACAGCAGTGCGATAATGATTTTGAATATGGTAAAAGCCTTCATGGAGAATGTTTCTTTGACAAAACTTTGTTGCTGGTTATTTGAACCAATGATGCCTTTGCACTTTAGTTTCAAGGTGAAATGACATGACATCTTATTATCTGCAACCTTCGGAAATGTAGCTTGACAAAGCTCAAGGAAAAATGCAAACCATTCTTTAAACCCATGTCCCGTTTCTAGCCATGGTTACCTACACTTAAAAGCCATTATTCAATTGTTGTCTTCCATTTAGAGTTAAATCTGATTACTATGACGATGGCAAGTTAGGTGAGCCACTCAGACATTCTTCAAATGAGCGCAAACAGTGGGAGCATAGTGCAATGGGGATAAAACAGAACACTTCCACTCAGTACAGTTGCCTGAGGCAAGAAGGCCGAGCGGAGGAGTGAGCCATGTAGAGAGCATCATAATAGAAGAATGAAGACTGTAAGGTAAGAGAAAGAAAAGTTTGAGTAGGGAATTGTGGTTGTGTGGGGGCAGGCAGCATGCAAATACATCTCAAATGTGGCAAAAATGCAGACGTCTATAATAGTATTTCATTAAAGAGGTCTTACTGATCTAGCGAGAACTTTCAATTATGATCCAACAGATAACGCAGGACACCTGCTGAGGGCTTTTTGAATGGCATCATATTAATGTCAAAGCGCCATGGCATCGGTCTATTCTGTACAAAATCTTGACAGATGCTGGAAATGGGATATGCATTATTAATCGTGGCAGAAATGGTGAGGCTCAGGACGTGCCGTGCAAGGCTGTCACGGCAATATGGAATAATGAAGGGAACGCTATGTGGCCGTATGGAAGCAAACCATGCACTCTCTACTCTCCCTCATCTCTGGATTAAGAGGATTAGTTAAAATCTACTATTTAAATGCACCTTAAAAGGGGAAGGTCCATCAGCAAACATTGAGGGTCATGGCAGTGAACAGGCATCTTAAGCGCACTTGCCACTTTCTGTGGCAGGCCAGACCAACCACCCACTCTCTACCTGACAGCCATTTTCCCCAGAGGCTCTTCTAGGGGGTAATATGTTAAACGGGCCAGTCAATCAATGACTACATGAACATACAATCCGTTGTCACAGATGGCACTGCACTTCCCTATATTTAAGGCTATAAAATGGTTAATTGTAACCAGAAGTGTCATTTTTTATTCCTTTCTATTTGTAATGTCTAAAACATATGACAAGGAAATGGTTGCACTGGGATCCACTTGCAATATGAATCTACCTTTAAGACACATAGCCATGCAGCACACACGTTTCTAAGGCATGATAAACTATACGGTTACGTGAACATTTCTAACACGCCATGGCGAGTTTGCTGGGTCGGATGTTAAAGCTACTACCTTGCAAAAGCAAAATAAAACATTACAAATGCATTGATTTCTGAAAGACTAACTAATTCTCTACCTGAAAGGCCCTCTCATCGTCAATATCAAAAGGAAAAATAAATTCCTAGGTTAAATTACCAGGATGGGATTCAGATGGTGGTTAAAACACAGATTTTGTCAGAGAGGGAGATAAAGAAATGTCTGGGAAACCACAAAATGAAAAGTGAAAAATATGAATTAACTTAATAGTGAGATTAAGAGGGCAAAACTGTTGTGATGGAAAACGACCATCAACAACCGCCAGATTGATTCAGAACACTAACAGACTAGTCCCCAAAGATGGTGCTAAAGATTAGTGTAGCGTACTTTATTTTATAACTGTAATTCCCTTCCATGCTGCTAACAAGCAGTAATCAAGAATTATACCATCTCAGATAGGATCCGGAGCCAACGTCATCACAAACGTCAGTGAAAAAACGATTTCATGAGGGCATCCGTCACCATGTTTCTGAGATGGTACATTCTGACGCCTCATTATAGAAATGCCTTCTAATGTGGGACTCATTACATTTCCTGCCCCCTAATCTCAGACCCAGAAGCCCTCGTTATGGAGATATTCTCCTGAAGACAACTTATTCGCCCGAGTGGATGAAACTTCGAGGACAGGATTCTAATAATGTATTTCTACGGTTTCCCTTCTACATGGTGTTAACTTGAAACCTTTCCAGCCACTTATTTATTTATTTTTTTTCATATTACTACTGCCGACTGAGTTTGAGAAACATCACGTTCAACGAGATTTGAGCTTGCAGCCGTCAGACTTTAGATATGAATCTGAAGTCTGATTTGTGGAACTACTTGTCCTCTGACAGCCTCAATGATTCCAGCTGCTCATTTGAAGACATTAATCTTCATTTTGTCACAGCGATTACATGTACACTTGTGCTTGTGGGGCCACAAATCAATTACAGATCAAGCAAAACAAACTCAGCAAAGTAAACTTGCTGTGTACCAAATATTTAATCTGAAACCTATATGAAACCCTTAATGGCTTTTTAGTTTGCGTTGCTGACATGGGATGAAATGGAATTAATGCCGTCTTAATGTGCGACATGCACACCCAGACACCATGATTCCTTGAGGTAAAGTGTTCCCCCTTACAAGCATAGTGAGGTGTTGGCACTTTTCCAATGCCATCGATTGA
The DNA here is from genome assembly GCF_949987615.1 of Pollachius pollachius. Lineage (NCBI taxonomy): Eukaryota > Metazoa > Chordata > Actinopteri > Gadiformes > Gadidae > Pollachius > Pollachius pollachius. Next base: position 6,859,850 of record NC_136943.1, read on the forward strand.
GAAAAGGCAGATTTCCCCAGGACAGCAAGCCAAGTTATCTTGAAACAAGTTAGTAAATACAATTGGGATTGATCCCATACTAGACACCCACTTCCAAGGCGTCCTTTGAAAAAAATAGCCCACTATCAACGATTGATAGTATAATTGAAGGTGGTATGTCTGTGTGATTTACGACTAGTAGAAACAATCGTACATTCATAAGATGTATATGCATACATATATACCTCGGCGATAGATCCATGTGTCGCAACTTTATGAGGAATAACAAACCTGCCAATTTTAAAACCAGCATCAGTTTAAAGTCCTGTAAAGAGGAGCGAGTGCTGGAGCCAGGCACGGAGTTCCTCTCCGCCTTGGTGTGTGTGAAGGGTAAAGAAAATAGGGGTACTTACATTGCCCATATATTCGGACAGAAGGTCCTGGAGAGCTTGGCGGACAGAGTTGCACTCTGCCACGATGCGCTCCCTGCGGTCATCGCGCGTGCATGAGGAGTCGGCCATGAGAGCGGCCCCGCTGATGATGCTCTCCAGACGTTCCTCCAGGGAGGGGCGGAAGCGTTCCTCGCTGAAGGCCAGGGGGTCCACGATGATTTGTTTCTATAAAGATACAAGAGGAGGTGAATTACTCACGGGGGTTAGGGGGGGGGGGAAGCTTGAGACACCACATCTTTCCCCTCTCCAAGCACAGGGAGCACGAGTTGATCTGACCGAATATGACAGGACAGCTGTAAAACCTGAGGGGAGAAGTTTTGACAGCTTTACTGCATTCACTTTATGAGCCTCGAGCCCCAAACACGATACCTTGGTTTATAGTTTGATCAGAGGGCTCTTGGATCTGTCAAATGAGGGCACCGTCAGCCAATTGAATACACTCTCAACATGTGAACACAGGGTTGAGGCATGTCCTTGCTTTCCAGGGACCGTGCTGGCAAACTTCTAATAATACGAGGGGAACGTTTCACAAGGTTCCTTGTTTTAAGTAAAGTGCCCTCTTGTACTCGCACAATTCAAGTAAAGCATGGCGATTAAAAATATATTATACCAAAGTGCATGTGATGAAAACATGCCGTCACTGGCTGTTTTCTGTAGTCTAAAAGTAATAGCAAATCATTTTAATAAAATGTATATCTAACATTAAAGAGGAGAACTATATCCTGCACAAATCACCAGCAGTCCCTTAAAGAATCGTGGGCTAAAAATAAAATCATATAATGAGCTTTGTTAGGAATAAAGAACTTTTTTTGAAGAATAATTGGCCTTGAAAAGATGCAAGCACTGTTCTACACAAGTAGTTTGTATAGCAGTTATTATTTGAAATGTATATGAAGCTTTCCTAATGGTGAACACCACTGAAATATATATTCAAGTGCCAGAGCTGATAAATAATGAAGTGTCGTATGGTGAGGGAGCAGTATCCCTCGACAGATGAGCCCAAGAATACATCTACCTCGGAGCCTCAGAGATGTGCTGAAACTTAAAGAGAAGGCTACTTTTCTAGATGACGCGCAGAAAGAACACTTGTTCCAAGTCCAATTTCACGGGGACAGGGATGCCACGGGTGGGCCCTGAACGACGCGCTGCATAAGAATTGCGAGGGGGTACGGTATCAAAAACAACGCTGGCGGCGTGAAGAGGAGGAAAGCAATCTTCCACTAGGACGCAAAAAAACCTCCACGTTAAAAAAAACAAATATTTTTTGCCGCCAAGATATTCAACAATTCACTTTTTAGAAATCCGCTTTATTAGGCAGCCCACCTTCCATCACAACCCACTACCAGCCCCCTCTATTTTATCTAATCTGACCTCCTCTGCTTGCGTGTCATATTGCCATGGCAACAGGCACTAGGGAGAGGAGAGGGAAAGAAAAAAGGAATGCGTGTGCGTGTGTGTGACTCATTGGTTAATTTTTGCCTTACACTTGAATTTGGGCAACTGAAAAGTGCTTGTATTTAAATTGCCTGCTAGTGAATTAAAAACTTGCCGCGTGACAAGAAACTACGGCCCCTAATAAAGATGGAGCTACGTTCATACCTTACATAACGAATGCAGATTCTTGTCAAACATTTTGTGCCTAGGCAGACCTGTGTCACAGTGGCGCTATAGTTATTGACTGTTGTGCCCCAGGCATGCACAATGCACAGCCATCCGTCTTCCAATTCCCCTCTCCACTTTTGAAACATTTAATGCCAATGTTGAAGAAATCTTTTGTCAAGGTAGACATTATCTCCGGCACCTCCTGACCTCAAAAACCTTTTTCAACACAGTTCAATGCTTAATGGACACTCAGGAATGCCTTGCTTACCTGACATTTACTCCTTGAGCCTTATCCCTAAACTCACAAGTACATTTTCCGTTGGCTTTCTAAAGAGCAAATGCACAAAATGGGAACTTTTAGGTAAGCTCTATTTATGCAAATTATAATGAAGGCTGGTAAAGCAAATATCTGGGTTCTATCACACATCTTGTTTTCATAAAAAAAACAGGAAATTATAGACAAGCATCACTTATTCGAGCCTTGGGAACCATAGTCCGGGGGGTACATTTGTTTTCAGATTCATGGGTCATGTCTTTGTAAAGCTTTCTAAAAGAGCTGCGCACATGTGAAGCATTGGTAATGTACTTGATTAAATATTTTTAGAGCAGTTGAATTTATAAATCTTTAAGGCACAAGCTGATTCACTACATGGTTCCTTTGTTAATGATTCACAGGACATTCTACAAACTCTCCCTTGCATAGTTCAGCATGCAAATATAAATGTAATGAGGATTTGAGACTACATGTAAAGTTACTTTTAGAGATCTGAAATTAATAGGGTAATTGTGATCGTGTTAAACCTACTCAATTGCAAACTTGAACTCAAACAGACAACGAAGGTCATCGTAGATTCTTCAACCCATTTGTGAAACCATACATTTATCCAGGAAAACCAATTGCGTAACAAAAACCCAGAGCAAGCTGAGCTATATTTTCACAATTAGGACCAGGACTACCCTGTGATGAAGGAGTCCCCTTACGTTTCACAACATCAGAGACACGCTTCTAAAGCAATAGAGAAGACATTAGTCAAGAGCAAATGGAGTACTTTAAGGATTAGATAGAGAGCTGCTTAATCTCAAGCCCTATCTCATTATTGGAGGAGGAAACCGCCTGGAAATGCCTCATCCTCCTCAACCATTTCTAAAGATGTGGGGGCGAGGTAGAGACCAACGTGTAGTAGGGGACAAGGAGTGAATCAGTGGCCTTTTGTTAGCCTTGGTTAATTGAATGCACAGGTAAGGTTCCATTACATGGAATGGTGGAACTAGCATTGTTAATGACCATCGGAAGAGGAACTTGGAACGGTCCTCTTCCCATGGTCATTCCTAAAGCTAGTTGGGAATGGCCATTCTTTTGGTCGGGAAGGACCATAGGAAAAGGACCGTTCCATTACAGAGAAGGGGACCATTATTACAGGGAATAGGACCTTTCCATTACATTCCAAACATCCTTCAAGATATTATTTAATAAGCATGCCCACATTTTTTTGGAAATGATGATCCAAGTTAAAATAACTGATATTAAAAAGGCAGCTGAAGATATTTCCCTCAACTTATAAATATCATGTATGTATTATACTTTAAAAGTGATAAAGGTTTTAAACATTTCTCAAATGTCAATGGAATTTCATTTCATTGCATCCTTTTATGAGTTTAAGCCCAGCAGCTCAAACTTAACAGTTTCAAACTAAACTACTCGCGTACCCCAGAGTGTTTACCAAGCATACTTAGTTTTATGATTTGGAATAAAAATAAAATAGAAGAATTATGCATAAATAAGTTTCAAATATTTTTTATTAATCTGTTTGGGGCTTATTTTGGCATTTGATGTAAATACTATCTACTAAATACTAACATTGAGCTATGTCAGAATCTTTGACTTGTACATAGATTAATGTTAGTAAATCAATGTACAAGAGAAATCTCAGATCTATGCTGTAGCAGAACTTCCTGGTGGAGAGGAAAACTAATTTGTGTGAGTGGATGAAGCTTTCAGAAGGGGATTTAAGGTTTTTTCTACAGAGGACAGTCTGTTCAGTGTTGATTTGTAACCTTTGCAGAAACTTTCTTAGTTTTCTACTGCTGGTCGAGTTTGTTTTCACCAATTAAGCGCCAACAGATCCCTGCCTCCAGCAAAATGATTGGTTGAGAAGCGAAAGAAAGTGAAACATCGCGTTCACCCAGAATAGAGCATGTCTGTCATCAGGCATTCAATATTAGCTACAGTCTGAATTGTGAGACTATATATTTGAGGATTAAGTGAAATTAATTTCGTTTTTTTAGATGGTTACATGAACAATTAACTATTCATCATCTGAATCCAGCTTCATCCCACAGAATGTCCTATACGGTCAAACGTAGAACTTTGTCTCATGAGAATTATTATAACAATTTAAATAATAATAATACAAACTTGATATAGTATGATCTAACTAGAGTCCTCACAAGAAGCAGGAGAAGTACAGCATCGACCCTTCCTAGTTCAGGTCATGTCAGGGCAGCTGCCTACGATGATACTATGCCCATAGCAATTCAGCTCAAAGAAAATCGACAATGAAAATATGATGCTGCTTACCGGGTCAAATAATTATGATCTTAAAACAATTCAATGAAAACTTAAAACGCTAACTCGTACGCTCAACATATTTTATGAAACATACAATTTTAATAAGAAAGCCGGAGAAGGGACCAAAGGTTATGGTGAATCTCTTGTATTTAAAATCCACAAGAGGTGCCCTGGGGTAACAATAAGAGTACATATTGCGTGCTTGTTAACCTGGTAAAAACAATAAACCATTTATTTCAAGAACCTTCTCCCAAAAGGTGCTCTCGCTATCCAAGTTTTAGGTGAATCATTTCATTATCAAGGTGGAAATGCAATCCAAAAGAAGGTCTTTTTTTCAGATATGGCTAAACAAGACATTAACCGTGGACTTACGTCAAAGTTGTTGAGGGCGTAGGCGAGCTCTCCCCCCCCCGCTGGGTGGAGGGCAGAGTCCTCGGTGGCCGTGGCCTGGGCCGCGTTGGAGATGCCGGACACCGCCGACTGCAGCTGCTTGTAGATGAGGTCACGGTTCGCCTTGTAGGCCGCCACGTCAGGGTGCTGCAGGCAGGCGCGGGACGCCGTGTACAGCATGGGGATGTTCCTCTGCAGCACGCCGCGAGCAGCCGCCATTTGGTCCTTGTGATGAACGTCCTTTAGCTCCTGTCGGCGAGGGAAGAAATAGAAGGTGTGAGGGGAGGCCGGGGACAGACGGGGTCACCGGGGTCAGGAGAAGACGCTAAAACGATTTGAAGCTTTTGAAGGGAAGAGGGCAGATGGAAGTAAGGCCCGTTGCGTCGAGCTCCCCAATGGGTGTACAGTGGAGGAATATAATTCTTTGGATTGTAAATAGGCCTGTTACGCCCTCGTGGAGACACTTAAGTGTGACAAAGCTTGCTCTAGGTGACCCAGATTTGTTTCTGTCCCCTGCGGTAACGCAACACAGTCATAATCAGGTCATTACATTGTGCCTTTGCGATTTAATGGATTGCTATTCAGGACACATTTTTTGTATTGTACACTTTTTTTTCATCCACATGCACAGGCAATGTTATTACCAGGAAACCTGCACAGACAAAATTAAAGAGTTGCCACTTTGCAAACACCCTTTCTATTCTACATCCTGCATCTACTGAAAAATATATTTTATATCCTTCACTTCATACACTCGCATAACGCTAGTGTGAAACATTTGTCATAATGACAAATGACAAATATAAAGCAAATTCAATTTGTAAACAGTCAAATATTATTTTGTACGGTTATATTGACATGAAAATGCAGGATACACATTGAAACTATACTGAATACATTTGTGTTGGGAAAACATGACATCCTTTCTAGATATCAAATTCAAATACATCTGAATAGGGATGAACCCATCAGAATCTGAATGAGGCCCAATGTTACTTGAAACATCCTCACCATCATCATCTATTACCTAAAATGTAAATTTTGACAGTTGCAGTTCAATGGTTATTCGCTGCACGTTTTTATCCACTATCAACGATGTATTAACAATAACACCTTTTTGTGAATAAACTTCCAAACCATTAAATCCTCATGTAATCAGACAAGCTACAAACAAAACACCATCCAAAGTAGACTAAATACACAGGCAAGAAATTAAATGAAACCGATGTTGATTTTGAGTGTGAACTAACACATTCTGTTTGAACACAATATCGAAAGTAGGACATGATATAAAAGGAGAAGAATGGATATAGCAGGCTACAGTTCAGTGGAACAAGAAAACAGGGCACAGTTTAGCTATTCAATTTCAAGAGGGTTTACAGCTTTTTTTTCCGGTGTCAACAGTGCCTCAGTGAAATGTTTTTAGAAACCAGATGAGTTCACAATTTCCTATTATCCACTTTGTGCTGAGAAAATAAGATTAAGAGTAACCCAATATAAATTTCTTGTTTATAACAAACACCAACCATTAACAATCCCATTAGCAACCAGTCTTAAACATTGCAGTCACAAATTATCCATTTGTGTATGCATTTTATTCAAACAGCAGAGTGGGCCATGTTCTAGAGCGGCTTTTGACAATAAAGGCTTAGCTTTTGAAAGGACCATAGTATTTCAACAGCTAATTAAAACTTTTAAAATGTTAGACCGTGTTCATTTTATAAACCTTACTATGCACAATGCCCATTTATATGCTACCCTCCTGTCTCTGGCACTACTTTATGTACATCATTTACTAAGTGCAGGCATTTCCAAAGCCCAGACAAATTGTGATATACATTCCCTTTATCCAATATTTAATATTAAACTACTGTTTAATATTTTATGCAAGGCCCTTAGAGGCCCAACTATATAATAGCTCTAATGCAGTCTCAACAAATGGGTGCAGTCCCATCTTGTACATGGTATTTCTATTCCCACATTAAAATCATTGCACTTAATATTGGAATTAAAAACACTTCTAAATTATGGGGAAAGGAGGACAAAGAACATGCAGGTCTTTATTCATAACCGAAAACCATACTGCTGATAAGCAGTAAAAATGCCAATTAGGAGGGGAAAAACAATGCATAAGAGTAAGGGTTGAATGCATTATTTTGGTAAACTCTGAAACTCTATTAAAATCTGCCAGAAAACAAAGCTTTTGAACAATTCCTTTAAAAAAATAAAAGAAAATGAGAAGTCAACATTAATTAGCCATATATATTTTTCACTTAGTTGCCAGTACCCTAGCGAGGAGACTTGAGCTACAGCAACTTATACAAAGCTCTTATACTGAACCAGGGAGCCAGACTAAAAATATTGTATCATCTTAGACACCATGATTCTGTTAAGGTAAACAGTAAATCTAATTAAGTCTCAGCACTAATTACCCCCTCTTTTATATTAGACAGTTACAAAACCGAGAGTTGAAAATCTGCATCTGTACAGGGAGGCGATGCTTATCCCATTATACAGTTGCTTCACCTGGAAATAGAATCATGAAATATACGTCACTCATGACTAACGCTCACAGCAAAAGGAAAAGTGCAATCGGTTTTGATCTCTACGACAATGGGTTTTGTCAGCCATGCTCATTCAGCCTGTGTATCCCGTCCCTGCGCCATTTCCCTCGCCCCTCCTCCCTACCTCGAGACGGGTAATAAAGGAGATTGTTCATGCTTACAACATCTAATCTTTTAACCAAAGCATGGGCACACTATCCATAGCTTGCCGTTTCCCCCAGGGCACTGCCTGGGTGTGTGCAAGACAAACGGCAGGTTATTATGCGAGGGGGCTACCTGATGAGTCCCAGCCATGCAAAGGCGTCCTTGCGTGCGCCTCGGAGCATAAATCATGAATTATAATACAAGCAGTCTGATTCCACTCTACCCAACGTTACCTGCTGTCTCTTGGCAGCCATGATGTTGAGCTTGTCCACCTCCGGTTTCAGGGCCTTGTACTGGATTCCCAGGTCCTGCTCGGTTCCGGCATTACGCACCTTCATCAGGTTCTCCTCAACCTAGGACAAGAACCACAAGGTTATTGAACAAGTCTTCTTTGTCCGCTAAAATATGAATATGAAATATGATGCTTACACACAAAATCAAGAGTCAAGGTGTTAGCATTTTTGCAGTTAAAATATGTTTTCATAAAATATTCCACTACTCCACAGGGTGATAGACTCCGTCTCCTTGCCACATCTTGCCTTCATTTTGACGATGTGAAAGTTGTCTGGACATAAGCCAGATCAGGACCAGTGGCATGTAATCTTGTTCCTTGCTGACAGATGGAAGATAATGAGGTAGGCCGCTTTATAAAAAGAATTATGATAAGATAAAGGGCCGTGCTCTGTGCTATAACTTGTGCATACAAGGAAGTGCTTAAATTCAGCTACGTGAGCAACTGGAGAACCACCCGAACACCAACATAGTAATGTCGTTTTCACCGAATATATAGAGATGTAGGCAAGGCAACTTTATTTTTATAGCACTTTTCTTGATATTGAATGATGTACACAATCAATAAACTGTATATATCTTGGGGATAGTGGTTCCTTGTAATTATTAATAAAATAAATGAGTCATCTGTGAATCACTCATTTGCATTGCTAGCAACTGATCTGAAGCAAGTAATGAGTGAATGTTATGTAAAAAACATTTAAGATAAAAGGTAATTAACATGATAGTGTTCCATGTCGTTCTTAATGCATGAAAAAAAAAAATTATGCCGTTCTGTTCTTAGAACATTTTTGAAAATTGCTAATTCTCCGTTTACCGTTTTTGAAAGCGCCCGGTTGTAATTAGAACAATTAATAACATCTTTGTGTGCTAGCTTTTAGCAATGCGCCACAATAATCAACCCTCAATTAAAAGAAAAGTTCACTAAAATGAACATTGTCTTAAGATGTCAGTTTACAAATGTCCTTTTGAATTCCAAAGACATCTGATCTCTCGTCATGTATCATCTTCTAAACCAACACATAGCATGATTTAGAGTAGGGGCTATCAAAATACATTTCGGTAAGCAGAAGAAAAACACAGAATTTATAGCCTAAAATTGTGTCAGCCCGTATTCCTCCCATTAGAGTACAGCAGTTTATCATGCTGGTTCTTTCAGATACCTTTACATTTCTTTTCAAACGTCTACTACTCGTGCTGAGGATCGACATTGACTGGATGTATTAGTGCCCCCTCGAAACCCACTTTTCAAAGTAGCTCATTCTTTAAATACGTCAATACTCTATTTTATATACTGTCGTATATATAAATACTTCATGATGGTATATTTTGCCATTTCGACGAGAACAGACCACGGCCATGGAGAGAGGCAGATCGAGTCATGCAGCAAGGTGGAGGCCTGTACTACCAGAAGTATGGATGGTTTACCAGCTTGAGTTGCAGAAGCAGTTTGTAGACGTCAGACATGTCGGCCAGCACCAGCAGGTGAGTGACAGCTGAGAGGAGGGCCCGTGCGGCACGGACCATGTTGCCCCTCTTCATTGAAGAACAGGGGTCCTCAGCAAACTCTCCAGAGGCCAACTTCATCGACTCCCCTGATGAGGACAAACAGGAAAACACATCTTAGATTCGGTTTGTTCAGGAGGAATGCTTCGGAGCTATATTATATAGCTCCGAAGGCACAGAATTATGTGATTCAGCACCGATTGCATTATTAAATACAAAATTCATTTCACCGGTAAAAATAAATAAATGACATATTGAACTAAAACGGGATAGTTTCTTTACTCCTATTTGACTGCATTGGAAAAGGGTGTTTCCCGCTGCTTCACACAAAACATTATGTCAGAGTTGCCCACACTAGAATCACTCTTATGAACCCTGCAAGTCTCGGGTGGGTGGGTGTGTGTGTGTGTGTGTGTGTGTGTGTGGGGGGGGGGGGGGGGGGGGGGGGGGAGAGAGAGACAGAAAGAAAAGGAATCATTCAGAAAAGGATGCTGGAGCTCGTTACAAATTACTCACTCTCCTTGCATAGTGCCCTCCACCAGGTTTGTCTCGCCCGAGGAAAAATTACCCAATACCATCAAAGAGGCCTGCATCAAGTCAAATATCCGCAGGTGCCCTGCAGTCTTAGCCATAACAATTCTGTGTGTGCTAGAGTGAAAGTCTCTATTTAGCCCACTGTGCGGTGTGGGAAGGAAATGGCTATCTAGGGGAGAGAACGTATCCACTAAAAAGCGGTCACAATATCATTGAGCTGACATTGTTCTATCTATTTTAACACCAGAACACTTCAAATAAACACCGGAAGAATAAAATATGCCTTGATGTGTTGTCACTCCAAATGAGGAAATGTTAATTCCACCACTTGTCAGCTGTGGAAGGTTCAACATTTCAACACGTTTTAACTCTGCCTCCTAAAAAGCCTTTTACGCACACATTGACACATACTCATGGAATGAGGAAGGATTGAATAACCATCCGCTTACATGCTGCCTCACACCATATCCAGTTTCTTAACAAATAATTAAAAATACCCGAGATTAAGTGCCAATTTATGTTTGTTGTCTATAAGAGTTCCTGTACATTATTGAATTACATAACCTATTCGCTAAACCTAATTATTTTCACAATTGTAAATTACCAGCTAGGGAAATAATTTTTTCTACTTTTTAAAATATGCAGGGGTAAAATCTGTCTCCCTTTTAAAACTGATCAGTCAGCTATCTCACATAACACTGTTTTATTGAGTAGTACTGATATTGGTTAAAGAATAACTTATTTGGCGTCTTGTTAGACTTAAAGGGAGCATTAAAGTGATCATATTTCCAATCTTATGAAACTGCACTACATTAAAGTGATCCAATTCTCCAAATCGTAATGAAGTGAAACAGTTCAAGCTGGAAGTAATGAATAATGAATGCCTTCTGGGTGACCATAACAGTATATGCATTACTGATGAGGTTTTATTTTTTCCTGGAGATATTTAGTGCTCAAAACCAAAATATTGTTGCAATGGGTCACAAAGAGATTCACTTATATGGGGGTGGGGTGATAGTGCCACAATATTATGGCAAGCTTGCGGTGCACAGCGTTCATGCATGCAGATTTCTTGCTGATTTGCATGCATTGGCTCAAGGCAGTGTATTGTGTGGCTCAATAGCAGCATTAAACCGCAATCAATGCGTTTGTAGCACCTTTTTTTTGCGGCAGTCAATACATATATAGACACCCTTTTATATTTGCTAGTCATTGTTCATTTGCTGCATCATCCAAACCCCCCAGGCTCCTCCATCTGCCACAGAGCATAATTAAACTAACAAACCTGACGTTGTACCAAGTAAAGAGGCATTTACCTCAAGAGCCGTCATGGCCGTGAGCCAATACATCAAAGCCAGGTGGCGTTTACCTGGTCATAACAGAATGTGCATTGTAGAAACCGCCATCTTTTACAAGTTAAATGAATACATTCAAGGGGAAAAAAATGGATTTGTCAACTTTCTTATTTTAGTGACAGCAGCATACTAAACGTGGTCACCGTAGTACCGTTACCCATCATCACCACTCATGACCCGAGATACCAACACCTTGTAAGATTTCCATCTATGCACAAGTTTAAATGGATGTGAACCCGACTTGGCTGGCAATCACTTTTCCCTAGTGTTGTCTGAACACCCACTTAGTGTCCTTCCACTCATTCAGCCATCTGCAAATGACAAATAATTTCCCATGACACTCCACTCCAAGGCGAGAAGTAACACGAAGAATTTAGCCACGTTGTGGGCTTATAAGCCAGACCCAGGAGTGCATCTCAACTACATTGAGAGAGCGAGGGAGAAAATGACGTGTCCGCCTTTATCTCCGGATTCCTCTCCTCGACTCTTGTAACTCTGAAAGCGCCACAGGAACTAATAGCCAAATGCCCAAGAGCTCGACAGTGGCTTCCAAGTTAATTGCATCAGAAAGTCTCCGGTATATGGAGTGAAGGATGTGGAGGAGGAAAAGGCAGGCTGACTCATTCACGCTGGCCTGATGGGTTCACCGTGGGTCTCGCATGCAGAGAGGAAACCAGCACAAAGCGCACAGATGCCCGGTGTGGTCACAAATATTGACACACAGCCATGTTGTGAGGTTGAGAGGGGAAAGGGGGTCGACCTGATGACAAAGGCTGTCTGGTTCGTCCAGTCTACACTTTGTCCTACTTTGGATGGGCTTTCACAGTTGACTGGGCCCACAAATTGAGTTTATATCCTTCCATTATGAACTCCACACTGACCCCCACCCCCACCCCAAACAATGACCATTGGAGAAAACTGCCCCGACTTCAACATGCATCAATCCATGTGTGTCCTTCGACAGCTCGGTCCCCGATGGACGTTCACTACTGCCTAGAACCAAAGGAGGAAAAATAAAAACGGTGACCAATGGCAATGAAGCGATAAGCAACAAGTGACATCTGAATCATGTTGCTTGGGTATATTCATTCTTCATATTATCGAGAGGGGAGAACTAACCACACTGTCTACTTCTGTGCATCGATTCTAGCTCTACAGATTTGAAGAGCACATACACAGATCTGAGTGGAGAAAACCACCATTGTGCTCCAACAAGATCACCGTTTAGTTCACCGGGTTTCATATGCTTAAATTCTACATTGCAACTAAAGAAGTGAAATAGAGAAGTTTATTTTTAAACTAGGTCATTACAATGTTTAGTGTAGTATCCTAGGTTTGTTCTGTTTAAATGTGACAAAAAAATTCACAATTTTAAAAAGTGCAACTTTTGACTGGTGCTGATGATCTTCTGCCCGTCCGTTCTTCGTGAATACAAGCCTTCTAAGAATAGCAATAAGTGCATAGTACTGAATCTTTGAAAAGCACTCGGGGAACCAAGCGATGTCCCCATAAAATGAAAAGAAAGTTCACACTGAACGCTTGTGGAAGCAAGCAATCACTATAAAAAGAGTGAAGAAATATATATTTAAAATCGGACGTCTATAGATCTTAAGAGCGTTTGACCACCACTTGGCTCCCAGACGGAGAACAAAAACAGCTGGTGCAAATGATCACACATGGATCTGAAGCCGTCCTCTTCTTCAGGCTGTTATTCCCCCCAGTGAGCAAGATCAATAAGGCTATTTCCAGGGGGCAGATAGCGATCAGTGCTCCTTTAATAAACCCCCATCCATCTAGCGCTTACCTGAATACCATTGAGTGAAGGATGAAAATATTAAAATGTATAGCACATAGGACAAAGTCACCACCAGGGAAGGAAGAGACCGACTCAAATGGACCTATATCTATCCATCCATCCACCATCAAACCATATCTATATGCTTTTTCACATGGGAGCATCATCTTCTTGCCTGAATGGGCCCTATGCTTTCTTGCAGCAGCTGCTCTTTGGTGGATTTTCTTAAGCGGCCAGATCGGCAACACTTACACCACCATCTCAAGTGACAAAAGAATGCATGGCACGGCACGAACCAGTAGCACTGAAGTGTCTGGTCTTCAAAAATATTTAAGCGGTGCTAAAATCCCCAAACACAGTTGTGTTAGCCAGTGCATGTAACAAATTAATCTCCCCATCAAAATCATTAAGGCTACGCCTACATTATTTTTAGACCTGCCAAAAGCCTTTCCACCGGGCTATTTTCTTTTATGGCCCAAACAAAACATATTTATGCAAGAAAATATATATAGAACTTTCAATTGTTCAACATAGGGTAGTATTCGGTTTTGAATTGGGTCTCGCCCATTCCAACTACACCTTCTTAGCAACCACAACATGAATAACTGTCTTGCACAACTGAATTATATATTAGAATGCATGGCATACACAGGCTTCCACAAATGATTGTTTCAGGCAGTTTATCTGCCATCTTAAACAGCTGGTATGCCACAGCTGGGTAGAAAAATGCTTTTCAGATTCCAGGAGAGGGTTTTAGCCCAGCTCAATGGCCACATTATCAGTCCAAGCACGGTCCACTGAGCAGCTTGGCATAACGGACAGCCAGTCCAAGCTACTGGCTTGCATGGGGGCTGAATAGGTGCCCACAGCCGACATACTGAAACTAAAGTTCGATAACTTGCACTGAGTGCACGTCTGGTCCTTCCTGACATTTCCTCGGCCCAACATATCACCCTAGACCCAGATGTCCTGTCTGGGTGTGGAGACCAGGTTCAGACGCTCGCATCATGGCCCACCAAAAACCCTGTTCCCGATACGCAGTACACTACAGGCATGTCAGAAGACAATATGAGAACCCAGGACTAAGATTGAACAACCGGGGCGAAAGTTGGGGGAGATCGACAAGAAGAGCTGCTAATGCAAAAGCAGTGTTTCCCATACATAAACCAATGTGTGGCGCAGCGCCACAGAAACAACACTGAGCGCCACAAATTGATTCCGCTTTTTTCTTTTTTTTGCGATTTTTAAAAATAAATATCGTTCCGTTCATTCATCTCCTAGTAGCACTCATTCTCGTTCACACACGCATACGCACACATAGAGACAAGCGCACATTCATGCCAGTGGTGCACGGGTACACTTATAAACAGCTGATTCGCCCGCTCCTCCTCTCAAGGCGCCTTTCAAAGGAAAACCCGAAGTTAGGGATATTTGGCACAGAGAAGACGGTCGGCGACCATTTTACCAAAGTTTAGTATGATACACTGTGCTCAAAAACACCTGCTCAAAATGATTGTTAACTCAGAAAAGATAATGTTAGCCCTTATGAACTAAACGTTATTGACTATCCTGCACCCTAAGTCAGCAAAGATAATGTTGGTTACGCAGAAAACAATGCGATTAATATGAATGCGGTTATAGCTGGGATACGGTATTAGACTGGGTACCCCCAGCTCTTTCTGCCGGCGATTTGAATTCGCTCTGCAGCATGTGCTGGAGAGCAATACATTTTTTTCCGTTTTCCAATCCGCTTTTACAGGAGCCAATCACCACGCTGGCTTTTCCCCCGGCGCGCTATTGGCTGGCTTAACACAATGACGACAGGGAAGCGGATGTTGCGATCGTTGGTCTGATTGGTTGAAGGACTATTATTTTTATTGTTATATTTATATTGTTACATTATACTATTTGTTTTTGTTTTACCAAAAAAGTTAAATACAAGAAGGGGGGGGTTAACTTTTTTCCCCCGTCAGGACTCCTTGTCGTCATCCCCCTCCCCCTCGTCAGGACTCCTTGTCATCCTCCCCCTCGTCAGGACTCCTTGTCATCCCCCCCCCCTCGTCAGGACTCCTTGCCCCTCCTGCCCACCCCTCCCCTCCCACTCCAGCACCGGCACCACACATTACTTTCTGTCTGTGGGAAACACTGAAGGGCAATGGGGAATTCACTGGACGGTGATTTAATGGCAGATTCCTGACTCAACTAGTGGAAGGTATACAATTAAATGTAGCATGGAGTACATGCCTATTCAGTCGCACTAGACGGGTGGGTGTATCCATTCAACTACACCGGGAATAATCTGAAATCTGCACAATGTCTTTACGCCTCCCTTAATGCAGTAATGGTCACAAATATAGACGTGGAAAAATGGCAACCACTATAAATATGCACTTCAACATGTATGGAAATAAGCATTTCACCGTTTAAAAAACAAATTAGCATTTGAAAAGGGATTTGCTAATCCAGCAATGTACTGCAAACAATTAAACCACCCATCACTCTGGCGCAACTAAAAACCAAGATGTTGAAAGGCCCACACAAACAATAAGTATCCCAGGAAGAACGGCTCATTCAGTGCGCATCTATATACAGGCTCTTAAAGATTGATCAAGACAAAAAGCAAAATGAGGTGCTCCACCACTTGAAAAGGGTTACCTCCTTCAATTAACCTGCCGCTTTCTTTTCTTCATACGTATAGGGAGAAACATAACATTCCAAGACTGTAGAGGGGTTAGAGGATTAGCCAGGACTTAAATAATATTATTACTGATGCACAAGAGCAAGATGCCGGTGGGCTAACACGACTGAGCTTAGAGAGGGGGCATACGCATCCTAGAGGGGAACCGAGTTAAGATGGGTTCCTGCTGGCTTGTAGGGTAGTGTTAGTGCAAAGCCTCCTATTAAAAACGTCCCCCTGTCCCTTCACAGCACAGCGTCACATCTAGAGTTAATCTACAGACCTTTGAAGTGTTCTTATTTAAGACAGTTCCTACCGGGGCGAACAGCATGTACATAGTGCATTATTAAACACCTCCATATCACAGCAGACGTTCTGCACGGGCCAGAAGCCAACCAACCAATCGCTCTTCTCTTCTACTTGCCTTGCTTGCGGACATCCTCTACAGCCGCCGTCAGCTCTTCCTTGAGGAACTGGCTTTCCTTGGCGATTTTCTCTCCCTTCTCCAGGAAATTGAGGGTAGCCGTCTCCACCGAGGCTGCCAGCACATGGGCCTTCTTGGAGCGCCCCTTCTTCTTGTTGGAGGGACCTTTGTTGCTGGAGTTCACCAGAGTGGTCACCTGTGGCCAGCGAGAAAAGCAGATACAAACACTTGAGGAGAAAGAGGCTAATGTCAAATGAATATTGACTAGTGGGAAACCTGGTTCGCACAATATTGCCTCCAGCTGAACCAAGTTCTGTGCAAACATCAAGTCTATGTCCCGAGACTTTCAGGCCATCCTATTTTTATACAACCCTGACTCCGCATGCAAACAGATTTATTGGGTGAAACACAAAGGAGCACAGCCTTTATTAATGTGATGATGGGCTGCACAAAGACAATTGTCTTGATTTGTTTACCCATTGATGATTTAATTATTTTTTAATTTCATGGTGGTTTTATTGTGACAAAGTTCAAATGCACTGTGAACACCACAATTTGTTTGCCACTTGGGATTTAATGCAAGTGCACAGGCCAGCAGGACCATTTATACATTGTTGTGATAATAACTGTGTTGTCCATGGCGTTTGGTTTATGTGGTGAATAGTCTTGTTTATTGATGCCAAGCAGAAAAGTGGAATTTGTCAAGACGGAGAACAAGATGTTGGCTCAAATATTTATATATTTGGGCCAACATATATATCATATATATTATATGAGAAAAAAAATCAGTATATCTCAATAGTTTGCTCTCTCATCTCATGGTACTGATATGGGTAATGAGTAATAACAAACCTGAGAAAAAAATTCATTATACGTGATGTACAACAGAATCATGCTGCTGGACAATCATGTTTACCTGGGTCACCAGCGGCTCCAACAGCCTCTCCACAGCCAGAGTACGGATCTCTAGGCTCTTTGGGTCCCATTTAAATTTGATGTTGGCAGTGTCAATGGTAGACATTTTCTCACAGATTCTGGAATTGATAGAAAACAAATGCAAACAGTGAAGACAAGATACAACAGGTGATTGTTGCCCAGCCTTAAGTTCAGAAACCAGAGCACGGATAGGAGAGAAGCCAACACAAATGTCTTGGAACCACACAACAAAGAAGCATCCCTGTCACAACAGATCAAGATTGTGAATCTACACTAAGATGGGGAGCTGCACTTGGGTCAAAAATGTTCCTTCCAAACTAGCGGTGGCCAGAAGAAAGAAACAAAACTCACCACTTCCAAATCAGGGTATTTTAAGCATTAACCTACTCTGCGAAGGGTCAGAGATTATAATCGTTCTTAGTATCTGATGGATTGAATGACTGCTAGTGGACCTTGCTTAACCACGGTCCATGCTTGATTGTCTCTTCCACGCAATGACTGCAGCTTCATCGATCATCGATAAAGATTGATAAGACAGGATGATCAGCAGTCCCTGAGGTTCGGGCATATTTAGCTAACTGTCAGCTGAATTGTTAACAATGGTGTTGCTAGAGAATAACCTACCATAACAACACACCTACATGTTTATTGCAAGAATATATCTGAATGCTGCCCTTAAGTTTCCGTACACTGCCTAGTATTGCCTATATAAACACACACAAGTATACAATTTTTCGATATGTTGAAGAAATGCATTTCTCCAACTATAGTTTTATTGGAAGATATCGAGATGCAATCTACAATTGTCACCCTCAAAGGAAAACATGAGAGCCGAAATACAGCCTAGTTTAAAAATGGGTAAAGAGGGTGTGCCAACTGTTGCGTCGGGCAGAAACCACCAGCCCCGAGCTTTATACTTACACAGCCATAACCTAACATTTAGGACTTCCAACCACGTCTTAATATAGTCCAGCTCAAACTAACTGGAAGCTTTTAACTGCGTATATTAAAGCTGAATGTGCAACGTTAACGGACAGACGTTCATAATCCCATCGTATTTTCCATATTAAATGTATGATAAAATGTCGCAGTCAATCCAACTTTGACATGATAGTGCAGATTACCATTATTATCGTCATCAGATGATCTGTATGTGTTAATCTAGATATAATCCAGATCCAGACAGGCTGGGGTCTCTTCCAAAACACCTGAGCTAGAGGAACGTTACTGGGCGAGCAGTGAGTGTCTGAAGCCCAAACCATCCCAACTTTTACCAACTTGACCCAAGTCAAACAGGAGACAACAAACAGTTCACACGGTGACAAAACCAGTTCCATGAGGGCGAATGTACACCATGGACAGTAATCATGTTAACAGAGAAACGTGGGGTAAATCCATATTGGTTAGGAGTGGCTTCACGGCTAGCTGTTGTAGCATCCAGGTGCTAACAAGGCTAACGACAGCGTAGGACAGCGGTACAGCTTCCTCTTGAATATAACGGGATTAAGGTTACAACCGACACTATTCGCCACACACAATGATGATTAGAGCAATAAGACGAAATACAAACTGCGTAGTTCACCACAACAGGGACAACTTGGAAAAACTCACCCCAAACAACCCACTGGAGGACGAGTTTAAAAGTTCAAAATGGTGGAGTGGGAATGCGAGAATTCCTCCCTGGCCTCAAACTTTTCTTCCCTTTCTT
The DNA here is from genome assembly GCF_949987615.1 of Pollachius pollachius. Lineage (NCBI taxonomy): Eukaryota > Metazoa > Chordata > Actinopteri > Gadiformes > Gadidae > Pollachius > Pollachius pollachius. The sequence goes on from NC_136943.1 coordinate 6,878,776, forward strand.
TATTCCCCTGCTTCACTCCGCGTCCTCGCTTCTCGTTTTACAAGAAGTAACCGAGTTTAAAAGTAGCCAAAAACAAACAGCACACACTTTTTGGTCGAGTACAAATCCTCTGAAGAGTTTCGGTCAATTCAGTTTCGATGTCCCAACTCAACAATGGACGAGAAGAGGTGGAGTGGGTGGGGGCGATGAGCGGTTTCCTGGATAGAGAGCCAGGCCAGTTTGTAACATGGGAAATTGTAGGTGTTTTGGGCGTGGTACTCCCACAGTGCGATACAAGTCGTGCCCAAATAAGGGCTATTTGTTTATTTCTCATTGGTAGGGGGTTTAAACCGATTTGTAGACTGTGTGATTCAATTACTGTTGGAAGATACAAATGGTTGTATGATCTGTGGAAGAGATACAAGGTTACATTACCAGATTAGGCCATAAACCTAGGCTAAAGCACACTTACCCAAAGTGTTCCTTCCCTGATATTTACATTCGTCCCTTGGTCAAAATATAAATTAGGTAATTGTGAGCTATTAATCCAAAAGGGAATCTCATTTATTCAGTTTTGATGGAAAATGCTTCTCTACCACTTAAGGCAATTTTAACTTAAACCAGCGTTTAGGTTTATCTCTTGGTTTAATTGATAAAATAGATCCAAATGAAGAAACATGTTCAACAATAAACAGGACATAAAACTATGGGTTTCCCTATGTAGGTTCCTCATGAAAAAAAAAAGTGTGATTTTATGTGTCCCAGCTAGACGGCTATCAATCCAAGCCTCTGCAGATATTCTATATAGTCAGGAGTGTGTTCTGTGTGTCAATTTTGGCTATAATAATAATGGAGTCACATTGTTTGCTGTCATCAGTACATGGGTCACCTGTTTAAAAGGTCAGGGCGAACTTTATGATTGAGCAATATAAACTGCAACCTAATCAATATGCTGTAATCTAACTTTTTTCAATCATTTGTTGCAGCTGTGTGAGCAATGAATACAAATTGGAAATGTGAGGAACATGACCTAGAGCAAAGTGTTTTTGTCTGAGGCTAAAGAAGGGAGAGTCGTAAACGTTTAAACAAAGGGCAGTCGTGCAAAAGTTTGAATACAGATATAAACACACAGACAGACATACAAACACTCACATGTATCTACGTATATACGTAGGCCTTATATTCATGAGGCAAAAAATAAATTGCTTTGATTATCTTTTTGTTTTGTTGCAAATACATCATGTTTTTTTCTACAGCATGGACATTCAGACACCTTTCCTTCATCTCCATGCAACGTGATGTGAACAGTTACTGGTGGTTGGGTGATTTTTCAGAGGCAGAACCTTTTGCATATTCCCATCATTATGTCTGCTCAATAAACCCATCCGTTGGCAAATGATCAGTCTATTCACAGCTCTAATAAATAGTGAAATGTGACAAAGCAGTACAGGCAGAGCAGTTGTAATACCAATTACATTGCATACACAATGGGAATCACAGAGAGAGCTGAGGCACACATCAGAAAGTAGAGCTGTGTGGACAGGGGAGATGATTCCTTTTATTACAGCAATGGTGGATGTACCGCACAGGATGTACGTGGGTGTGGTGGAAACTCCTGAACCTTACGAACAAACAATTTTTTAATCACCAGCCAGGTTCTAAAAATGCATAGTCCCCGCAAATAGGCTAATGTTGGCCATCGGCCTAGCGGGGTTGTGATCCGATACGTTCTACAGGAGAACAGTAAACACCATGACTAATCCTGTACAGCTCAACTGGGACTCAAGTAACACTTTTGAATCCCTGTCTGGACGCAACTGGTATAGCAAAGCATTATCACTGCCAAGGTGAGGGGTTTGAATCCCTGTCTGGCGCAACTGGTATAGCAAAGCATTATCACTGCCAAGGTGAGGGGTTTGAATTCCTGTCTGGATGCAACTGGTATAGCAAGGCAATATCACTGCCAGGGTTTGTTGTTCAGGATCTCCTAATGGGGCCAACAATGATAGGAATGTATGCGCTGGTGGTATTTGTGGATGCTGGTGATAAAAGGGTCCACCAAATGGTATGGGTGAAGGCATAGTTCTGGAGGAAATGGAACACAATACACATCACTGTAAATATAAACTTATTCTGTCTCAAATTTAATTCTGATAGGAAATAATTGCATAAGGACTTGGCTCTGAGATTCCTGCCTGGCCACTATTCTTGTTCCTTAGTCATTTGGGCAAATAGTTACTCAAATCAGCTTAGTACCAATTTAAGATAAGATAAGATGTGCTGCTTAATCCCAGAAGGGAAATAAGTAAAGGAAAATAAGGAAAGGATTATGCAAGTTAAAAAAATATATTTTGCATAGCCTATCGGCTATATTAGTCCTCAACCTTGTTTGTGATGTTAATTTTAGAGTCAAAATGGGTTGTATGTTATCAATGCTTTGTCGTAGAGCAACTCTTCCAGAAGACAGCTTGTGGAGAGGACATGTTCAGGTGTCCTTGAGCGCCATCACTTGTACCTGTTGGACCTGCAAATGATAGGAGGACAGCGTGCCATAAATAATTCCTTTTCATAATGAGGAAATGCACATGTTTATCACACACTGAATGTATAATTGAGCACATGTAAATTGGCTGTGGTTGGGGAATCGCAGCGAATCACGTCAATGAAAAGCCATTGGCAGTGTTCCAGCTTCCTTTTTGTAAGCACAAGGTTACATTAATCAAAGCTTCTTTTTACAAAAAGAAACATAAAAAACATTGACCTTTAAATTCAATAATCTGTTAATTCAGTGTACACAAATCTTTTTGTTTTTAATTTTTGACAGCTATTATTAGAAAATAAAACAAAGGGTAATACATATTTGTGGTTTATAACATGTATAGTGTTTTTTTAGAACTGAGGTGTTCATATGTTCACTATACACTCTTATCTACAACGCGGTGCTGAATATGGAGTGACAGTGAATTTATAGGAATACAATCAGGGACTTTATGGTGAAATGACTCAATAGTAAAGTAACAGTAAAAACAAGATACTGCAGTCTCACCATTCTTTCTCCAGGGCAATAAGAAACACTGCAGTCCCAATGAAAACAAACACACACACACACACACACACACACAACCACAAAACCACACACACACACACACGCACACACACACACACACACACACACAACCACACAACCACACTCACACACAACCACCCTTGTCTACAGTGCTGTGTTATACCACATTTAATAGGGCTTCCTCTACATTCTATTGGCTATTTTTCTTTTACCTGTTAGCTTACCAGGCCACCATTCCACAGCGGTGTGCAGAAATCTGAATGCCGACCCTGGTTATTAACCTCAAGTGCAACCGTTATCTCCTCATTACGGTTCAACATGAAAAACAATAGGAGAGAATATAATAGAGCAGAAGGATAGAATAGGACAGGATAGAGTAGAAAAGAATGGAGCACAATAGAGCAGAATACAACCCAATACAATATAACATATTATAATATGACTACATAATGTAAGAGTTAAATGGCGTTTGTTAAAGGAAGGATCTAGGAAACGGTGACAGTTCCTGTTTTTCCATTTGTGCTCATAAACATTCTTTGTTCTCGGCGATTTAGAAACAACACACATGAAAAGGGCTCAACACATATGAACTCGAATTCATAATATATATTTCTTTTTAAACAGCGGTTGAATCACATATGAAAGGGTGAAAAAGAGTGGTGGTTTCTTGACCTGTCATTCTTAACAGGAGGAACAGAAGCGCCATCTGTGGTGGCTACTCCCACTCTAAGATCGAATGTACAAATTTTAAGACGCAGGGAGAAGAGTTGACCCAGGCTGATGTCACCTTTCTTCACCATGTCACGGCCTCGGTATGCTTTATGATTGGACCACCCGACTAGCCCATCTAGTTTCTCTCTAGACTCCAGGACTGCGGCTGGACACCACTTGTTAACAAGTCTGCTGAGCTCCACCTACTGGCTTGAAGGGCAGGATGTGAGTGCATTCACAGGATCTCATGTTGTGCTGCCCTTATCTGTGTTACACATGCAGGAATGAACACAAGGAGGGGGGCTTTGTGAGAATGGGAAGTGGCGGCTTTCCTGTGAGATGGTTTGCTCACCTTATTCCATTTACACAGTCTGTACAGCCAGAAGAGACAGAGTTACACAGACCCTGTGAGTCATCTTTAAATCAGTATTTCAGCAGAATTTCACTTGAGTCTCTGCTGAATAGGATGGATGACTGGATGACTTTTTTATTCACACTTTTGTATTAGTACATTTCCAGCAATGCATTTATATAATTTCAGACTATATCTGCTCTACATGTTTTAGGACGGACATACATAAGCATGCATTGCACAAAATAATAGTAATTGTTATGAGCAAGGACTGACTGACTGGCTGTCATTTCCAAGCAACTAAACATTCAAAGTGCACGCTCACTCCCTATTCCTCTTTCCTCATTCTTCTCCAGGGAACTGATGCCCCAATTTCTTCCTCGCTATGAAAATGTTGACGGTTCCGATGGAACCCTTCAATATTATTTAGTCATGCGTGGTTTTAGTACCTTCCATATATCTTTGGGCATTTCATTATCTGCTTTTCAGACCTTGTGGATCTCTTTTTTTGTTATTCATTTGTGAGAATAAAAAATATTAATTAATGTATTTTAAACTTGCAATGCATGTATGCCCCGCCAATGTTGTAATCACCCAATGTCAAAGAGACCACAATCTTTTGCCAGTTCTTAAATGCATTCACTACATTTCACTTAATGATTGGGATTTTGAACAAAGGACTTTGATTATATGCAAGGTATTGATTAACCTAAGCAATGTCTTCAGAAATGCTAGCATAAGAAGGCTCAGAATTGAATATAGCTCACTGAGCATTAATGATACTGCATGACAATTAGTATGGAAATAAATGCTGAAAAACATGATGACCTTTTACTAATTACGGCCATTGGTATCATCCACAGTCAAGGGTTCACATTTACAATTCACCTAGAAAGCCTTGACAAAAGTAAAGGGATGGGCGATTTTATTCATACAGTTGATTGCGTGTTGGATGCCAAGCCCTTTAAAAAGATTAAACCTGTCAGAATAACATGTTGTGGCTAACCCATTTAGTAAAAGCATGTTACTAAACAGTAAAGGGAAATCAGTATTTTGAGTAAGTAATGCTGACACCCAGATGCCCAGAAGATGAAATGCGGCAAAATATTACTATTCAGTTTGTTCTCTTTTTTTGTTTAATTGAGATTGAAATCTCTTTGAACCTCGATTACAGCTAAATAAGTAATGTCCAAACTGTGCTGCTCTAACAATTTCCCACAGTCAAAAGCTTTATTGATGTGGCTAACTGTGACCGTTTTGATGAGGGCGTACCTATGTTCCCCGGGTCCTATGTTCCTCGCTTTGTATGTGACCGGGGAACATAGGACCCTATGAGCAATTTCTTTTTTCGTAGGATGGTAGGGGCAAGTACCGCCTTTTTCACCTCTGATTCGCCTGTGATTGGTTAGAATGGCTCTCCTCCGATTGGTTATGGTTAGGGTTAGGTTTAGGGTTAACCCTCAGCCTAGCCCTAACCCTAACCCTAACAATAACCCTAAACCTGACCCTACCCCTTTGCACCCGGGGAACATAGGACCTGGGGAACATAACATCAAAACATGACCCCGTTTTGATAGCCAAAATAGCCACAGTTTCCAACATGTGCAGTGTGGACTGCCTCTCTAGGACCGAGGATAATAGAGGAGAACGTGAAGAAAAGGAATGGGCTAATTTCCAGAACAATTTTCTCCCACTGATCTGCAGTCCGTTCCTAGATAAATAGTGAGAACGATCTGACCATTCTTGTGGGAAATTGGAAATTGAAAACGGCATGTGATAGACAAGACACGGAAATGACCTTTCAATATTAATGACGCTGTGATGTCATCGGGCACTGATTAGGTCTGTGTAATCCATGATGCCGAGATGCGTACAATTACGGAATGCTCCTCCCGTTACTTTTCCACAAATGTTGAAACCTTCTGTTAGTTTCATTAACTGAAAGGAACTGAAGATGGTCTCTGGTCTCTGGTAATTTCGGCAAACACAACACAACGTCTGTGAGTATTACGGTCAGAGACACAGAGCTGTTGACATTTCTTAAAGTGAACTTTGAAACAACAAAGGTTATTACTAAAATGTGGCCGATATTCTGTATTGATGTTCCACCAATTCCTCTCTGCACTACTCTATTTTGTACCTCATTTTGTTTCTACCTTTCATATACGGATACAGAAAAACTGTATCTAAATAAAAGGCAGTGGCATTTATTCATGCTGAGCCACAATACCATGAGTGCATTGTTAGCATGAGAGGGCCCAGTGGGTGTCTAAGCCTAAGCTCGGCAGTGTTAATGCCATGCTCTACCATTTGATCAAGACTGCCCTCACCTAGTTTTGCTTTCAATAATCACAATGCCATTTGTAAACACTGTTGGTTTACTACATACATATTTCACCTTTGAGTGTACCTGTTCATTTGATTGTAAAACCCAATAAAAACAGTTTACCATTAAACAAGACAGGACAATGGTATTTTCCTTTAATTTCCAATTTTGCCAGTGCCATCTTCTTCAAATGATATGAAGGTCCACCCTCACATACCAACCCCCAAAATTAAAATAATTATACAATGTTAGAAAATGTTGAAAAATTCATCAGACCAACTTCTGCAATGTGAGCTTGAGTCACTTTCTATTGCATACAACAGCAGAAGTATAGCAATTCATCCTCCCACACACACTGCTAACAGTAAGGCAAATGATGTCTTGTTATGCAGGACAAGGGCTTTTCACTGATTCTCCTCCTGAGCGCAAGTAACACACCCAAATCCCTGCCTCCTTTTATACATTTGTCTGTCTGTCTACTAGTTTCCTGAATAATCCACACACTAAATTCTCTGCATGTACTAAATGAAAAAAAAAGAAGTCCCATCGCCAGAAGGGTTTTTGGGATGAGGAGTTTGGAGGGGAATAAAAAAAACACCCCCCAAAAGAAGCAGTAAAGGAAGAGGTAAAGTTTTGCCAACCATTTCCGTATCTTTGATACAGTGCAACGCACGGGTCATTGAGGGCATAAAACTCCAACACATCACAGAGAGCGCAGTGAGGAGAAGCAATGCTCCATTGGGCTGACATTGATTCTTTCCGAAGTAGGAACTCCTGGTAGAAAGAAAAGTCACCAGTATCGTGCTCATGGTTTATTATTGGTTTCCATCTTGAGAGCTTGTCAGCTCTTTCACCTGATCCGCTTTCTTCCCCAGGACAGAAAATAATCAGAAAAGAGATTGAGGCACCGTGTACATGTTCAGCATCACCTGATAGTGGTAACAGCATCTCTTCTCTTGGAGGATTGCATGAAAACATTGAGCCGTCAGTCATGTGGCAGTTGACAGACACACAAAATAGACGATCCACATCTGTGTTTATGGGTTGATTATGTATTTTTTGCAGTTTCATGCAGGCAAAAAAATGCACTGCCTAATTTTCCATACCACAGAGACTGTGGGTAATTAATGGAAATCCTGACAGTCAAAGTGCAATTATCCATTCAATACAGCAAAAACAATGTCAAGTCTTGTAAATGTCTGTTAGCGTAAACAACCAAACATAATATTTGAAGGGTTGTTATAACCAACAAGGCTAAAATATTGCTGTCTGCAAAACAACTAAGACTCAATGGCTGTGGTGGGTCTGGCTGTTGGAAGATCAGTTTGATAACAGCTTCCAGGAGTGACATGAAATGGTGAATATTGTGGGATTAGACCGCATTAAGTGCCCTCCATCGCCTTAGTCTACGGGTGTAAAGAGCTGTGCGGCATCTGCCAAAAGAACCTCTCCTCAATCACCGGGATGAATCCACTTAAAAGGCGCTGTCAATAGAGATTTATGGATCTGATATAAAACTGTCAAAGTAAGAACCACCTGGGATTCACTAATGTCTATCATCAAAATTACCTAGGTCATCTGTTTCAGAGTTTGAATCCCATGTATTTTTTGCCTTCTCTCTTCTCCCCTGGCTCAGTCTTGGAAACCAACCAAGTATCCTAGTGGGGGAAGAAAATCTAAATTTCCACATTCCAGGCAGAGCAGGATGAAGGAGAATGCTGGATGTAAACCAATCTTAGACATCTCAGAACACTGTTGGCTTTCCTCTGACAGGGGAATTTGAAGACTGTGAATGTGATTGGACAAATATAGCGCAGCACTGCAGTCATGGTTCTCCCGCTTATAGCACCGACACTTGTTTACATAAACCAGCTAACTCCCTCGGCCAATGGCTGAATGAATCCCATGAGAAAGGATTTAACCTATATAGTGATCAAATCAACCGCAAGTATCTGTTCAGTTCTTTTCACATCTCATGACATTTAGTTTGATGACATTTTACATAAGAAATGTTGAAATGTCACAATTTTTAAGCATGTTTCATAATTAACTTGACAGCCCTGATATGAGTAGGCGGATGTAGGCCTGTACTGGTTGTGGGGTGATGAGTAAGTGGCTCTGACACAGATGTACATTACCAAGGAACACAGGGGAAGATGAGCAAAACAAAATTAATCACATTGGTTTGATATGATTACCAGTTAAAGCAATAAGAAGAAAACGAACCACAGTCCCCCACAAGACAAGTGCAATAGATATTGGTATGCCATTGCAGCAAGATTAGTTTGGAAAGTTTGCAAATTTGAAGCTCACATATAATTGAGGTGAGTATTTTAGCGGAAATGCCAAACAATGACTTCGACAGCTGCACAGTGGCATAATCAGTTCAATAATGAGGTGTGATGCAAATGACATGCTTTCATTTAGTCCTCTTCAATTTAAAAGTGATTTAATAACATTAGGAATTCCTCAAATTGCCTCGAATGAAAGACAGAGCTGCCTGTCCAGGAAAAATAGATTCAACCCTGTCGGGGTGCATTCACTATGTGCCTATGTTCAGAGTAGACGACACTACATGGTGGCGGGAAACTAATCACAGGGCTGAGCTGGCTGAACCACTGACATTTCCTTATGAAACCGACAAAAGAGCGAACAATGCCACTACAATGATGTCAGACAGCACAATTCCATCCATGAAAGACCTGTGTGTTCCCTCTGACAAACCATAATTTCCCTTAAAAGAAATGTAAAAAAAAATACCAAGTCATGACTCATGTCTGATTAAAATGATCTTTGCGGGCAATCGATGTAATAACTCCATGTTTCATGCTTTAATACACCTTCAATTTATCCATTGGCTGAAAAGGGAGTTCCTTTCGCTGTCGTTGTAACACGAATCCACAGGGGTCTACTGTGTGCAGCATTAACAGGAGTATTGCATGGCTAGAGGGTGAGAAGGAGTCAGAGAGAAGGACGGACGGAGGCGTTGATGGCGAGGGCGTCTGAGTCCAAACAATGCCAGAACTTTGACTGCAGAGAGAAAATGCTTTGACATAAGCAAACCCAACCTCTGACCCCAATCCGCCGTTCAATCTCTCGTCTGTGAACTCGGGGAATTTCTGCACAGGACTTCCGGATGGTATACACACGTTGACCCAGCGCTTTGGCCGCAGTTCATGTTCACGCCTGCAGAGGAGACAGTGGATGTCTTGAACCCGGTGCTCTGATTGCGACGCCTCATCTCTCTATGATTGCGTTGCCTATTTATCAGATCTGGTACCCTTACGAGGGATGGCAGGGACCGGATGTTTCGGTCTTGTGTGTATTTTTGTCTTGTGTATGTTATTCATAACACTATTAATAACAGAGAACATCCATCGGGGGGAAATCCTTAGGGCAATGTATTGAATTTAAAATTCAAAAAACAAGGTGCTATACCAGCACTTTGTTTGTTACAAGGTGGTGCTGATGACTATTAATGCAGCATGTTTAGTCACTTAAAATGTAATACATCTCATGTGGCCATGCATGGTGTGATACATGAGAGGCTAGGGAGGATTCAAATTAGGGACTAGAGCACGTTGTGATCTGTTGCACCACGGAACCGTTTGTGTTAGGCTGTAATAGATGGAAACCAGAGCACCGAATGGAGCTGTCATTAGACGCACTGCAATGCAGTCAGACGGAGCCATGAGGTGAGCTTCAATTG
>NC_136943.1:6891419-7083919 GCF_949987615.1 Pollachius pollachius
TAGATAGATAGATAGATAGATAGATAGATAGATAGATAGATAGATAGATAGATAGATAGATCATTTGCTTGATTGATTTATTGAGTGATGGAAAGACCAACTAACAAACCCAATTATAATATATCTCTAGTCAGCATGAACTACCAGTACCACTTTTATATATTTAAAAATCTGGATTAATGATTCCAGAGGACAGCTGAGTCCTCAATCAGGGACTCACTTTCACTCATCAAACATCTTTGGGGAGATTCTGGCCTGCTAAATTAGATCTAATCTGTTGAGAACGCGGCTATTTTTACCCGCATCACGAGACTGGTAGTCAATCAGTGGCCCGGGCTGCCTATGCTGCCTAGGCTGAGGCAATCTCGGTTGTGACTCGACCTGAACGCTCAATCAGCAATACACTGCAATCCCAGAGTAATAAGACAGCCACGAGAATGCAAGCATTGATTTATCTCTCAGTTCTCGTATTGTCTCCTTAAACACGGAAAGATTGTTGCACGGCCGGAGGTGAACTTAAAGTGCGAGGGCGACTGCTCTGCATCTTCATACAGCATCACTAACAGCATGGCGAAGCTGCACGTAACATTCCAATGTAATAATCCATTAATCCACAAGAGGGGGAAACATAACCTTTTTTGACCCTGCTACTGAAATACCAATGGTTGGGCAGAGAAGTTAACACTGAAGTTGATAATATCTGGAACACTTTTTTTGGAATATGCGAATTTTTATCTCACGCTGAAAATAGAGTAGTTTGGATCTGAAACACACACACACAAACACACACACGCACGCACGCACGCACACACACACACACACACACACACACACACACACACACACACACACACACACACACACACACACAATAATAAATCAGTGAAGCCTGAGGCAGCCTGAGAAATGTTTAATCGCAATCTATTATACAAATATGGGAAGAGATTATAAACATCAAAAATGTTTACAGTCTTGAGTTCTATCTGGTTTAAGGTACATTCTGCTGCAGTCATCAGAGCAGTAAAGCCGGATGAAGGCGCGAGATGAGTAGGATCTGTAGTAAGGACATTTCACCGGTAGGGGGAAACAAATGCATATTCAGATGTTGGGTCAGTGCCAACAAGACACTCCCGTTATAAGTCTGTAGCAATAAAGGTTGTTTCTTATATCATACAAGCATGTTTGTGAAAGCATACATGAATCTGCCCTCCATTTTGTTGTAAAAAGATTCATGGAATTTATTTCAAAAGGAACAGGAATTTATTGCTCTGTCCAATTCTGGCTCAACTTGTAAAAAACAGAAAAATAATTGTCTTGGAGGGACCTGGGGTCCAATCATCCGTGGTTTAGCTTGTGGTTTAACAGGGAGACCATAATAACCCTGGACAAGAGGGGATGGGGATCGACAACAACACAAACATTGACGCTAAGTGACGTTTGTGTATGGAGAAATAAAGGACACCCATATGTTCGATATTGGAGATAGGTCAGAGACGGTGTGTTATTGATGCCCTCAGCACCACTAGACCATAATACTACAAACCTATATGTGTGTGTGTGTGTGTGTGTGTGTGTGTGTGTGTGTGTGTGTGTGTGTGTGTGTGTGTGTGTGTGTGTGTGTGTGTGTGTGTGTGTGTGTGTGTGTAAATACACAGAGACAGAGTCTCTGAGTCATACATTGAGGTAAATTGCGCGACTTGATTCCTCTGTTGAATCAGTTGCTGTTCTTCAAATCCAGAATCCAGAGAATGCAGATCATCTTTTCCATTGGGTCACGGTCTAGCTCGCCTCTCATGTCGATTACTTCCCCTATAATCATGACGCAACAACGTAATATAACAAGGACACGTATTCAAAATCAGACAACAAGGAAGACACGCTTTTTTTTATGAGGTTAGTATAAAGGAGGGGGGGGGAGAAGGGGATATGGGATGTAAGCCGGCGGTCAAATAGCGATAGTGCATCGCTGTACACTCGGTGTGAACCATCATCGGCCACTGAGAGCTGTGATATCTCGCTGAGGAATCCCACGGAGAGGCACGGTGGCGCCTCGTCCATCATACCCTCCCCCCTCCCCCCCCAGCCACCGGGAGGAAATATGATGCTGTCGACGTTTGTTTTTTGGGGGGGATTATGGTTTGTTGACGCATGCCTCCGAAGACAGCTTCTCGTACCGGGTGGTGGAGCGACTGCACGGCCGGCCTCTCAGACCTCCGATGAGTTTTTTTTTTTTTTATAAATCCTTGAACACGCACCACTATGGCGGTGTGTGACGTCACGATCAGAGCTTAGCCCCATGCTTACATGTAGCCCCTTTAAACCTTTAGAGAGAGAGAGAGAGAGAGAGAGAGACAGACAGACAGACAGACAGACAGACAGACAGACAGACAGACAGACAGACAGACAGACAGACAGACAGAGAGACAGACAGAGAGAGGGGCGTGTACGGGAGTTGGTGTGTGTCCTCGGTCTTTGTGTTTGTGTGCGAGCCCACGTGTGTGCGTGGATGTGTGTCTGTGAAAAAGAAGATGAACTTGAACTAGGGAGCAAATTTTCAAAGTACAAATAAGAGACACTCTTTAGGAGATGATCCACAGTAAGCGGGTGGGGGCAGGACAGGAGATTTGAGCGTATCCTTGTGCGGTTTCTATGTTTATAAGAGCGATTTATAAGAGCGACACATTGAACGATTTTTAGTATCCACCTTATATGTTTTTTACAATCATAAATCCCAAATATTCCATTCAAACAAGTTAATCTCGAAGGTATGTTAAATATAACCCCCAAAAAAGTTTCTAAAGTAACATAGTAACTCAAGTGTCATCATGGTAACGTTAGGAAGAATTGGATCATTTAAAATATTTCATGAATTGCATAGAAGTCAGCTGCCTAATTTAAACGCAAATATTATGCCCTTATCTACACAAAAAAAAAAAAATAGGCCTACTGATGCTTTAAGGCAAGTCTAATCGACTTCCACATTCCCAGGAATAAGAATTGTTATATTTTATTCAGTGAACTTGTTCTGCCATTGCATGGCTATGGCAAAACATTGCTTTTGTGTTTTTGGTTCATTCTTACAATGTCATCTATGAATTTTGTCAAAGACAATACAAGGCAAGGCAAGGCCAGTGTATTCGTATAGCACCATTCAAACCAATTCATAGTGCTTTACAAAGGAAGAAATCACAAAGACAATATTAAAACTGCTATTTGATTTGGAAAGAGGAGATCAGAGAGAGCCAAGGTAATGTTTCAATGGAATAGAGGGTGACACAAATCCAATACTCTATAATATTCTTTGTACGTTCATATATTTTTCTGGAGGGTTTACAATAATGATGGCCCTCAAAAAATATTTTACATCATGCTGCTTCTTAGAATGTATTGAGAAGCCCCTCTTTTGACAGCCCATGAATTTTAGTTTAATTTAGCAAACTGGGTGGGCTGGAGGCTTTGTGCTATGAAGTTTGATGAAGGGCTCCTTCTGCTGTCTGCTTTGGTTTCCTGGAACTAGGATACTGTGAAATCAAATGACTGGCACAAGATCTGTATCATCACGCTACTGCAACAACCCAAAGAGGCTCAATGGCGGTTTCAAACTTGGATTATTGCTGGAAAAATTGAAATTGATTCATGACGTAAATTTTCCACCAAGCCGATAGAACTGTTTTGATTCAGATTATTCCGTAAACCAAAATAAATGTGTTTGACGAGGCCTATTAAGAAATCGAGGACATCTGGCGATCTAGGCTTCTTTTCATGCCACAGAAGGACATTATTTAAATAAATAACTGAAGATTGAAGAAATAGATAACAAAGTCATGTTGAATTCCTGCATGACATTGCATGAAAAAGGGCTATTCATCCATGTGTTGTACCATCATTGATATCCATCCTTTTGTGTGAACCTATGTCTGGTAGCTTCAATTACTTATGGTAATTGATATCCTCAAGAATCCTATCTTCTCATAATCCGTTGCTGGAATGTCTGACTGTCTGTGATTTAGCAAAACATTTGTGATTTTTATTTTGGACTTCCATTCCAAAATAATGTCCAATAAACAGCGAAAGTAGCCTATAGTTTGAGATGTATTAAAAGATGACTAGTTTATCTCGTGGGATATATTTTATTTTCACGATCTAAATATTCATGTTTCTTTTTCTTCCCATGTTGATTACTGTAATTCCCCTTTTCACCTGTCTGAGCAAGACAATCCTGACATCTCAGATTTTCAGAAAGCAGCTGAAGACCCTTATGTTTGGACTTGCTCTTCTTTCAATTGTTTTGTTTACTTTTTGTTATTGTGTGTCTATTGCTCTCAGATTTATTTTCTTTTTCTGAAACCTCAGACGCCAGCCTTCCGAGTTGCACTTTCCGTCATTTCAGCAGTGCACGTCATTTTCCTGTCTCGGAGCATTTATTGCGTTCCTGTTCGTCTTTGTGATAGTGTCATGAAATTTGCTAGTCGTTGTTTATTGTTAGCTACATTAGCCTCTTTAACAAAGCCAGAATAAAAACAACGCAACTTTACATTGTATTGCACGCACAGCAAGACCATGCAATGTTTAAATTGGTGACCGGAATAAAGTAGCAATGTAATCAAGTGTGTAAGAGCATTTAAAATTGACATTAAAATGACCAACGAGGTACAAATACAAAGAAAATAAATCTCTTCACGGGCCCATTTTGTTGAGAGCGTCATCACTGCTCTCGGTCTACTGTCAGAATTCCGAAAGATGAAGACAAAAAGGGGGCGTGCCTCCGAGAAATGCCGCAAGAGAGCTGGGAGATCGTCAACTTTCGACTCGGAAGTCTGGCGTCCGAGGATTGAGGAACACACCAGTAAACCGAGTTCAGAGATGACGCTCTCAACAAAAATGGCTGCGTCCGTAAAGAGATTTATTTTCTGTGTATTTGTACCACGTTGGTCATTTTAATGTCGATTTTAAATCCTCTTACACACTTGATTACATTGCTACTTTATTCCAGTCACCAATTTATGCATTGCACGGACTTGCTGTGCGTGCAATGCAATTTAAAGTTCTTTTGTTTGTTTTCGAGCTGGTTTTTTCAAGAGGCTAATGTATCTAATGGTGTGTTCCTGAATCCTCGGACGCCAGCCTTCCGAGTCGGAAGTCGGGAAATCTCCATGCTTTCTTGCGGCATTGAATAGTTGAATAGTGATAATGGCGGCTGTTTTGCAAAAGTGTTTATAATACCAGTGTGATTAAAATGTAAGGGGAATAAACTACCACTAAATGTGGTAATTTAAATGTTTTACCATTGCTTCCGCTGTTTAACTAGCCCCATGAATTATACGCACTACACATTTATGGGCGCATGTGCAAACCATTATTCCAGTTTGTTTCTATCATTGCATACACAAGTCCTTTACATTTAAATGTTGGCTTCTGCATAGTTTCAAAGTTATTCTATATTTATTTTCTTTCCTGTTGACAGTTGAAGAGTTGTGTGTTGTTGCGGCACTGGAAAATAAATCCTATTTTATTCATTCTCATTCCAGTCTCATTCCTGTCTCGTTACAGTCTCGTTACACCGTCATTCCTGTCTCGTTACAGTCTCCTAACACTCTTGTTAAACTCTTGTTACACTCTTGTTACACTCTCGTTCCTATCTTGTTACAGTCTCGTTACTGTCTCGTTACACTCTTGTTACACTCTCATTACTGTCCCGTTACACTCTCGTTACAGTTTCATCACAGTCTCGTCACAGTCTCGTTATAGTCTCATTACAGTCTCGTTCCAGGAGCCCATCCTAGTAACATTCATGTTATACACTCCACTTTTTTGCATTGTGAGAAATAAATAAACACCTAGCTTTTTTTAATTTAATGTATGATAGTTTGCAGAAAAAGTTGATAAAAAAGTTGGGTTCAAAAAAAAAGAATTTGGAATAGGATCTGGTTCAAAATATGTTCTTTCTTTAAATAAAGGTTCCAAAGCCTAACCCTAACCGCAGATTGTGTTTGTATATATACATACCTTGTAACTAAATGTAACAACGGTGGAGGTTTGCTGGGTCGTAGTAAAATATGATAATCTTTTACTACTTTGACTGGCAGCTGAGGCAGTTTTCACACGCAAAAGGTATCCATGACAACACACCTTTCCCTGGACCTTCAACGGGCCTTTTTATACAAAATCGCAAGAGGACTCCAGATTTCTGCTCAGTTTTATGGTCATACTTACCCTAAAACAGTAGAACAGGCACCAAGTAGTTCACATTAACTAACTACAGTATAAATTATCTGTAAATTCCTCCCAAAGGTCTGGCTTATTGCTCATCAGGTCGTAGCCACCTTGTTATATTGGAATATAACAAGGTTCCATTAATTCACATCTTGTTCCCCAGTATGGTAGTATTGCTACACAGGCCTACTGTATTTGTAAGACTGGGCCTACAGTGTACATTGAAACTAAAGCGTTACCAATATTTATAATAATATTAATTATCAATGTCTTAACTTCAATGCATAACAGTTATTGTGAATTAATCTGAAACAAAGGAAGTTCAGTGTAAGCGTGGTTGAATGTTTGAGAACACGATTCTCTAATTGGGATTTTGAATAATTACCCCTTTTTCCATAACTTCACATCTTGTACACCAGTAGTATTGCTACACAGGCCAACTGCATTTATAAAATTGCCCTGTAGCTTTGGCCTATGCTGTATATTGAATCTAAAGCGTAACCAATAATTATAATAATATTCATGTACATCATGTACACCATCGCCCATACAATGATAGACTCTGTTTTTAAAATGTGACTTTTAACTAGCTCAGTGAGTGTCTGGACTCCCTGATGGGTAGGAACTGTACACTGAGTGGACCCAGAGCGATTGACATTGGCATGGCCCCCCAGCACCGATTTATATCTTTCATGAACAGAAACATTCATATGAGATCAGAGACATGTGATATTATTAACTCTGAGGCAGATAGAGCGAGCCATTGTTGATCTGTTTGTTCTCTCTCACTCTGACTTGGATCATTTAGTTGTCTGGCTCAAAGTATGCATTTTGTTTGCCGCCATAGTGAGCCATCCTTGCGTGCTGCGTCCGTGTGTGTGTCTGTGAGTATGTGTGTGTGTGTGTGTGTCTGTGTGTGTGTGTGTGTGTGTGTGTGTGTGTGTGTGTGTGTGTGTGCGTGTGTGTGCGTGTGTGTGCGTGTGTGTGTGTGTGTGTGTGTGTGTGTGTGTGTGTGTGTGGTGGTGTGCGGCCTCGTTCATTAAACACGCGTTATGAGGAACCATGTGACAGTTCATCTTGTCAACATTGAAGACATTTCCATTGAAAAGATTGTAATAAACAGATAAATAGCCTAATATGGGACATATAGGCAGCCTTTGTGATGTGTGTGAGTAAGATATATCTGTGGTTTTCACAGTTCCCTCCCATACTGATCTATGGGATAAGACAAATCATGTTCTCAAACTATAGTCCTTTGATACAGCTCTCCACTGGAGGCCAGTATGAGATGCTTTCTTTCATAGGGAGCCTCTTCATAATGACATATTAACTACCACAGCGCACGTGCATCTTCTCATACATGTACGACCCACTCGCAGTGCAGTGGGAAAAGGGAAATCAAGTGACCTACATGCCCATTCCTACCAAGGAGGAAACTATTGTACCGTCGACACTGCCCGGGACTGGCTCTTGTTATTGGAGCAGCAGCAGGAGTGCATCATTACGCGCGGATCTTTCTGAGCCCAGAGCCGTCACTGGGTCGGTGCGTGTAGTCTGATATACGCCGCATGTTACCTCCTGCTCTCATTTCATTCGGTGATTTTCCGGGTCGAAATTCTTCAACGTGGTAACGAAGTTGAGGACAAGTTTACCTGGCCTGTGTTTGAAGTGGAAACCTGCACTGCTGTACTGCTGTTCGTGCGTCTCTCTTTAAGCATCGGAGGTGCCTATACTTTATTTGGTGAACATTTCCACCCTCTGCGCTTTTACTTACACTATAACTACGCAAGACAACCTTTGGAGGAAAAAACAACAAGCCAAAGATGAATGCAACGGACATTTTTTGCAATAATAATGAAACGTGCAAGTCTACGAACATTTCCAGTACGGACGCCACCACTCCCCCCGACAGCTACACCGACATCACTACTTTTATGCACATATTTCCATCCATTTATGGGATCCTCTGTACAGTTGGCGTCATAGCAAACGGACTGGTTATCTATGCCGTGGCCACATGTAAAAAGAAAATGGTGTCAGACATCTACGTGTTGAATTTAGCCATTGCTGATTTGCTTTTCTTGCTTGTGATGCCCTTCAATATACACCAGCTGGTACGGGACAGACAGTGGGTTTTTGGGAACTTCATGTGCAAAGCAGTGGTGGTGGTGGATGTCAGCAATCAGTTCACCACAGTTGGAGTGGTGACAGTCCTGTGTATTGACAGGTAGGTTCCTTCCCAGACTGCTCAGTAGAAATTATAATAACACCTTGGCAGAGAATGCTGGGCCTATAGGATGCCTGCCCCCTTTTCAGATCTCGGCAAACCAGAACGAAAGGGATACATAGTAGGATAAACGAACAACGATTAACTATTATCAACAGAGAGTGAAAAAAAAAAAGGAATCACAAGAAATCACGGGGCACGTCCATTGTGTATAACCGCCATGTCATACACAACAGACTACTTGTGAAAACTAAATAATAAACACTAACTTTTCTAGGAAAATGTGTCTTTAAAGGAAGATGAGCACACACTGATACAACTTAAATCAGGTTAATTAATGTTAACCTTCACTGCTACCTTGAAAATGCGATGTCGGAGCGTGATGCTCATTTTGAACATATTATATGATTAAAAACACAGGAATGTCATGTGTGATGGCAGTGATAAGACAAACATTATGTATGCTTTTTATTTTGTTGCATTGCCACAGCTATTCTATCGATTAATTCAAGAGTATTATTAGAAAGAGAAGGCCTACGCACAGACAAATATTTTGGGTTCAACAAAGATATCCTTTGAGGGCTCTTTTGTTTTTGCTTCCTCAATATAAGCATACACAATAATACAATAACAAGAGAGGTGTTAGTCATACATGAGAAGAGTGACAATCCACTCTAATGA
Organism: Pollachius pollachius; assembly: GCF_949987615.1. NCBI lineage: Eukaryota > Metazoa > Chordata > Actinopteri > Gadiformes > Gadidae > Pollachius > Pollachius pollachius. The sequence continues at coordinate 6,900,541 of NC_136943.1, forward strand.
TACACTCCAAACCGAATGCCAATGTTTGGGATGGTATTTATCCGTGACTCTGGATCTCGTGCTGCAGATTCCAGAGATCAGACACAGATGCTCCATGTCCCGTGTGTTTGTGTAACTAGAATGGACAAGTGGATGCTCTGTTTGTAGTCCAAATGAATCCAAGTGAATTTGAAGGCGATATGTGGCTGTAAGTCAGGAAGTCGAGGTATGTAACCATTTTAATGACAAGGCCATCTACTGTAAAGCCATGGCTGCTTATTGTGTTATTCGTTTTATCACATAATTTGGCAGAGTGTATAAATCACAAAGGGAAGTTTACACTTGTGTTTATGTTTGTGTCTAGCTCTAGGCAGGCACTCGTGTGTTTATCGCACGCACGCACGCACGCACGCACGCACGCACGCACGCACGCACGCACACGCACGCACGCACACACACACACACACACACACACACACACACACACACACACACACACACACACACACACAAAGACACAGACACAGTGGGCTACCATAGGTTATCCTGATCGGGTCCACGATAAGTCTTGAGCCAATTGAATGCCCTAGTTTCCGGCTCCTAAGGTGAACCCACAGGGGGGTAACACTAAATAACTGATTAGTATATCGTGATGGCTGAACATCCTTCCATTAATGCAAACAATGGTCACACTGTATCCACTGATGGCTATCTCTCCGGGGGTTTTCTGTATGACGCGGTAGGTTGAGGAAGAAGAAGAGGCTCGCGCTCTTGGGAGCTTGTTTATCCTTTTCCCTGCCAATTACAGATGAGAATAACACAAAGGCAACAGCCCACGAAGACCAAATTTGATCTTTACACTTTGACAAACACAAATATGTGGCCAGACAATTGACTGCTTGCCAAGTTGTTTTCCACATCAATCAAATTAGGCGGCTTAAATGCAGGTTATAGGGGTTAATTACCCACAAAAAGCCTTTTACTCCAGACGGTATAAAGCCTGGCAATAGTAGATAGTGGTTTCTTTGTCATAACTTGCAGCCATTTAAACCAGATAACTGTCTACTGCACGGCTTGATTGGTATGTTTCTAGGCATTTTGCTTTATATGATGTACGTCTGCAGAATATGACTGCGTTGCCATCGTTACCATTATCGTTGGCTTAAAACAGAGTGTTCCCTTTGAGCTGGCACAAAGCAAACATGTCAGGACCGACATGTCATAAATGTTATGAATTAAGTGGTTGGACCACAACTTACATGCCAATTAAAGGTTGTTTTGTTCCCCCTTCAATGTCAACAAATAAATATCAAACTCTGGCTCTTCAACGAGTCATCTTGTATTTCTAATCTAACTCTGCATTACTGTTGCACTATATGTTAATTTGTTTGACCCCCCGCGGTCGATGTGTCTTCAAAGTGCCCCTGGAGGCCACCCTCGTCATGACGCCTTCCCTCCTGTCTACCTCCCCAGGTACATCGCCATCGTGCACCCCACCTCGGACAAGCGTACCATCCAGTGGACCATCGTCATCAACCTGCTGGTGTGGCTGGGCAGCTTCCTGCTCACCGTGCCCGTCATGATGTACGCCAAGGTGGTGGGCAAGCGAGACCTGGAGATGTGCATGATGTACCTGGACGGCCCCCAGGACATGTACTGGTACACCCTCTACCAGTCCATCCTGGGCTTCATCATCCCCCTGGCCATCATCAGCACGTTCTACTCCCTCACGCTCTACCACGTGTTCAGCTCCATCCGGAGGGTCAAGCGCAAGCAGTCCGTGTGGGCCAAACGGGCCACCAAGACGGTGCTGATGGTCATCGCCCTCTTCCTGGTGTGCTGGTCGCCCTACCACGTCATCCAGGTGGTGAACCTGAGCAACAACACGCCCACCACCGCCTTCGTCTACGCCTACAACATCAGCATCTGCCTGAGCTACTCTCACAGCTGCATCAACCCGCTCATGCTGCTCATCTTCGCTCAGAACTACCGCGAGCGCCTGTGCCGGCGCAACGCGCTGCTCAGCTCCCAGCACTCGTCCAAGACCACGTCGGTGCGGCCGGACGGGTCCAGCCTGGCCACCGAGCCGAGCTACCGCTGCACCCCTATCTGAGCGCGACGCGGGGGGGGGGGAGCGGGCCCGCGTGGACGATGATGCTGCTGCTGTGTGTGAGGGCGCTTCAATAAAAGGGCTTTGGTGTAATGAGGAGCAGTGAGTGTTCTGTTGATTCGAGACAAGGTTGTGTGCCAAATGCAATGTGGTCGGTCGCTTTTACTCCAGGGCTGTGGGGGTGTGTTGTGGACTCGATATCGGGAGGGGGGGATTGATGTTAGAGCTGTATTCCGGCGAGACCTGTCAATTTCCCCCAACCCCATTGATCACTCTGGCTCTCTTCTCTTCCTCTCTGTCACACTCTCCCGCCTTCTCTTCCTTGATCTTTTACACGGTTCGGTTCTTTAGCCTTGTTTTGTCTGGGTCAGATCGGGTGAGGTTTCACGACTCCACCGTTGACCTATTTACGATAGGTGTTTTGGTCCCGGAAAATACACTCCCAGCTCAGGAACAAACCAAAAGCTGTTTAGTGTTGTTTCACTTAGAGGATCAACATGTTGTCAAACTGATATTACTATTCATTTTAATTAAACTTGATGATAGTAATGACATTTAAATGGAGTGAAATGTATTCAATGGGATCACGTCTTGATTTGGTGTTTGTTTATGTTGTACATAATGTGTGTCTGAACCAATGGGATTTTCTTTTTGTTTTTTAATTGCGTGTCATGCGTTGGTTCTACGACTGAGCTGTTCAATGATGAACACGGGAGAAAAATACATTTTCTGTACCATTGATCTGTATCAACGATTCACAAAAACATCCATTTATAACTTGAAAAGAAAAACGTGCATATGTGTTTATTGCCAATTTCAGAAAGGTTATATAATGATCTTGGTGAAATGCTCAGTAATCTAATCGGTAATCTACCATTGCCACCTGATCAGTGATATACCACTACAGGTTAGAACAACATAGACGACAATGACGGTGTATATTAGAAAGCACATGCAGACAAAGAAAATAAACATCTGAAATCACCTGGAGATGCTGCTTATCGCTGTCATCAACTAAAGCAAACCTGTGGTTCGTTGTTTCAGTCTAGACTCATCAAATTTACTTTTTTGTTTTTGGTTAATAGTATTATGAAAGGTGTCCTACCCCGAATGATGTACCTCTGCGTAGTGATGTGCCTTAATATTCACACAAATCATTTGAAAGGCGTACATAGCAGTGGTCCTATTTTGTCTGCATGTATGGAATGTGTATCTTGTGGATATAGTGAAAGGTTTTGTATGAAAGTCTGAAGACACAACAATTTTGTGAGAAGGGCCTAACCCCAGAGGGCCCGTAGTGTAAGGAAAAACAACATAAAACTTAATGAAGGACTCTCATGTTGGAAAACCTGAAACCACACTGTTAATCCAGCAACAATACCCATATTTGTCTATCAGTAAAGCATTTGCGTAGCTAGCTCTGGCAGGACACTATAGTCATGTGCTGCAACAGCTGACTTTTAACGTAACACACACACACACACACACACACACACACACACACACACACACACACACACACCACCTGCTTTTGTTCAGCTCTGTAATCGATGTTACCTCCTGCACGATTGGCGGAGACATCTGCTGTTGATTGTATAGTGCTGCCTGCATTTGGTATGCTGTATCTGACCTCGGTATGCTATGCTTTCGACCTTTCAGCAAGGAGGCCTCTAAAAGAGTGGATCCGTACCAAACTAAAGTGTATTACCATTTCATGCAATAAATGGTTGATGATGGACTTCAGACAGTCTGAAACGTCTCTTCTGTAATAGAAGTGGGTTTGTTCATAACAAGGCTAAATGCACTTGAAATATCAACATGATAAAAGGTTAAAGCTAAGGACCCATTTCCACCACCTGATCCCTGGTCAATTCCTGGTTCTGAAGAACAACACCACTTTTTTTGCCGGCTTAAATTAAAGTTAAAGTGCATGATGATCTTCCATTCATTGAGTATGACATTGGTAACATCCTTAACAGGGACGTTCAGCCTTGCTCCCGAAGCCAAGCATAAGAGATTCATATAATGAAAGTCAAATGTGTTCTAGTACGGCCCTGTGTTTTAGATATAAAATGATCCTTAGTGTAACTCAATTTTGGGCTTGTGAAAATAGTTAAACAAACTTTAAGAAAACACACTTCCAATATCTACAATGAAGGCATGAGTCTAGTCGGAAAAACAACTTATTTCCAAATTAAGTAGTTCTGAGGATTGGGGTCATTTTCATAGAAAGATACTCCAAAGTAAAGTTTCTAATAAATTTGATGGCCAAATCATAAAATAGATATTATAAATATTAGAGTTGAATTTCTTAAATGTCTTATTTACTATTTGCATAATATTGGAATATAAAATAGCTATTTAAGATGAACTAATGTACGATTGCATAAGTGTATGACGTATGCATATTACATAAAATGTTCTCCATTTCCAAAGTAATAAGGATAGGAAGCTAAGCTTCACATGCACAGACTGTGTTTGGTCAGGCTCCAGACTACTGGAGTTTCCATATCCATAAATCTCAATAAATAAAGGCTTCTCCAGACAAGCTGCATATATGCCTTCAGATCACTTTCCTGTCCAAACAAACACAGCCGTGGGGTCAGTAGAGAATGTTGATGATGTAAGTGAGGAAGCCATTTGAGCTTCACGGTGTTCCAATTCTGTTAATGCAATTCGTCTCTTTGGACGTACATGATAATGCCGGTGATGCATTCTGTTTTATCAGGTAAACTGGAACCAGATCCTGGTTCAATGACGCCCATTAGTTGTATTTTAGGTTCCATCATGTTGAAGTTCATAACAAGCCCAGGCTTCAAATCTTATTATCTTGACGCCATGAAACGTCATTGAATCATCATTCTTTGTGTGTAGGATTTAATCTCATACCCATTTTGGGCCAAGTACTCTCAACAGAAGCCCCACTATAAAGTATGATGTCGGAGCCATGCAAGAGAAGAATGCAACACTTCATGTTTTGATGATAATCATTTGAAAACAGACATTCAGTGAATCAAAGATTCAGTGTTGAGTATGCCCATCTCAAGTGAAGTTGTTTGGGAGCATTACATCGGGCACCCTGGAATCATCGTGTAACAACTGGAATAATAAACGCATTCATGTCATTCTAATAAAAAATATATATGATATAGAGTCGGTTTTTGCATTCAATTGATGGTGGGAATGTTGTGCAACACGACAATGTTGTGCGTTAATTCCTATTGTACTATTCATAACAAGTCCCAATCAAACGATCAAGATACCCTCTCCAGGAAGGTACTGCCTTGAGTGTCATCTCACAATAGAAGGCTAAATAGGGTTACTTATTAGGCTCTACAGAGTTGAAAACATAGGGGTTGGGGAAAGACACTCATTCAAGTACGTAATATTGACGGCAAGGTAAGGCTGTTTCACCAATGAGACATAATGACCGTCCTTGTGCATACAAACACCCCTAGGCCCATAGGAGATGAATCAAAGCGCCTTTACAAAGCATGCTTGTAAATCCAGATCTCATGCCGGCCCATGCACCCTGACCAGGAAACAAGGGAGGCAATGATAAACATGGTTGATTTGGGGAGTTCCTTCCATCCCTCGAGGGCCCATAGCATCTGTTCAGTGTGAATAGTATTTCAAGTTTTTCAATTTATAATAAAAAATAAAATTGGTCATGCTTTTATGCTCCTCCATAAATAAGAAGCCATGAACATATCTATAAAGGGTTAGCTTGCAGCAATGCCAGTGCCACACTCCTGCTAGGCGACTTCAGCTGGGCTCCTCCCCGACAGAGGAGGCAGGGCAGTGGTGTTGGGGAAGAGGTTTACAGTAAGGTCGAAGACAATGACACAGGACAACGGTGCTCCGTGTCGATGACTCAATGTGAAACAGGCGTTTAGCCTCACCCAGCCCCAGATTTCAATCAGACTCGGCCATGTGACAAGTGTTGTAATCAAGGGCGATCCATCCATCCATTCGTCTGTCCATCCATCCATCCATGCATATGTCAGAGCCTGCCTGCTAACGACCCAGCCCGCCCACCCATCCATCCGTCCAACAAACACATTAAAGACAACCGCCTTCAGAAGCCCCGCCTCCTCCCCATTGATAGGGCGGCGTATTCCGAGGAAGCACTCTTAATGTGTTATACATCGCAGAGGACTCACTGTATATATCCTCCGACCACATTAGCTAACATGCGGCCATCGACTGCGCTGAAGTTACTCAGACTGATTAAGCGATCCTGGGTCTCATTGAGCAGACCGATGGTTTCCAGTCATTGACCAGCCCAGTGTAATGCGAGGTGAAATAACTAAGATTGAATATTGATCAGAAGGCCTTACATACAGCCTGCGAGGCACTTTGGTATCATCGCTTCCCCACTTGTCTCGTCTGCCTCGGAGCACTGCTAATGAAGTGAGTGATGGATAGCAATGCAAGGCCATCGCCGTCGCTGGGATCTTTCATAGCACCGCATACGCACGCACGCACACACACATACTCACACACAAGCACGTGCACATGCACAAGCACGTGCACATTCACACAGACCCACACCTGCATGTTCACACACACACACACACAAACACATATTATGCACAAACTCGCACGCGCACAGGCATACACAGACAAACACATGCACACACAAACACATGCATGCACACACACACACACACACACACAAGCACTTGCACATGCACAGAGATCCACGCTAGTATGTTCACACACTCACAAACACACACACACACAAACACATATGTACACACTTGCACGCGCACAGGCACACACAGACAAACGCATGCACACACACACACACACACACACATGCCCACACACAGGCATACGCCCCCACGTATTGAAATAGAAATTGGGTTTTTGACTCTGCAGTATACAATTAGGGGGGTTGTCTTCCTACACACCTTTAATTGAAGCACAGCAGAAGTGGCAGCACTTGTGTGTGAGAGGGACATAGGGAAGAGAGCTAGAAAGCAAGAAGGAGGGGAGTGGGGAAGAGAGAGCTGGGGAGAGGAAGAGAGGACAGAACAGAAGGAGAGAGCGGGAGAGGGAGACAGAAGGAGAGAGTAGGAGAGGGAGTATTCAGAGAGAAATAGGAAAGAGGTGGGAGAGAAAGAGGCAGAGAAGGGAGAGAGTCAGCTGTAGACGGAGAGAGAAGGAGAGATGGGAGAGAGTGTGTCGGAGAAGGAGAGAGAAGGAGAGAGAAGGAGAGAGCGGAGTGCTCAAGAGAGATATACCGATAGTTTCTGCAGGAGAGGAAGGGTCATTCTCATCATGGATCTCAGCTGCATCTCCCAGAATGCATCATCCTGATTTCATATGACAACCCCTAGGCCATTTCAGAACCCAATCGGAACATCAATTTTGACTTCGGTTAGCGGCCAGAACCTGCAGGGCAGGTGTAGGGCGTTTGTCTTGCGGAGAGAGGATCCCCCACCCACTAGCACCACCAACTGCCTCCCCATCGGGGAACCTTACATAATGTTTCTCAAGGCTCACAAACACAGTATGGGGGCGGTCTTTTTGCTGCAGACCATCCCTTGTATTGCACCCTTAACACAAGAGCTGCACAAGGACAAACTTCCCTCTTTAACCAAGCCATGGCAGGGGCTTTATGTTATCATCTGTCATATGATGGACATCTCTTCTTATCTACAGTATTTGTGATTCGCCCGCATCTTCAGTGACACCTAATCTACAAACATTTAGGACCACCGCGAAAACTGCAGAACAAACGATCATCTCATTGGCTTCTATGTGGATGACTGTTCAATTCACAGAGCCAGATCGTATCCAAAAGGCTAACTGGGTCTGGTCTGGACAATATTTTGTTTGTATATGTGTTAAATGGCCCCTTTTTTAGATGTACCCTAGTAAATGTAGACATGTGTGTACATTCCGGGGCCTGAAGGTCTGTGGCTCACATTCATGCTGAATTATAGCTTACCAAGGTCGAATCTTTCTAGGCTTTCAGTCAAGGCTGTGGCGTTTGCGTTCATGATATACACGGTGCAAGGTCTACCCTCCAATAACATTAAGCATAATTATCTTCATCCAGGAAACTGTTCTTGAGAGCAAGGTGTAGCCCAAGAGAGAGAGCATAACGGCGTGTCTGGGTATTTCAGCTTTGAGCGATATTCCCCCTTTGCCATTAATTGGATAGGGCTCTGATTCAATCATTCATTCCTGAGAACCTCAGGAACTCATTCAATTACTCTATCATCCAATCAGAGTCATTATACAGGGAACAGCCATGCACTTTGGAGCTTGCCTGAAATCAGAGCCTCCTTGCATCAAAAAAAGGGAACACAAGGACGGGGGGAATCCAAGATTTTAATATTGAGCTGCCGACAGAGAATCCGATTGCAGTGTGTGGTGTCTGAACACCTCCATGTTTCAAGTGCATCTTATTTCATCGCATTCAATGGGCTAACTATATCCATACTTTATACATCTATCCTAGTGTGTCTGTAATGTTGTTTTATTTTTAGAAATAGAGAGGGCTATAATACCTGGCAATCTTTGTTGATCTTAATTGTGTTCATAAATCCATAATCCCTCAAACATTCTTGGAGCCACAGCAAGGCGTTATGCGATACCCTGGTTATCATCTGTTCATTTTTGCTGTTATTCCGATGATGTTGTTATCGTTATTATTATTCAATGTTATGGCGTGTTTTATGTTGTTTTTATTCTGACTGGCCTCCACACAGCTCTTATAGTTATTCCTTTGACAACCACACAGTGTTTGGTGTTCATCTGTGACAAGCCCTTTGGTGCCGTGCGGAAATATACGAGCGACCGAAGCTCGCAATGGGCAGGGAGCCAGGTCGATGGTACAGCAGTCAACTGGATAACACACCCACACGCACACACACACACACACACACACACACACAAACAAACACACCAATGGATGACTATTGCATAAAGATCTCAGCCGGCGCACATGCACATTTGCATTCATACACACATCATCCACACACATACAAACACACACACACACACACACACACACGCACACACACACACATCAGGAAGTGTGTAAGGAAGTATATAATGCTACTCTTGTAAACTTTGTGTTACCACCAGACACACACTCATACACACACAGACACGCTACACAGATATTTGTTTATCTGCATATCCTTGGGTGGAGGACAGTCAATCAGAAGACAGTCATGCGAGCGGAGAAAACAGAATCCTTCATAAACACACACACACACACACACACACACACACACACACACACACACACACACACACACACACACACACACACACACACACACACACACACACACACACACAGATGACAAGAGCTGGGACTCAAACCCTCGTGCCTCACAATGAGCTGTGCTGGGCCCTACCGGACATTTTGTCTTGTTTTCTGTTTGTTTGGGTTCTTTTTATGATTTTATTATATCATATTACATTATCTATTAATTTCAGACATCATTAGCTGATTTCAATGCGGGCGTCTAATGAAAGCCAGTTTGATTGCATTCAGCGTGCTGCTGTCTATAATTTGTGTCCCTTCACGGTGCTCTTGCTATCTTTAATTGCAATTAGCAATCTGATACACCACTTACTTTTTTACCCTCTACTATATCTGCATTAGCAAACACAGTCTTGTGCGCCCACACAAACACAAACATGCACGCACACGCACGCACACACACGGCCTGCTGTGTCAAAACAGTGCTGTTTTTAACACACCACATGAAAAGGCGTGAAGCTGAGTCATGTGACGGCGAGTTGACGCAGACATGACGGCAGAGATCCCTGAATGGATGCTTTTCAAACCGCTTGCCGATAGATGGTTTCCGGCCCAAAATGAGAAATAAATAAATGAGAAAGACCAAACAAAAAGAAGATCCTTTCATTGATGGTAAGACACAGAGGCAGAGTCATATAAATATATATATACTCCTCTACTAGCTATTCACTCCTGGGGATGTGTAATTTTTTAATCTTTTAAGCTTCCATGTTGGTGTTTAATGAGCATTAACAGCACTTAGGTTTGATTGTACACTTGAAGTTCAGGCCTACAAACTGTATAGTGTGTCCCCAAGGGGGGGGGGGGGGGGGGCTACAATGTGACTCCACTATACTGTGCTAATTTTACTCTTGGCGCTACAGTTCTATTATTAAAAAAATGTGCATCTTCTTGAAATAATAGGAGGCTTTGTTGATTAACAACACCGTTCATTCACAACAAAACCCAATACAAGAACATACAAATAAATAATTGTGTTGAAACAAACTGACAGCAGGAAACGTGACTGCAGCAAAGCACATTTAAAAAAGGACCTCAGTGATCACAAGTGTAGATCATAAGTCAAGCAAATTACCTTTTAGTTTTAATAAAACATTATATTGTATTATGAGCGAGGGAGTATGTTTGTCCAAATTGCTAGTTGACAAACACTATTACTACACTAATAAATACTAATACTAATATATTAATAATACTAAATAATACTAATACAAAAAATACAATTTTCACAGTATATCCCAGGATGCATAGCAGTTAAACGCCATCGAATTGATCGCATAAAGATAGTTTGCACATATGGGTTATAAATGACCGGTCCCAGTGTGATGGTTTTATCAGATTGAGATTTCTGTCACGTAATTAGTGTGCAAATCCCCCCCAAAGGCTACCATATATCGCTTGAAAATAAAAAAAACTCTACATATAGATATATGGAACCTACCCCCCCCCCCCCCCCCCCCAGGATCCATATATCTATATAGAAACCTATATAGATATATGGATCCTTGGGGGGAAAGCTCCCTATATCTATATTATTGTTTTTTGATCTGTTGATGAAGTGATCTGAATGGTAGAAAAAGAAATGGGCTGCTGAAATCGAGCGCAACCTTCCGGCGTCTCCTGTTTGACGGAACCAAAAATGCAGCACCAGCGCACCTAACTGATTTTGGCTGTTTTATTTGTATTTGTCTGTCTAAGAGGCTAGCAAGTCTCATCGGAACCATAACTCAAAGATTTCCAACTTTGTTGGAACACTAATGACCAGGTAATGCTTCATTTTAAAACCTTTACATAATCTGTCAGATGTCTTGACAGTTGACCACAAGGCGATTCCATCAATGCCTTTAATTTATTTCTTCTTCAAAAGAGCTAGAGACAAGCCAAAATGTGTTTAACATCCCTTTACTCTGGAATGAAATACTCATACAGATATTATGAGTTTAACTTAGGTTAAACTGTTACAAAAGGTTGTTGCTTTTCTGACAATAAACCAGTAGACTGTTAAAAATAATCAATGTGTTGGATAGATAAATAAATAGATAGATTAACCACCGCTCCACCCTTTTTTCATTCTCTATGTCTTCCTGGGGGCTGAGCCCCCCAAAAAGTCAGAACCTAAAACCGCCCCTGGGCTACTTGCTCTCCAACTAGTGCACTAATGGTCACTTCGTCTCTATTTGGAGTAGGGAACGTGTGCACCAGGGATCTAATCGGAACCCGCCCCTCATATCGCTTCGTGGATCGCGGGTGGATGAGTTTGCTTCCTGTTAAGTTCATCCAATGAGAATCTCTGATTGGGTTGCAGGAGGGCATCACTGTGTCAGGGTTGAGTTCATGAATGCATTCGCATGGAGGACCAGGAGCCGGCGGATCCTTGAGAACTAAACCAACAAGACCTCTCTAAGAGCAGACCGAGTGTAAATCAAGTGCTCATTATCCCCGCATTCCCCGCCACCATGGACCTCCATGGTCCGTGACGCGCTGGTCTGGAAGACTTCCTCCAGAGCCGCGCGGACACGCCGTTGCTTTAGGTGCTGAACGAATCTTGATCACCACCCCCCCCCCCCGAACACACACACACACACACACACCATTTCATCCACCCCCCACCTCCCCCAGCCACCATCACATCCTCTCACCCTTCCCCCCGCCATTACACCCATGTGGATGTGGGTGGATGTAATGGTCTGTTCTCGTAGCAAACTCAAAAAGGAATAAAAATTGACAGAATGAAGACTTATTTCCCGAGGGCGGAAGATCATAAATCACCTTTCTGCCGAGTCAATAGAAAAATGCTCTTTCTGCTGGGAAATGAAACGCCGGCTTAAAGAGATAGGAGGCTTATGCCACTATACCTGGCCCTGAACTTTACACTGCCTTGGTTGGTTTCGGTGCGAGGATCAATCTGTTGAACAATATCATTAAGTGGAATAGTACCCAGAAGTGACATCAGCGCCGCACCCTTCGAATTACATTAAGGGGCCGATTTTAAAATGATGGCAGGCATGGGGGGATAAATTGTGTAGTTTCTATATGGAGTTTCATCTCCAGCCAAAAGCTTCATTGTTGCAGCTTGTACATGATATAATATAGACATGCGTGTGCGTCTGTCACACACACACACACACACGCACACACGCACACACACACACACACACACACACACACACACCTGTGAGACATAACGGGACTCGGTTTATGACAGCAAAGTTCGGCTTTGATGCCTTTCCCCGTGAACTTAGGACACATCAAAGCTATCTGTATTCTATTCTGGAACTGCACAGCGGAAAAACACAAATGGCCTTTGTCCTCTCGTCAGTCTCAGGTGCTATAATGAATGAATACACTTCTGTAAAACAACGTTTTCAGTCCTTCCTCTAAGCACGTCTTTCTAATTGCCTCATTTAAACCCGTTTAACCAACCATTACAAAATATTTTAGAATGAACATAAATTGGCCAGATTGCCATATAAAATGTTATATAGCACCCTGGCCAATTTATGTAAATAATTAAATATTTTGTCTCGGTAGCACCACTAGATGCATTTAAAAACATACAAGGCTTAAAGTGTTTATTTGATTGCGATGATTATTCACTGGTATTTCAGCAAGAAAATGATTAAGTAATTAATAATTGAATAATTAAGTATTGAACAGCAACATCGTAACCAGCCTGATGTTTATGATCAGGATGTGACATCATTTCCCGCAATGTATTAACGTTATTTGTCTCCCTCTAACGGTGGCCAAAACATAAAACGTTCATCTATAAAAAAAAAAAAGAGATGAATACTTCATTGCGTCATTCAAGTGCTTGGAATATGTTGCTTGTAAAAACACCCATCTCAAAAACGGCCCATTTTCATAAATCCTTTATTCAATATCTGAAAGAGGCATTTTCCGACACATTCAGTGTAAAAGACCATGTCCCACACATTTCAAGAGAATTTTGCAAGCCTACGCCTGAAGGCCTTTTAATATGCAAGACAAACCATGACAGAATAATTGACAACTCGCTTGTCTACACTGCCGGTAATTGTTGCAATCTTAGAAAATAAAAAGATATAAAATTATCACATGCTCCAAACAAACATCAAACAAAGACATCAGCATCTATAAAAAAAAAAGATAAGCTCTGCTTAGACTTCTTCCACGTCCACATTGTGAGTTCTGTGGGCAAGGCTTTAATGCCCGTCGACTCCGATTTAAACCCCGTTGTACGTACTTAAGTGTGACCAACGACGGGCCGTGACTGCAGGTTAAAAAGGTACGCGTCCGACGTTGCATTGTATCAGGCCAGATCTGTGTGTCGGTCCTAGGCATCCACCGGTTGGGAGACGCCTGTGTTCATTCTCCACTGTGACGCTTGTGCTCGCTGCGTCAGAAAGACCCAGCAGGTTGTTAGCGTCAGCAGGTTGTGAGGTAGACATGGGAACATTTTCTGCATGTTAAGTGATATAGCGGGACCAAAAGGAAGCATCAATCCTACACGTTAAGTGTATATGTTAATTATTAGCACACATATCTTGAGCTGGAACTGATCAACATCAACTGGGAAGGTCAGGGGGTGGAAATCACACCTTACAAAATGTAGCACAAATAGTGGAACACTAGTTCCTTTCTGATTAATTGTTTTTGAAAGAATTCAAAACGTGCAACAACTAAAATAATCCCCCTTGTAAGCACACGGTGCCGGTCGCACTCCTTGAATTTGCATGTGTTGTGCGTTGCAGAGGGCTGAGGTATAGGTCCATATTGAAAGAGACATTTGTGGTATGCATAAGGCTCCTCTCTCCTTGGAACCTATTAAAGCAGTGGTTCCCAACATTTTGTGGCTCGTGACCCCATTTTCAGTTCTGAAAATGTTTGCCAGCCAGACTCTAAATCTCGTTCATCTGTTTCCGAACAAACAGTTTGTATCCAATCAATAGCTCCTGGTAAAATCAATATCCCAGTGAACGTAATCGCATCACTCTACTACACACCAAGTGATTCGCTCATGGCAATGAATTATAAGGCAGTCAGTTTGTAGATACTGGACAACTAGGAGACCTTCCTAAAGAAAAACATTGTTTGCTAAAATGGATCAAATGTCCAGTTCATGTCAACCATCTCCCATGACTTGATATGCACATCAGGGGAATCCGCGTTGGGTCCCGACCCCAAGTTTGGGAACTACTGTATTATAGGGTCCACAAGGGGCCTATTCAACATTGCAAGGCTATCATGCTTTAAAGGGACACAAGAACAATTAGCTGCCTGCTCTCTTCATCCACCGTCCCCTGCATAAAAACAATTACCAAATATAATTGTCTTCGGTGGGAAACAAACATCAGAGTCCAACAGCAAATAAGCCTAATGGATTGTGCCTATTAAGAGGTTGCACGCGCCTACCGTATGGTGAGGGCGTGGTAATTATTCTACCCCAACGAACGTGCGTGTGTGTTGCCTAGCAACAGTATGGGGTATGGCCGTCATGGAGAAAAGACCAGCTTGGCATTGCGATCCCTTACCTGTGGGAAGGGCGGGGGGGGGGTCACACACTCAACGCAGAAATCCCTGACTGTGCAGAAACAAGACGGGAATATGTTCAGGCCCTGAGTGAAGAGGTGGCCCCAGAAGCAGTGTACTCTATTTACTTCTCAAAGACGTTTGGAATGGGACAATGCAACGTTAAAAAGATCAAGTAAAAAAAAAAAAAGGAAACCTATACATTACACTTAAACATTTTGGTGTCGGAAGACTTAAGTCGAGTCGGACGATAAAGATTTGGGTTGAAAATGGTGCGTCAGGGCATTGTTGACTGCACTCCCCTCCTACTCTGTTGAACGGTTGACAGGGGAATGACTTCAAATACTAATCTGGTCATTGAGAGTGAATTAAGATTCCATGGCTGCAGAATCGTTCCACAGTGGAATAATTTACAAATGAAGCCACTGTTGAGAGAATAGCAACCGTTTGACCTTCTCGTGCTCGTACTAAAGAGCCCGGTGAAAACAACCTTGGCCGTTTTGAGGATGCATAGCAGAGAGGAAGATGGGGACAGCAAAGTGTTATGCTTTGTACAGAGTCAAACAAATGATGATCTGTGATGCTCACAGTTAAGCAACAGTCAAAGGGAATATAATTGGATAAATTGAAGTGCTAGGCGCTGTTGCCCTGGACGTTGTACTAAATACCAATAGCCATCCGTAAAGCAGCATTCATGTTATATTGTGTTTGAAGAGACGTTAACAGTGTATATCCAATTGAACAACTTTGTAAATCCATGAGCATGACAAGAGCTCAGCAGACACAATACTATGATGTGAAAGTTGTGAGTGACATTTTAAACTTGTTAAATTATTTAAAACAGGCACTTGTCCCTCGGTTGGTAAAGGAATTAGCAGATCTAATCACATTCAAGTTAACCAAGAAAGGCTTATTAGCAAGGCCAAATTACACTGTTGTTTCCTCTCATAATGGGATCCCCCATCAATGAGATATGTTTATGAGTCATCTGGAGGCTCCCTTGCAATATTTGGTTTCCATCAGGGGAGAAAAGTGTTCCCTCTCCCCGAGATTCTCCACCCGGCGAAGTTAGCAAACACCCGTATGCATATCAAAAGTAAACAGCATACTATGTCATAACGGCTTCAACCTCACAATTCAAAGACATAAAAATGAAAAAGCAATAGAACATGAAAACCATAGTTTGGACACCCCAGTCCGGTGAAAGGAATCAGGCCTCGGTCAAGACATCCTGCGTCCCTTGGGGACGCTTGGGGAAAATAACAAAAAGGTTCACCAAACTCAGCTAAGAATACCCCAATAAAGCCACATTACAACACATCTTAAATTTATAAACAGGTAAAACAGAGATTCCCAAGGGTTTGTGTATTGTAATATTTACCTGAAGGTAGACCGAGGGTTGCCTCGGTTACCTGTGCTAAGCTGTAGCTGGATGCTGGGTTGCCATTGGTAACCTGTGTTGCGCAGTAGCTAGACCCGGGGGTTGCCTTGGTAAAATGCGTTGACCTGTAGCTAGACCGAAGGTCACCTTGGAAACCTTTGCTCTAAAAACCCAGGGGATCCAGCTGTGCCCTGTAACCTGCAAACTTGTGTTGATGAAAGTAAAAAAATATGGGTTACAAAAGAATGGAAAAAAAGCACACTAAATAATGGCACCTTTATATATATATTTATATCTATAATATATATCCAACCTAAAAAACGTTTTGAATCCCTCTGTATATGCGTTTAAAATGTGGCCTACTTGACCGGCCAGTGTCGGGTCTTCAGTGGTCATGCGGGGTGACCAGAACGACTCCCCGGGTAGGAATGCATGAGTCAGACCTCATCCGATCCACGCCCGATGACGGCCTCCCCTGAACACTTCTAGTGGAATGTGACACGTGAGGGAGGGCAGCGCCGGGCGCCGGGCTGTGTGACATCGAGACAACGGGAGACAAAGCGTATAGAAGGCTCCAGTCACGTGCTCTTTCCGCGCAATTAATTCCTCCAGTCGCCCGGCGCTCCCTACCCTTGGTCCCTTGGCGGGGGGGGGGGGGGGGGGAGAACACCAAACCAAAAAAAAGGACCCAGAGAGAAACCCGAATACAAACGCTCCAGGCTGTGAGGTGTGCTTGAGAGCGAACCACCCCCAGCTCCGTCAGGGTCCAGTCTCCCCGAGCACCGTGGTCAACAAGCCGTTGTGTTGATTCTCCCCGACCCCCCGCCACCCCCCAATCTTACCTCCAGCAGACCTGGCAGGTAGTCTGGGGGGTAAACTCGTGTTGTTTTTCTGTCAGAATGGTTGTGTGTGTGTGTGTGTGTGTGTGTGTGTGAGAGTGTGTGTAAAGAGCATCATGCTGCTGCTGCCCCCCCCCCCCCCCCCCCCCCCAGGTGACCTCTGCTCCTGAGGACGGACCTCACCAGCTGGCTCTGACCGCACCCACGTCGCTCACCAGGTTCTGAGCCAGGCAGATACCAAAGATCTACACACACATTCAACACACACACACACACACACACAGTAAGAGACATACTGGTACCGATTCGTGAGCAGTGACATAAAGGCCCCCATTATAAAAGCTCACTAGCGGCGTGCATCTGAGCAATGTAATGACCAGCAGGGGGCAGTAATAACCAAATATCAATACAGCCATAGCTAGTGTTAGAATATGGCTGCACTTAAGGTTTGGGCCATCGTGTGTTTGAAGAGGCGCACTCACCTGTAAAAGTGCCACGCAGACAAAGACTCCAGCCACAACGATGAGATTCTCCTGAAGCCATTTCTCAAACTGGCCCACGCAGCCCTTTGTGTTGATAAACCTCAGCTGGTCCGACTCCTATTGCACAGAAAAAAATGACGCCTTTTATTCATCCAAAAACACAACAGTAACAGCCGACTATAAATTCTGTGTTTCGTGTTCAGCATCACTGGGTACGGCTGGGGCCTTTTCGGACGGAGCATGAGTCACAGTGAACACTGGGGCTGTGACCTTTTGACTAACACGAGGGACAAGCACATTGTCTAATGGGGGATGGCTTAGCGGCTGCCATCTCGTCGACTGGCGGGCTGGCCGTGAACGCTGCCGTCACGGGGAGACGGTGACAAGGGGGACATTATGAGACTATGGGAGCGATGATGCTCCCAGTCACTCAGGACGGCTGATGACCAAAAAAAACGACAAACTCAGTTTATGTGTCATTACCAAACACCCCCCCCGATTGTGCTGCGTACGCGTCAGCAGCGGTCGGAGGCACAGGGGTCCTCTACACAAAGGGGGTGCGCGTCGTTAAAAGGTCCCTTCCTGCAATGTTTTCTTTGTGACATTATGAGGGGACCCCCTTTGTTCTGTTGCAGAAAAACAAAACCCAGGCTGGTCCAGTCTGAGCCGGCGGGTGGTCGCAGGCGGCCCACGGGCGGCAAATGGCGCGGCGGGAAGCTGAAGTGTTGTTGTTGTGGTGGTGACCTTCCCCTCGGGCTATTTTAGCCCGGTCGGTATTGTTGTGCTAGCCTGCTCCACCCCCTGAGTCTCCTGCTCTTCCCCCTGTCCCGCAGCACGACTAGTTCATGAACCCTATTTACAGCCGACGATTGTGCTTCACCGACAGATTCAGTACACCGTCGAGCGCAGCAGAGGAAGCGATTATATATATATTTATATATATTTTTTTAAACCATCCAGTGGGGTAGGTGGTTGACGTTATGGCAGGGTGCCTAGCAACAGTGCCTCACAGCCCTTCCTGACTGCAGTGCGTTTGTAACCACCTCACCCACACTCCCACCCCCATCCAAAACACACACAAACCCTGAAACACACACACACACACACACACACACACACACACACACACACACACACACACACACACACACACACACACACACTCCTGCCAGCGAGGCTGCAGATTACAGAGTGCAGCCGGGCTTCTCTCCGTGCTATAACGGGACTCTAATTATCCCCGTTAGAACAATCTGTTATTAAGGGCGAAGCGAGTGCAGCCCGTCGGCCGTTAACCCTACACATACGTCCCGTATGTACATACATGCATACTTCTATACATGGGAAAATAAAGAAAGATACCGTCCCTTACAACTCAAAAACAGAAAACAACTATTTTTTCTTTCTGGTCTGAGTTGTTCAATGCGCTTTGGACCAGATCAAAGTCTTTCAGAGTTTGTTTTGGTCGTACGTCAGTACGCAGCCCAAACACCCTACCCTGCCCTGAGCCAGCGCATCGAGAGACAAGAGCAGACTTTGTCTCGATTGGCAGCCTTCCCTTAGCAACTGCATAAATCTCTTGAACGTAGCGCACACGCACACACACGCACACACACGACCCCCCTCCGCTCAGAGAACGGTAAGTGTAACTGGCACCCATGGACATCCTTGCGTCCACAAGGAAACGCCGACCAAGGGCTTTGTGGCGGGATGGAGGGCTACTGTGTCTCGGCTCACTAGATCAGAAGCACGAGAAAAGAGAGAGGGGGGAACAAGGAGACACCTACCGCTTTAAGCCGCACGTCGTAGCCACACTGTGTGTTGATGACGTCCTCCTGTAAGGCACAGAGACACGGACAATTAGCTCACCGCAGGTTAGTCGTGATGACTCCGACTGGAAGACGCAATTTGTAGGTTTAGAGGCTATACAAACACCTAGAAAACACGATTAAGGCCGGATGAATGAGTTGCTTTAATGAGTTTCAAGCAATGACTTGAAATGACCGGAGAATGAAATGTAATGGCCGGGTGTGATTCCAGGAATCGTATTTGTTTCATCGCACTGCACCAGTAGTTCCAAGAGGCGGAATGGCAGACGGGGGAAGAGGCTAACTGTTTGAACAGCCGATACATCTGAGCGTCCGCGGTGCGGAGCCTTACGGCGGGGTCTTTGATGCAGCAGGAGAAGGGAACCCCACACCTCTCCCTGCTGGGGTTGTTGTCGGTGCAGTTGAAGTAGATGTTGAGGTTCCAGTCGTTGGGCCCGTGGGCTCCACAGCACGACCACTGTGGGGGGAACACACCGGGTCAGGACGCGGGAGTACACATGATGGCTGGCGACCCGGAGAAGGCCACAAAGGAGGGGGTGAACCGGGTGTAAAAGGGGGGTAGCTCAGATCGCTTCACTGGTGAGTGAGCCCCGAGTTGGATGAGAGTCGATTAAATGTCCGTAATGCGACGTTGAAGCTGTCACATGGCTCTTAATCTGTAAATCCGTTCAAACAGTTCAGTCCGAGGAAACAATGCATTATCACATAAAAGAGAGAGTTGAACAGTGGCTGGATCGGGGGGGGGGGGGGGGGATGATATAGACTCACGTAGTTTTGTGCAAAATCGATTAGGTTCTGCAAATCGATGTCGTCGCGGTACGCCTTGACGTTATTGTTGATGAAGAAGTTGAGCTGGTCTTTGATCCAGTCCTTGAAGACCAAGGCCAGGATCCCGGCGGTCAGCTCCAGGAAGAATATCAAACCAAGGAACACAGAGAACTGGACGGACACACACACACACACACACACACACACACACACACAGTTGTTTCCTTTAGCACAAACTCCATCAACTGAAACATTGTCTCCTTTACCTTTTGTTTATGCAGCACCTAAAATACAAACGGGCAGCTCAGATTTGTGGTTTTCGATAAAAGCGCGACGCAGTGGCAGCTCTGATTGATGCATCAACCCAGACTTGAGTGGGGCCTTTCAGACGGCAACAACAACAACAACAACAACCACCACCATCCCAGGGTGTTCCATTAAGTCTTCCTTCTTTCCAGTAATCGTAACAAGACTACGGGCCTGGCCGATAAATGCGCCATATCGTAAAGACTCAGCACACCTGCCCTTAACACCACAAAAGCCCCTGAATGATTCCTCTGCAGCCAGACCCACTGGCTGTGCTAATGGGCCTGGGGAGGAACTAATGGCTGCTCTGAGTGGCAGCGGGCTATCGGCCCTGCTCGACGCTCGACGCAGTGAGGCCCCATTACGATAACGAAATGACCCAGAAGGCTTCGTCCGGGGCGTACGCTTTGGAGCGTGTGGTCAGCTCAGGGCAGGATCGTAAGCCGACATGACAAGCTGTTTTCATCTTAAGAAAAAATATTATGGTCGGAGTAGGAAGATAAATATCGGCCCCAGCTGTGCGGTGAGTAGGGTGTGAGCTTCAATTTCAGACATACCTTCCTTTTTTTTTTACGTTTTTGGCTGCCAGGTAAAGACGCTGTGCCTCAGATCAGAAGTGACACAAAATCATCCTTTCGAAAACAAAACCCATTGAGGTTTAATGGCTCAGACGGAAAATCTCTACTGCAAACCAGCGACGGAGCCTTGCTCTGGTGTGAAGCACAGGCGTGGAGGTGTGAAGTGCCGGTGAGGGGGGTATCGGGTGCTAATGTGTGTCTGGGGCTGACTTGACGCAGGGGGAGAGGAAGTGTCGATAAGCATCTGCGGCGGTGGCTTACAAACTTGAGCAGAACCGTGTTCTCTCGCAGAGCCCCAATGCAGCCGGCGAAGCCCAGCACGAACATGACGGTGCCCACCACCATGAAGAGCCACACGGGGTCGAAGCCGCCCAGGTCGGTGATGGACGACAGGTTGGCCAGCACTCCCTGGGGAGGGAAAAGCAGTGTCATGGTGGAATCACCGAGATACAACGGACGGGATACAGAACCTTGTCAAAGTCAGACACCAGAGGTTTCGCTTTCCATCGGTTTGTAAAAGGGGGAATACATTAGAATCATTACATTTCCCACCTAATTTATAATTACCCCAATCTACTAGACAGTAAGTAATATTCAGTAAAGGTAAGAGATCAGAATCAGCTTGGATATAGTCTGCATTCATGGTTCAGAATCAATACGGACGCTGAAGCCCGATCAAAGTCGGTCCCTGGTGCCATGTTGTCCCTTTGTTGCTCTCACACACTCGATAAACGAAAGGCTCTCTGAGCAAACTGCTATAGTGCGAGGGTTGTTTTCTAATCCTGTGTACAAGGTTGTCTTCAAAGCGTGTGGGAAACTGGTAGAGAATGTTAAGATCCTCTCTGGGCCTATGGCCCCTGAAACCATTGGCGAAAAGGGGAATCGCATGCTTCACAATCTCCTGTGCATGCTCAGAAACAGACAGTGGGTCGTCCTTTTTTAACAGCTGTGCAAGCAGCCACCCCGAGGCCGCCCATTCTGCTTCCTGTCAGGCCTCTCATGTCAGCCCCGTGCCCACATCCTGTTTACTTCCGTGACGAATCCGAAACCAGAACAATCTGAATCCGTTTGAAAATTGACCCGAGAAATGTTTTGACTACGCTCGAACACTACACGACCGGATAACGACGACACGGTTAGTTTTTTGGAACAATATAAATCTGATGCTGTGGAAAACTGGTTTTGATTAAAATCTTCAACTTTAAATCTGCGTTATAGAGTCCTGAGGCAACATGGCTGGTAGTAATGGTCCCAGTCACATAGAAATTTAAATGTAGTCCCCCCTGCCTTTTACGACATTACAAATCATGGGCTCCATCTTTGCAAAATAATACGGTTTCTTCACATAAGAACTTATCTTTAGTCCTCCATTATTTATTGGTGTAAACAAAGTTTGTGATGGTGACTCTCTGCCTGTTATGCGTTCTCTCTTTGATGCATTATTCACTCAACCAACTGGTGTAGCCCTTGAATGGCTGATGAGAGAACTTCAGCTGGGAGGCACATTTTGATTCCTTCGATATGTCTTCACAACTACTGAACTGAAAATCCAGCCATCTGGCCTTTATGGGGATCCTCGCCGACGAAATAACTGCAACAAAACAATACATAATTGGACAAATTATTTGGCCTAATCTGCACTAGACTCCATTTAAGAGCAGAATTCATCAAGCATGGAGCTTCTAAATTAAATGAATAGACGATATCAGCCCTATGGTTTGTCCTTTGTGCCTTTCGTCTTAAGACCGGATAGCTCATTGAATTGATTACGATACGACACAGCAACCCATCCAAGAGGTCCTGGAGGTCTCGGAAATGGAGGGCGATGCTGTTTACACAAGCATTTAAAATGGGGGCTCAACGAACGCTGTTCACAGAGGCATAACTCACTGGAGGTATATAAAAATAATTTACTTTGCGGGGGGTGAATCATGCATTTTAAGGACCACCATCAGCTGCTCTTGCATTATGGATTGTGGTTTTAATATCCGTTTTGCCCTTGAGGGATATAGGGGGGTTGCAACAGTAATCAACATGAACGACCATGCCACTTCCGGCGTTTCCCCTCTCAATACCGCTTCGCCGTAGGTGAGGACCACAATACAGCGATGAATATGGGCTGGAATGTGAACTATGTTATTGTAGCAATCATCTCAACGCATTCTGAGTTCATGGGAGTGGTTGTTATTTTTTTCGCGAGGATACGTACCTTCTCCGCCCACGCCCACAGGCCAACGGCCAGGAATGCAGCACCGAGTAACTGCAACAAAGAACAAAGGAGGAAGATATTAAGGTGCAGTCAGGTATTGAGGTATAGGTATTTAGGATAGTTAACTGGATTCAAAGCTGATTCACTAATTTCCCCCGTGATAACGGAACGACATTTACATATTGATCCTGTCTGTGTAAAGTTAAGCACTTTGGTTTTGCAATGCACACGATTCATAAATATGAATATGTATATTTGTCCAAATTTGTACATACTCACACCTACAGACATACCGACACGCACAACTACAGAAATATATATCGACATGCAGACGTACAGACATTCATATGGACACGCACACCTACAGACATATATATGCAAACGCACACCTACAGACATACATATCGGCACGCACACCTACAGACATATATATCGACACGCACACCTGCAGACATATATATCGACACGCACACATGCAGACATATATATCGACACACACACCTCGGACATATATCGACACACACACCTCGGACATATATATCGACACGCACACGTAGACATACAGTGGGGCAAAAAAGTATTTAGTCAGCCACCAATTGTGCAAGTTCTCCCACTTAAAAAGACGAGAGAGGCCTGTAATTTCCATCATAGGTAAACCTCAGCTATGAGAGACAAAATGAAAAAAAAAATCCAGAAAATCACATTGTCTGATTTTTTAAGAATTTATTTGCAAATTATGGTGGAAAATAAGTATTTGGTGACCTACAAACCAGCAAGATTTCTGGCTGTCACAGACCTGTAACTTCTTCTTTAAGAGGCTCCTCTGTCCTCCACTCGTTACCTGTATTAATGGCACCTGTTTGAACTCCTTATCAGTATAAAAGACACCTGTCCACAACCTCAAACAGTCACACTCCAAACTCCACTATGGCCAAGACCAAAGAGCTGTCAAAGGACACCAGAAACACAATTGTAGACCTGCACCAGGCTGGGAAGTCTGAATCTGCAATAGGTAAGCAGCTTGGTGTGAAGAAATCAACTGTGGGAGCAATTATTAGGAAATGGAATACATACAAGACCACTGATAATCTCCCTCGATCTGGGGCTCCACGCAAGATCTCACCCTGTGGGGTCAAAATGATCACAAGAACGGTGAACAAAAATCCCAGAACCACACGGGGGGACCTAGTGAATGACCTCCAGAGAGCTGGGACCAAAGTAACAAAGGCTACCATCACTAACACACTACGCCGCCAGGGACTCAAATCCTGCAGTGCCAGACGTGTCCCCCTGCTAAAGCCAGTGCATGTCCGGGCCCGTTTGAAGTTTGCTAGAGAGCATTTGGATGATCCAGAACAGGATTGGGAGAATGTCATATGGTCAGATGAAACCAAAATAGAACTTTTTGGTAAAAACTCAACTCGTCGTGTTTGGAGGAGAAAGAATGCTGAGTTGCATCCAAAGAACACCATACCTACAGTGAAGCATGGGGGTGGAAACATCATGCTTTGGGGCTGTTTTTCTGCCAAGGGACCAGGACGTCTGATCCGTGTGACGGAAAGAATGAATGGGGCCATGTATCGTGAGATTTTGAGTGAAAACCTCCTTCCATCAGCAAGGGCACTGAAGACTAAACGTGGCTGGGTCTTTCAGCATGA
The DNA here is from genome assembly GCF_949987615.1 of Pollachius pollachius. Taxonomy (NCBI): domain Eukaryota; kingdom Metazoa; phylum Chordata; class Actinopteri; order Gadiformes; family Gadidae; genus Pollachius; species Pollachius pollachius. The sequence goes on from NC_136943.1 coordinate 6,925,479, forward strand.
CAATGACCCCAAACACACCGCCCGGGCAACGAAGGAGTGGCTTCTTAAGAAGCATTTCAAGGTCCTGGAGTGGTCTAGCCAGTCTCCAGATCTCAACCCCATAGAAATTCTTTGGAGGGAGTTGAAAGTCCGTGTTGCCCAGCAAAGGCCCCAAAACATCACTGCTCTAGAGGAGATCTGCATGGAGGAATGGGCCAAAATACCAGCAGCAGTGTGTGAAAACCTTGTAAAGACTTACAGAAAACGTTTGACCTCTGTCATTGCCAACAAAGGGCATGTAACAAAGTATTGAGATGACCTTTTGTTATTGACCAAATACTTATTTTCCACCATAATTTGCAAATAAATTCTTTAAAAATCAGACAATGTGATTTTCTAGATTTTTTTTTTTTCATTTTGTCTCATAGCCGAGGTATACCTATGATGAAAATTACAGGCCTCTCTCATCTTTTTAAGTGGGAGAACTTGCACAATTGGTTGCTGACTAAATACTTTTTTGCCCCACTGTATATCGACACACACATCTCGGACATATATATCGACGCGCACACCTACAGAAATATATACGCACACGCACGTGCACACAAACAGATAGCGCTCACGCAGATGCATGCCCCAAGGCATGCACAGGCACCCAAATTCAATACAGCCGTCGAACTTGGCAAATGAGTTATTTTGAATAGAACGCATGCAGCGAGTGTGGGGGCTTCTGAGGTCGGGTCTCCATAGAGTGCCTATAAAAATGCACTCCTTCCTGTAATCAGCTAGCATGCAAAGCCTATGGTGTCTGCCCACCGAAATGCTAATAGAGGGGAAGCTCCAATGTTCTAGGTGGTTGGTTCACTTAATGACTGTCGAATATCACTTCCAGCGATACTACTCAAATAGCTCTCCCAAGTATGGTTTCAACGTGAGACCAAATATATTGCACATGCATGCAGATTCTTCTTCTGCAGAGCCCCTCTATTCTAGGAACACCAAAGAAAACCCACTATTGCTGAGGGAGCTCATATATAGTTCATATATTTAAGACGAAAGGACTTTTCTTTTCCTTCAGGGAAAGGTCGTTAATGAGCAGGTATGTTAAACGCTTCCTACAGGTAGAATGAAACAAAAGACCTTTTGGCTTGGAGTCCAAAAACACAACCCCATTTGTAATCGTTCCCCTAATATAACACCAACTGCACATGACCATGAAAAAGAATGAGACATCCCGACGTTGAGGCAGAAACCATATTGCTAGAAAAAAATAAAAAACAAAGCTGATTCAATCAGGAGAGGTGACGCCACCGGGTGAAGCCAGTCAGCACATGCAAAACAGGAGGCACAATGCTACACTATATGCAAAAATGTCCTGAACTGGCCCAGTGATATCCTCTGTGCGGGTGGAAAGGGCCCAGGGCCGGAGGCTAGAGGGAAGTGAGGCTAGGAGGGCCAGGAGACGATCCAGACTCGATGAGGAGAGTGGGTATTAATCCTCTTGACTCTGAATAATCCCTGCAGATTAAGGAAAGCAACAACCAGAAGTGACCTGCGTAAAGGCTCTCCTAGAGGGAATGTGTTTGGTCGTTTTTTGAGATTTGATTTTAACCCTGTGCTGATTTGCATGTCTTGATTGGAGCTGGAATCACTTTAAAGGATCATATAAAAAGCACAAGATTCACACGAATATCAATAAATTTTATTTACATAACATATATCTATATAGATAAATATCTATATCTATATATAGATATAGATATATTACAAATATTAATGACAATAATTTGTGAAACAAAGGGTTTTTGCTTCGTATTGAAACCCGTGTATAACGATTTTTCCCTCAAAATGTCTTTCTTGGCCGCAATCGTTTTAGTTATGTCAAAGCTAATTCCGCTGTGTTCTTTCTGCAGGCGTCTAATCTGAAACTGATCTTCCTCTGTAATTCACGTCTTAATTCTAATTCTCCTTTAAACTCAAACAGCAGCAGGACGAGTAGCAAACCAATTGTTTGAACAATGAAACTTTACTCTGACCGGAATACAAATATTCTGCTGCTTGTTTAAACAGCACCACGCAGAAATAGCCAAACTCATGCCGCAGGAATGCACTTGTGTTGTAATCATTTATGAATATCACCTGCACTATATCTCCTGCACAACAAGAGTGTTGAATTTCACTTGAATTTCTGAATAGCGTTTTGCAGTGTATTCTTTGTTCACCTCATGCTGTGTTTCCCCACCTTGTGCCTGGTATGCACAAGAGGTCACAGGAGATAAGATTGCTTATTCATAGATAAAGATATTTGATGATCCATTAATGATTATTAAAGTATGATGACTTAAAAGGTTTAAATAAAGGTTCCATCAAAGGTCCTGTATATAATTAGACACCCAAATTATTTTGACAACTACTTATTACTAATTGATGCGCATTCATTCACTGCGATATTGTCATTAAGAGATGGTGGCAGATGCTAATTGGGTTAAAATGATCTGTGTGGGAGCAGAAGATAAAAACTTAGTATAATATCCTAAATCTCTCCTTAATCAGTGTTTACTTATCATTCAATTTATTAAATGCAAGATAGCAGTGGATGCCTGTGTTGTCATGTGTGGATGCCTGTGTTGTCACACACACACAGTGTGTGTGTGTGTGTGTGTGTGTGTGTGTGTGTGTGTGTGTGTGTGTGTGTGTGTGTGTGTGTGTGTGTGTGTGTGTGTGTGTGTACATCGAGGGGCTCCCTCTACACGTGTGGACCAAGGGATTATGAACAGTCCAGTGGCTACTCCCCTAAGCCAGCTGATCCTGTTAACCTCTACTAACTAGCAAATGGAACTCCGCTCCATGCTACTGCCCACTCACAACATACACACACACACCCATGGGCTTACCTAAGCGAGCTTTCTATCAGACCCCAGATCACTACTCACTTCACTGCATGCCAAGACAAGTCCTATATTCTACATACTAGTCTTAATTCTCCATGCTTGTTGATGAGTCTGAGGCTCATCGATGTTCCAAGTTTGGATTCATTTGTTTGCTGTTTACAAAAAGTGCAAGGGGATGCCCCCCCCCCCCCCAAAGAAGGAGGATGTATCCAATTGGAAAGCAGTCAAGACGGGGGTCTACAGCGGTGAACGCAGAAGCAGAGCCTGCTAATAACATCCAGCCCAGCGCTTCCACCACCATCAGCAACTCGATTACAGACTAACAAGCTCTTAATTACCGCATTCACAGCCCGCCCAAACATCCTCTGCAGCAGGGTGAAGGAGAAGAAGTGATTTATTGGTTCGATGCAAGGAATGTGTCTATTCTAAGCCCCAGACAAGGCATGTTGTTCCTGGGTGAGAGAACGTCTGACTGCCAACAGGCTCAAGTGCCGAAAAATAAATTAAACTAGAAAATTGCATTTGCATTCTTCTTCCATGTGGGAAAAACAGAAGACACACAAGCCATGAAGCCATGTTTAGACAACCTTTTTGAATTTAATTCAAAAATCATTCCAAGACAAACCCTAAATTTGGCTTGGAAAGTCATGTGGGGAGGGGCAGTGTTGTAATATCTATCCATATGGTAGAGCACCAGTTTAACAGCATGAGAAGAGGAGACTTTTGCAGGGTGATCATTGACGCAAATGGTCGACCATGCCAGAACTTGTTGTCTCTCTCTTTGACGGGATGTACAGCAGACGGAAACAAACAGGGATGACAACACCCCAATGAGTCAGTCCTCCCTGACTGATAAGTAAGCAAGTCGTACCAGAGACAGAGAGCTCCTCTCACACAGTATCTGTGAATCAGTCAGTAATATTAAGAAAAGAGTACAGAATGTGATCCAAGTAGGGGACTTTAGTGTGACCGCCACTACTTTCGAGAGGTGTCGAGTGCTCCTCTGTGAGATGTGACCAGAGGGTGTAGGTGGGGGAAAAGGCGGTAAAGGAAGAGGAGGAAAACAAGCCAGAAAACAAGTGGATCCCATCTGCTTGTCGATGGCATAGCAGGACAAGCATCTGGGGGGGGACAGGACGCAGAGCAGACAAGCATGGCTCTTAGCCCCCACCCAATCCCACGCCTTGGTTCTGTGTGTGTGTGTGTGTGTGTGTGTGTGTGTGTGTGTGTGTGTGTGTGTGTGTGTGTGTGTGTGTGTGTGTGTGTGTGTGTGTGCTTTCCCTAGAAAGACAATGCTGTAGTGCAGAGAAATGGAACACAATGGTGGTGGAAGGACTGAATGGGTTGCCTGAATGAGGAGGGTTGGGTAGTATTCAGGGCTGTGGGGCCTTTCCTTCAGACAGTGTGTGGGAAGCTCTGGGCTGCACAGACATGCCATACGCCGTTCTATTACCCACATATATTATAAACCGTCAGCGACCAGACTATTGCTTCATGGTAGACTGAGAAGATGAGGGTGGATTCATGGGGGGGATGGATTGGAAAAATAAGATGGAAGAATACATTAAAAAATATAAATGTATAAATACCTATTTCCCAAACACAAAAATCAGTAAGCACAAAACTATGCTAATTTCATGATCAGAATATGTTGAGCCAGAAGTTTTACACCTTGAGGTGGATTCTTCATACATACACTATGTTATGCACCGTTTTTACCTTTTTACTCAAACTTTTGAAGAAAGACCTTGCCTTGGAGTCGGCCATCTGCTTGACTGACAGAAAGTTCAAGTGTTTGAAGCCGGGGTGTGTAAATAATTAAACTTACAAATGTATTATTCGACAACGTTATATTCTGTCAAAGAAAAATAGACTAATGACAACTATGATTAACAACTTTTATCCGACCATTTGAAGGAGAATCAATCAAACAATCGAGTGGCAGAGAGATGAAGATGAGATTTATATTGATGTATTTATGAATGTATGAATGTATGGATGGACTGACGTATGAATGTATGCATACATTTATAGATGGTTGGACGGGCGGACGGGCGGATGTCTGACCACACATATTGACAGGAAATTGATAGTCAAAAAGTCACCCAACTCAAGGAAAACGTGTAACTTACCCAAAATATGATGTTGAATCCAAACAAGACGTATTTGACCCAGCAGCTGACTTCGGCTCCTCTGTAGTGTTGATGTTTTCTACTCATTATTCTGAACTGCAGGCGCTAGCCTGTGTGTTAGCTCACCAGGCTAATTAAAGAGAGCAGCTCAACTAAACGTCCAGTTTTTAAAGCACTGGGACAAGTGTTACCTGGCTCCATAAGCCACGGCATCGACCTGCCTTCTATCCAACATTAACAAACGAATGATAAGTAGCTCATTGACAACACTTTTTCAGCTCGTTCACGTAAACCACCTCGTTGGCTAAGGTGGCTAGCAAGTAAGCAGCTAACAACAACAATTCCAGAAACGCTACGTTGAACGCATAGACATTTAACTCCAGAGGAATCTATAACTGTTCAATGTTGAGCTGATATCGCGTGTAGAACCTGATAGTGATGAACCTCGTCGGGTGAAATACTACTTTTCCGTTGCTGTTAACATTAATAGCCTGAGAAACTCATCCTTCTGTTGTGTTGTTTTCTGAATAGAACTCCTTGCTGTCAAACAAGGAAACGCGCTACGTTGTCAGGCTGAGAGAGGATCCCAAGTGGTAACGTTACGCCGGTTTATCGCTACGCAATTCCGGTCTGTACGATCCCATGGGCTGGGGCAACAGAGTTAAGTCCCGATATGCGGGGAAAATGAAACTAACAGCAAAAAAAATAAATATGACTTTTTTTATGTTGAATTTGGCAAAGTTGTCTTTCGCAACTTAACTCCTGCATCTAATAGTCCCGCCCTCGTTCTTGCCATAACGATAATTTGGAGTATTCCGTTCCAGGCTTCTCGTCGTGAGATGAGAACGCCTGGGGACGAGGATGTTACTACAATGTAGTGCCGTCGCCCTCTCCCTGACCTAGGAGAGCCAAGAGTGACCTCTAGCGCCCTAGCTGGCAACCTTTGTGGTGGACAACACAAATTTATGATCGCTATTATTTTATTCAGAGATGTTGGTTAATGTATATGGTCAGATATACCAGCAATTGAGCCAATATATACATTCATGTTAATATTCATGTTCACCTTTTGATGTTTATTTTTATTTTCCATAAGTAGGCTTATTGTGGACACTATGAATTATCATGCCTTCCCATGTCATACATATATATGATAAATGAACATTAAAAAGTCACAACAGAAATGAATATATGCAAATAGGCCAGTTAAACTTATATCTGCAATCCTACAGATGGCAGTCTATGACCCTATGAAGCTTTTGGCCTTGGTTGCTCTCATTCACCTTATATGCTTGGGTAATGAATACTGATCATTGAATGCACGGTAGTAGATACCCATGAAATGAAAAAGATAATGTCATAAGCATTGGAAATTGTGGCATTTATTTCCAAATTCAATCGCACAACTGAAGAGCTCTACACTTGAGGTGTGTCACAAATATCACTGCATTGTTTTGAATATGTGTGTATAAAAGACGCAAAAGAACATATAAGAAAGACCACCAATTATATTTAATAAGCCATGAGGTCAAAGTGAATTAGGGGTTTGTTATGATCTGTTGCCAATGGATATTAATTATAAAGACATATACTACGTAGGGCCTTAACTTAATAGATGCTTTTCTTAAATACACATTATTACATTTAGGCCTATTCGATTTGAGCTAAAATTGTTAGAATATGAAGCAGCATTGATGGAAATTACAAGTTAAATATAATTTAATTATCCCTCAATCTTATCTCCCTTGGGAGCCTTTTGGAGACTGGAAGTATTTCTAGAGGGTTACATTTCCCTAATCTTAGACGATTTAAAATTGAAACCAAAGTACCAAAGTCAAGCCTTTCTAAATGTATGCTCTCTAAACTATATTAAGAATAGATTATGATTGTAATAAAGAACCCGTATCCATCAGCTAAATTAACAGATGAGGGCTATTTTCTGTATAAACAAATGCAGGGAATGTAACACAATCACTGAATATGAAAACTGGTGTCATCATTTGTTTTTATTATGTGCTCACTTAGGTCGCCAGGTTCATAACCTGAAACATGAATGACGATCATTACACCCATATTCGATTTCTATCATGTATGGATAAGTCATAACATTCTAGAGAATGGTTACTTGTGCTAGGCATGCCCGTGAGTTTCTCTGGTGGAAACCATCCATGACGGTTATGTATTCCTACCAGGGAGAGCAAGTGAGCACTGCAGGTGTCCCTGTCACTCTGGTGATGCATGTAAATATTTAGCAATGTGCTGCTGATACTTTTGGCTTACGTGTCAGAGAACAGGGGAATTGCTTGCCCGTGCCTGTGTTAAGCATGGTGGAATGGCCAAAGTGACGATGCTTTAACAGTCACCTGCGATCTGCTGGAAGTTGCAACCACCTATGACATGGTGACTCAACATGTGTGCGTTATACGGATGCCTGAATGTGAATAACACATATTTGATATGGTTTTGACAAGACTAACCTTTGTCTTTGAAATTAAACGATGGAATAAGTGCAAATCAAACATAATTGATTAAAAAGTAAGAGCATGTGCATTATATCAATGTATGCATGTGAAAGACATACCGTCGTCCCAGAATCCTTTGCTTCTATACTCACAACCTTCTGTCGACCTTCTGTCTCACTGGACTACACCCAAGCCTCAAACTCGTCTGCATTTTGGGAAAACTATCATAACCATGTTTTGATAGTTATCAGCAGTTTCCTTTGCAGACCATAAACATCCATATGGCCAAATGTCAACACTTTATAGTAAACTTTAGAAAATCTATGCCAAGGTAAACGTATACAAACAAATGTCAATAATGGAATCAATATTTGGTTCATTTAGCACTTTTTGGAATTCCAGCAATATAATTTCAGTTTTTTTGCAGAATTATGGAAACATTATGTTTCATTGACAATAATGCCCGAACAAATAACTGCATAACATTCTATTCTTCCATCTGTCATTCTCCTTTCCCCTTACATCCTCCCTTTATATCATTCTCTATCAGTCTGTTCAGCTATACATTCGTCACACAACATACAGAACATAAAACATACCTTGTCACACTGTAGATGCGTTATTGCACAGCAGAAATTATACACAAGAATTTTCTTTTTCGTATTTGTAAATACAAATGGCCAATAATTTGGCCAATTGTTATCATGGCACTACCAAGATGGCATGATGTATTAAATCTTTGTGTTAAAGTCTATGGAATGTTGTTTATATGATAACCAAATCCTAACTCTGTTTGGATAAAGAAGGCCCCATATTCTCTTTTGATTTACAGTACTCAACTTTAAAGTTGATAAAAAATACAGTCCAATAAGCAGCATATTTACATATTCTTAACTTCTTACATTCTTCAGATCCTTTAAATGTATTGAGCTCAAACCATGTAGACTTGTGGCTGTCCAGCAAACATCATGTCAATTCATGATCTTTTCCTAAAACAGTTATCAAAAGAATAATGAATATGCATTAATTATATCTTATATAATGACTGCATAAGTCAAGAGGCTATAATACATACAATATATAACACTGTTTTGATATGAGTTATAATATCTTTGGTTTTATTTTTACCTTTGTTTAATTTTTTAGATACCCTCATAATTAGATCCGCATCTGCATCAACTGGGAGGGAGTTGTATGTGTTCACGAGTATTACATAAGGTGTTATCCTTTACCAGATGAGTAGAACTGTTGCCTCCCTTAATCTCCTTTAAAGCAATAGAAACAGTTCCAAATATTAGATCTATCAAACTGCATCAGTATTCTTCTTTGGTCGTGTTGGTCTCAAAAACGGTTCGAGAATAGTTGGAACCCGCCCCCCCAAAACCGCCCTGTGGGCGAAGGGCCCCATACAAAATTCATGCGGCTGCTGCCGCCGCCCCAGGCCTCCCTTACAGGTCGGTGGACATGCTACCCCTCTTCACCCTCAGGCTACCCCCCCAGCCACGGGGACAGGTGTTGTAGGTACGTGAGCTGGGCGACCTCAGGCCTGAGTCCTCGGACTCAACCGAGGCATCCGAGTCGGTGAGCGAGCGGCTGTTGTAGAGCCGCGCCGGCGAGCAGATCCTCTGGGTGGGGGTGGGCGGCGGGCTGATGAAGGTGGGAGACAGGGCCCCCAGGGACCGCGTGTCGAAGGGGCAGACGGGCGGCTTGCCGCAGTCGTAGCCGTGGTGGGACGTGCCCAGTGGGGAGATGGGCAGGCCGTGCCCGCTGAGGGCTCCGGGGGATGGGCTATTTTTGCGCTTGGCCGCGTTGATGATGTTCTTGGCCAGCAGGCGATGGTTGGCTTTGGAGTCTAGATTGCTCACCACGGGGGACATGCAGCGGCCGTCTCTGGACAGGGAGACGGGAGAGGTGGCGCTGGACGCACGCTGAGTCTTACTGGTGGAGGGCGGGTGGGTGGTCTGGGGGGTGAAGGGGGACGCGGAGCGCGAGCCCCAGGGGGGCGACATGGGAGAGGAGGCTGTCAAAGTTTGGGGGGGCTTGGAATAGGGCATGCTGGTGTTGGCAGCAGGCTGCGGACTCTGGTTGATCGCTGGAGACTGGCACCGGGAGCCCCAAGGGGGGGAGACGGGGGATGTGAGGGGGGGCTTGTTGGCAGGGCGACCCGGGGACCAGACACCCGGGACGGGGCTCTCTGGGCTGCTGAAGCGCTGGGAGAGGCTGGGGGCCCGGGTCAGGGGAGGGGTCGCGCTGGGAGCCAAGACTGGAGATGATTGCTTCTTTGACTGTTGGATAAAAACAAAGGCAGATTTAGACAAAAGTCGGCATTAAAGTGATGCAAAAACCTGGGTGTACATATCAAAGCTGTGGGTTCTGGTCCATCTTTAGAAAATTGCATCCTTTGAAATTGATGATTGTGTCTTAAATGTTTTAATATTGCTAACGATTGTGACAGTTGTCAACCCGACACAAGAAGCTTTGTCCCCTTAACTATGTTTTTATTCAACAGCAGGTCATAGCCCAATCCATTTTAAGGGTTGATACTGAGTCCTAATGGTATCGTATTTATTACCGTATTGCCCTTCTGACACAGTTTGACATCTCTCCAGTTACTGTAATTTGGCCCTTTGAAGTCAGTTAACGGTAACAGGAATATGAAGGTAAGCCCCTGGAATCTAACTCGGGGGTGTGTGGATTTTGAGTTCCTACATGAAAAGAACTGCAAGTTAAAATGGCTATATTCAGAAAGGTTGCGTGTTATTGGCTTGTTATGTTTTATCAAAGGAGGTATCAAGGAAGCTTTTGGTGTTAGGATGAAAGCAGGAAATGGTTATGGAATGGTAATCAGGACCACTCCTAAAGCCAAACACATACTAACACACACACACACACACACACACACACACACACACACATTCAGTGTTTCAGCAGAATTCCAATAACAGAATTCTCAATAAACAGAAAGTCAATATGAATCAGAAGGATAATATCGCAAGTGTAAGAAAAGTAAAGTTTTAAGTGAGAGCATGAAAAGAAGAAGTCAGAAAGTCACAGCAGATAGTAAGGGAGCTTTAATCAGAGAATTAGACATAAGGGAGAACACAAGAGAACACAAGAGAACATGAAATGCAGACAAGAGAGATGAAATATAAATCAGAAGGATAAAGAGTAACAGTAGGTGCAGGAAAACTGTGAATTAGAAAGTTGTAAAAAGAAGCAGCGATGATCACAATAGGCATTATATGGTCATTATATATAGTCATATATAGTCATTTTGTATTCAACTATTATTGCTATTAAAAATTTCCTTATAAATCTTGGGTACAAAAATGTACAAAATTTCCTCACGTGAAAGTTATGCTGTAATAGTGCAGTGTCATGGGTTCTTTAGAGACAACAACACAGACTCCGGGCTAGGCACAGGTATAGCAACAGAACAAGATCTGTTTGCAAGTGAAATACTTTTGCCTGCAGAGGTAGAGGTATACAGTTTCTCCTCCTGCAGCACATTTCCTATCTGCCAGCAAATATTATATAGCAAATGATGGCTCATAAACCAGATGCCAGACCATCTGCCAAGGTACCTTCATCCTGATGCCAAAGTGCTTGGGCTACCGAAAACTGCAAAATACAGCTTTGGAAAAAATTATCCTAATGTAGCTGAATATAATTATTTATTTTCTTCTTTGAAACTAATCATTCAAATCTGAAATTAACAATTCACAGATAATACTCGGAGAGCTGGAGAGCTGCCTGTTTTCACTATTTATCCTAGAAAAGCTTCCGTTTTAATTAAATCTGCACACGAAAACAAGATAAAGTGCTAGGGTTTAAAAGTATCAGAGCTATTAGAAAAACATCAACACGATAAGCCACAGTTGTGTAACTAATATTATCGGTGCAACTGTCAAAATAAAGCCTATGCAATACGATGCTCCCACTAGGGACATCCCATTAACTAATAATAGTACAGAGAGGGCCTCCAGACCTGGGGTTCTATCCCGGCCTTCCTGGTGGAAAACATGGGTCTTGGTGCCTGAACGCCTGACCGCGAGGAAGACGGACGCTCCGGAGAGACGGCAGACATGGGAGAGTTCACCCTCGGCTGGCCGTGGGCTGGGGCGGCGCCGTAGTGAGCGGGGTACTCCATGCGTCCCGTCGGGCTGAGGGGTGACTGTGGAGACATGCAGTGAGGGGAGCTGTGGGTCGCCTGGTTACTGAAGAAGGCTGGGGAGCCGGTGGGGAGGGAGGACTGCCTCGAGAAGGGCTGGGTGGGAACAGGGGCTCTCGTGGCCGGTGCCCCTCTTGGTAAGGAACTAAGGGGGTCCTTAGTGGGGTTGAGAATGAAGAGGGAGGACTTAAGTTGATATGGCTGGTGCCTGGAGAGGTCCATCTCCATCTTGGTGCAGCCGTTCTCCAGAGGAGGGCTTTCTGGGACCGGTGGTGGAGCCGCTGCTGGTTGACTGGGCTTTCTTTTGATTTGCTGTTGGGCCTGTAGGGTCTGTGTGAGCTGAGTCGACATTTCAGAGTTTTTGGCAATGGCTTTGACCCTGCCAGGCATATTTGACGGGAAGACCCAAGATGGCGGCAGAGAGATGGTCGGAGAGGGGGACCGAGCTGGTTTGGCGTTCTGATTCTCCACAACAAACTTATCCATTCTGGACTGGCGCTTGGCAAAAAGCTCCGCCCCCTTTCCCGAGGCGTTGGTGAGGGCCTGCTCCGGCCCGCGCTCTTCCCTCTCGCGGGTCCTGGAGTTCTTCAGGCAAGACGCCCATTCTGGAGCGGTGGCTCCCTCTGAGCTCTCCTGCTTCTTGACCAGGAAGTTGGACGCCTCCGCGCCCAGAGCGAGAAGCTCCTCCTCAGATCCTGGCTCGGGCGCGGGGGCCCGGGGCCCGTGTTTCTTCCTCTCGTCGGCCCCCTGGACCAGCGAGAGCAGCTCAGGGTTCGGAGCGACGATGGTCTTCTCTTTGAACGTGAACATGGACTTCCTGCCGGTGGATCTCTTGGCGGCCATCTCCTCCAGGATCCCCGTTTTGACCATCGACGTCCTCTCTTCGATCGGTTGAGGAGCATATGTATGTGCCCCGGGGACTGCAGCCGGGCCCCCATAATAAGACCCCGGCGGGTTGCTGGGAGCAGGCATATAAGGCGTGGTGGAAGCACCGGTGGCAGTGTACTGGGACACCGCCGGGGACATGACGGGAGACACGCAAGTCGGGCTGGAGTAGATTTGTGGGGGCTGGTTAGTGAAGGCTGGCAGAGGGGGCATCGGGTAGGAGGGGGGTGGAGGTGGGGGAGAGAACGCAGCTCGATGGGGGGCTGAAGGTGGGGGTGAGAAGGCCGCTCGATGGGGGGCTGAAGGTGGGGGCGAGAAGGCCGCTCGATGGGGGGCTGAAGGTGGGGGTGAGAAGGCCGCTCGATGGGGGGCTGAAGGTGGGGGTGAGAAGGCAGCTTGGTGGCGGGCCGTGGGTGGGGGTGAGAAGGCTGCTCGGTGGGGGGCCTTGAAGGTGGGCAATCGGGGAGCGGCGTATGAAGGGGCGGGAGGGGTGCCCATGACGGGGCTCGTTGGCACGGCCTCAGGAGACTGTACGGTGATCGGAGAGAAGAAAGGCCTGGCGGTTCTGTTGACGATGGCGGCGGGCTGCTTGGTGGCCGGTACCGGGCCGATGGGAGCCCTGTGGCAGCTGTTCAACGGAGGAGCGGGCTCCGGCGTCTCTCCACCCGGGTCCTCTCTGGCCTGGGTTCGGTAGGTAGTACAGCTCGCGGGGGCGAAATCGACCTTGACGCTCGCCTCCAGATCCCCGAGCTCTCGGTCTAGTGCCTCCTCGCTGCTGCACTTCACCTCCTCCTCCTCCTCAACCTCCTCCTCCTCCAACGCCTCCCCCTCGTTAACCGGAACAAAGTGTCTGTCCTCGGGACGCTCGCTGCTCTTTATCCGCTCCGCCTCGTGGATCTGCCCCCCAGCCTCCGCGGGCTCCTCCATGATGTCCCCGACTTGGTGTGTCCTGGCGGTGGGCGACCAGAGCGGCCCTGCGGCGCGGCTGTTCCTGCTGTTCAGCTCACGGTCCTTCTGCTTACCACCTCCCTCTGCCCATCCTGGTTTATCACACGACGAGGGGGCGTTGGCGTTCTCCGCGGTGTTCTTGGCCGAACCCTCCCCTCCGCTCTCCAGTGTGAAGGCGTTGACCCTCTGCCGGCGGCGGTTGAAGAGCTGGACCCCTCTGGAACCGGAGTTGGTGGGCAGAGTGAGCTGGTTGGCGATGATCTGACTCCGGACACGGTTCTCTTTGAGCTCCTTCTCTGACAAACTGGCGCTCCTGGTTAGATCTGGAACCGGAGCACAAAGGAAACCCATACAGGAATAATGAGTACATAAATGAACAACCCGTGACATGCCAAACGTTACTTAGACCATCAAAGCTGAACCACCAAAACCGATGCGAATAAATGTCTGCTATGTTTTAATAAATGAGATGCTAGCCTCAACAATGGATCTATAAAATGTTCTTTTTAGGTATTCTGTTCCTCTTAAGAGGTTTCTCTTTAGATATTCCAAAAGGAGGTTTCAAAAGGAATGCTTGTAAATGTAGTGACCGTGAAAATGAACAAGGAAAAGGCCTTAACAAGTCTGGGGAGGAAAACCCACAAGATTGTTTCTGTACAATGTGGTTGGTTGTTTTTTGTTTGTTTTTCCTGCTGTCCTGTTTGATTTCTACCCAAGAAAATAATGAAAAGAACTCAACTAACTAGCAGACAAACTACAGTTGAACTACACACTAGAGAGTTTTCACATCAACCATACACTAGAGTACACACAAAAATATTCCATACGACACAAACAGACTGGACTCATGCAAACTGTGCTTCATTTATTTGTGTTGAGGATTGACTCCCCTCCGCAGTAACATTTATTATTCTAAGAGGAATACAGCGTAGAATAACACGTTTTGGCTGAAGATGACTGAAGCGATTGTGTGGGCTCACGCGCTCCATTCCAGTCTGTGCAGCCACTTCCTCTGCCATCTGCTCTCCTCCCACCCAGAGCATTCCTAGACTGCTGTGTAAATTCCCTGCTTAAGCCTCCAAAATGCCTTTGGTTTCTCTTTGTAAGTCAACGTCTTCAAGGCTATGCTTCAGACGTGAAACAATAACAGAACGGGCAGAACCACCATAAAGTGTCCCCGAACGATACAAATTATTATTAATTTAGAAGGTTTTAAATTTGAGTGCTGTAAAAGGTAAAGAATGCTGGATTATCAGGATAAATTATATCAAAAATGATTACTATGGAATGCATATGATTAATAACAAGCTCAGTTGTAATAGTTGTTATAACTATTATTTGTTGGTATTCATATTAATGGAGAAGGGCTGGTAAGATCACCACTATATGAGGTTGGCTGAGGTCATTTCAGCATGGAAGAAACAATGTAGAATCCGATGAAGTAACTGTCCTGAATAATGTCTGAAATAATGATATTTCTCCTTTTAATGACCGTATAGAGCCAGACCAAAGCATCATTAAATATATTTTATTGCTTTATGGGTTCTACTGCTGTCTTTCTGAAGCTTTGTCATCCTCTGGTATGCTTTTCCATGGTTAATATTGAGAATGCATATTTTCCTGGCTCAGTGTTTCATAGAAAAACTAGAATGATGACTTTTCCAGCAAAACAGGAGTAATGTGTATCTGTTCTTGATTTTGCATACCAAATTGATTGATTTACCAAAAAAACGTACTTTCTGGGATTGGAAAAATTTGACTTTTCAGTGAATCCAGGTGAATTTGCACTGTACTCCTGGAGTACACTTCACCTTCATTTCCCCTACATTTGGTTTCATTGTTCTTGTTGTGGTTATTATATTGGAGGCCTTCCTGTTGCTCTCTATATCTATTAATATGTATCTCTATTTTGAATCTGTTTGGCTGTGTTACTATGCTGCTGTAGCTTCAGATTCCACCTAAGGGATCCGTGAAGTAATCAACATCAAACAAGGAGTTGTTCTACAATTTGGTAATTGACCTTGTCTGTCAGCAAGTCAATAAAACTATATCAAAACCAGCTCGACAACCACATAAAAAATACCTCCAGCCACCTATCTAAACTGAAGGGATAATAACAGCCAACTGTCACCAAACAAGCCTTGATCTCTTTTATAGAGTCCCAGAGCTCAGCTCACGGCTCAGCCCGTTTGTACGCCTTTCAAGGTTGTCCCAATAAAGACTTTTTACAGGCCGTTTCGTCTCAATCGTTTAAATCCAACCAAAACACATGCTACAGACTACAGAGTGACAGTAGCAAGCGATAGGCCTGCTTTGCAGTGACGGTGACATGACCCGTGAGCTATGTTTACAGCGACGACTGCCACTCTGGATGTGGACACCAGATGGCAAGTGACATGCAGGTGCAAATTCCGCCATTGATTAACATATCATGTCCCAGGGAGGAGTACGTATATAGTGTAACCCTAGACGACGTTAGGGATATGCTGCGTTCAGTATTTAACATTGCATTGATTGACCAGTCCACTGGGTGTAAGGCTGCATAGGGATGAAGAGACCAACCATCCTCATCATCATTTAGCCAAATCACTGGAGATTACCCGGATAAGGTCGATTTTAGAGAGTGGTAATCATCCTGTGCACTCTTAATATAGATCCGGAGAGCATATCAATTCACACTTTCATTATTCATCATAACAGAAATTTTAATTAAAGCTGCCACCCCGGTATATTAAATCGCAAAATGAAACGCGCATCTTAATCAGCAGGAAAGAAAAGTCGTTTTCTTTCTTCCTTTTTTTTTTCAACTTCGTAAAACTTCCTACAACGTGACTACAAATAATTTTGTGGAATTATTCCACATCACTCGCTGTTGTCGTGCCTCTTACCTTCACACAAACAAAGACCTTGACAGAGCTCAGAGAGAGAGCGGTAGCACTTCCATCGGCGTCTCCTATTGAACTGTGTCTCATACCTTCACACCCCCGCCGCCTTTTTCTGCAGCTCCGCAGCGGATCGGATTTCTTTGGACCAGAGTTTATCCCCCAGCCCAACGTGCTTAGCAATGCAACTTGTTGGGAGGGGTAGGTTCGTCTGGAAATAAAACGCTCACTAAATTGGCCCCTACAACGCTGTACTTTAACTTTTGGGTCGCAAGTTAGTTCCTATAACATTGAGAAAAGTAAAGTTCTGTTCAACACGTAATATTCAGCTAGACGATCGCTCGTCGGGGAGACATTGTCACACTTTCTGGAATTAATTGTTATTCGTGTGAGTTGAAAAGTTGTAGCCGGAAATCAATGAAAGATATCAGCATGTCTGTTTCACACATCGCAATATAGTAAACTGTTTCTCAGCCAGTCACTAGACAAATGGAAAGGGAATCCAATGTTTACCCGAAATGGTCTGCATGTAATGCAGGCTCTGACTCCGGGAGATTAACGCCTCTTATAAGCTTGACCTCACATGTCCTGTGTGTCCTCACCAAAGTCATTATTTGCTGGTCATTACTATGGAAGCACTCTTGGCCAAGTGGATTTTGCCCGTCACATGTTTGCTTACTAAGAAGGGCTTTTTGAGCTGTCAGCCTGAGGGGGAATTGGGTTTGTCCTCAGAGCAGACACACAGTTTATCCCCCCCAGGCAATGACACACGACTCTCACTCGCCCTCTGTAATTCACTCCCTCTGCCCTTCTCACTTTGGCCTATCCCTTTCTGCACCTGGCTCTGGTAACGTCCCCTTCTGTCTTCCTCTTCTTTCTCCCTGTTCCCATGACCAGCAAAATCCTCCAAATAACCACCACCATCATCATCATCATCATCATCATCATCGTCATCGTCACCATCTACATCATCATCATCATCACCTTCATCATCATTATTATTTTCCCCATCATCATCATCATCATTATGAACACATTACCCACATGTTCCCCTGAGTTGAGGCCTAAGAAGTATTCATATTGTAAACTCCCTCCCTCAAACCGGCTACAGTGATGCTGGGAAGGGCTGGCGAGGGGGATTTGTCTATCAAAGCTCAGATTACCCCTGTCGGATGTTGTCTTTTGCTGGCTGACAGCAGTAGGGGGAGTGGGAGGACACACCACCGGCCCTGCAGGCTATTTGTGAAGCGGCATGAAAATACCCAGATTAACAAAGGTCCCACGGGGGTATATCAGACTGAATGTGACCCAAGTCCCCACTCAATCCTGGGTATAAAATGAAACACCAGC
Source organism: Pollachius pollachius (assembly GCF_949987615.1). Taxonomy (NCBI): domain Eukaryota; kingdom Metazoa; phylum Chordata; class Actinopteri; order Gadiformes; family Gadidae; genus Pollachius; species Pollachius pollachius. The sequence continues at coordinate 6,943,179 of NC_136943.1, forward strand.
CCCCTCCAGCACAGCAGTACAGGGGCATTGCCAGGCCAATAGGCTGATAAAAGATGGAGTAGACGTTTTGCACTATATTTACTTTATTTAAGGTCAGTTATGATGACTTCAAGGGTTCATTGTTTCAAATGCAATCAGTGGCTGGGAGGGCTGGGAGTAGCAGGTATAGCGTTATAGATTCACATCTAAACTATTTTCTGGCCCTCAGCCCTCCACTTCCTACAAGCACAATGTCTTGTTAGTTCCCCTGATTAGCCCCATCTGTTCAGACGGTACTTTCACAGCACAGAGGTAATTATCTTCTGTGTACTACATTTTATTTTTCCACATTGTGATTTAACGACTTATCAATCTTTTTTCTTTTTTTTTCTCTCGGGAGTTTTAACTGTCGTCGCACACTCATTTCCAAGGGAGCAGCTGTGAAAGTAGAAAGGTTGGGTCTAAAGATGTTATTATAGATTTATTTCTCTTTTCCCGCAAGTACGACCATTTTTGTCACTGGCGAAGTTAAATGTTGACATGGCTCCTTAAGTGTGGTGCATGATTGCATTTCCATCGCTGTCTGTATTCTGAAAGCCACAGAAACAGATGTTTTACTGTCTGAGGTCACACTGACAAACTAGGGCGGCATCTATTCTTGCCCCTATACAAGTCAACTCCTAAATTCAACAGTTCCTTGTATCTTATGTATGTCACTGTGTGTACAGCTGGGATATAGGTGTCTATAGGTGTGCAACGCATACTTGTTCTATGCGTGTGTTCCTTGAATACACTCTGAGAAAACAAATAACGGCAACAGACACGATACAAACGTACAAAACACACAAACAACGACGCATGCACACACACATACACACACACACACACACACACACACAAGAGAGGTCACACTTACTCGTTTTGCGGCATGACTGCTCTGTCTCCGGGCAAAGGGTTTGTGTTCCCTGGAACCCGCATTTCTCCCATGGTGCATTGCTGCTGATATTGGAGGTGTCCTGCGTGTTCTGCGTTGTCTGGAACTTCCTCCCCCCAGCTGGACTCCAGCTCACCCCTCTCCTGATTGACACATGTCCCTTTTCCATCTCGTAGTGCAGTGGAGGCTGCTGCCTCCCAAACCACTGCAGTGACCACAGGCTAAGGTAGCACAGTGAGTTGAGTCCCCGCCAGTTCAATCCTCTCGCCTCCTCGCAGCTTTTTCACTACTTCCTTTCCTCAAGCAGTAAAAGGACAAGAATAGCAAATCCCGAAGTGGAAGCAGGAAGATCTTCGTCTTTCCACAACAAGCAGTGAATTTGATGGAAAGTACCAGGAAAAAAAAAAAAAAACACTACAATAACACGATCACAACAAGGGGAGGAGGAGCAGAGTCAGATCTCTGGGTGGCTTCTCCTTCTTCGGCCTGTCATGGATCTCTTCTCATCAGTAATCCCAGCGACGGCTGTTCTGTAGCCAACCAGCTCAACGTTGATGAGAGAAGTGCGCTCTTAGTCTGGGGTTTGCGCTGTATTATTCACAATCTAACAGGACCTCCCAGGAGAGAGCCTGCTCCAAGGCACTTTGGAAGAGTTCCCATGGAAGGGAGCCAAGAGAATTTCACAACAGGGATGTGTTCTGCTACAAATCCAGCGAAGAAGGCTGAGAAACCATCAGATTCTCTCTGCTTGTGTCTGTCGCTCTCCCGGTGGTTTCCCGAGCACAGATGTTCCTGTGTTCCTCTTCTATTTCAGACACCAAAGCATGGTTGTTTTATTCATCTGAATGGCTTACCCACTCATTTTACTCATATGCTTTATGGTATCAAGGTAAAACTGAGTTATGTACAAAAAGTTAAACATTAACTACTGAAGTGGGATAGTATCTATGAGAGCCTATTCAAGTCAGGTAAGGTTATAACTTGGAAAGTGAACAGGCTTCTTAGATATCAGTTTAATATTATTCATGAACCAAGTATCTCAGCACTGATACCAGGTTCACAAGTTCCTTCGGTGCTTCAGGGTCTATCTGTCAAGAGTACGTGATTCTTAATCCAGGTGAGGAAATATTAATGTGTTAGTGCCAGGTTGGAGATCAAGTTGTCATTTTGATAAGGAAGAAGGAGTGAGAGCGAGAAATCCAAAAAGAGCTTGATATCCTTTGTTGATATCCACAGCAACCTGCAAAGTAAAAGAAAAACGCTTTCTTAGAACACATATATCAAGTAAGAAACATAACCTATTCATATTGATATAACATCAAATAGCAATTTTATAAGATCCGATTGTGTACTCTGTGGTTGGCTATTGTGTAATATGTGGACAATGTTACACCCACTGCTTTGTACAGGAATGAGAACATTCTCCGACGTCATCCAAAGCAAACAGGGAGGTGGAAACTGTCCACAAGTTGTACTTATGCCATTTTTCATATTGAACTATTCATCCATTATCTATGTTACTGGCTTCTTCAAGTTTCTTCTGACAATGACTTTATAAATGCTTTATGTCGCTCATTTAATCCTCGTCACTGTCTAACGATGGGCTTCCTGTCAGAAGACATTAATCTCTGTGGCCGAGACGGTTCCCATATTGGAGGCGCGGGGCCAGGCTGTGTCTTCAAAAAGCAGCCTTCTCACCACAGCCAAAAAACGCAGCCGGGCTCAATCGGCGGGGAGAAGGAAGCAAGGAGCCGCCTTCGTATCAGACTAAACACGATAAGGCCCACTGTTCCCTCCTCGCTAAGAGGAAGGAAGGTGGCAAATCGTTTAGTCATGGATGTCAGAAAGAAATGTCTCCTAAACTGGGCCTGATAATGAATAGCTTAATCTCCACCACGGGGTTGCGGAACATGATTTGATCATGCAGAGCTGACATTAGGAATCTGAATTCAGCATCCGATTCTTCCGTGTTAAGTACAGACTTGACCTGTGTACTTCCTCCCGTTAACATTCCGCTCTCGTCCTGTGCAGCGTTTTATTAGATAAAGAGATCCTGTTTCCTCCCCTGTAAAGTCATTAAGACACGCTGAGATGCCATGTAATAATAAGCTGATGCTTTTGTCCTCCCCGGCCCTTGATCAGACTTGTCTGCCTGTGAAGCCCATCAGGCCTCTGTTTGTTATTCTGGTGACTCACCTCTAAAATACTCAGAAGAAGGAAAGGTTTTCACCAGTCGGGCAGAGAAAGCCCACCCCCGCAATTACTTTTAAATGTTTTTCCTTCCTCTCATAGATTCCTGGGAGACGTAGCTACTGCAGTCGCCTACATCTGCTCGCTTTTTTTTCTTCTGTTTGTTTTTCAAGGTGCACACACATCATAAACTCACTTGAGTCTCTCTCTCTCTCTCTCTCCCTAGGTCTCTCAGTCCCTCTCTCTCCCTCCCGGCCTGTGTTTCATGTAGGCACTGAGCGGCCCAAGAGTGGACTGAATGGAATGTATGGTACTACTGCTGTGACCCCACATGACCCCAATGAATACAGTCAATCACTTTTAACACAACGCCAGCCCCAGTTCCAGTCCCCTACCCACGCACACACACACACACACACACACACACACACACACACACACACACACACACACACACACACACACAGACAGACAGACAGACAGAGAGATAGACAGAACGACAGATAGACAGACAGACAGACAGACACACACACACACGCCCACACACACACTTCAGCCTGCTGGTAGAGCCATGACAAATCAAGTTTTTGTTTCCATTTGGACTGAAACCAAACATATTACTCTCCCAGATGTGTAAAATATTAGGTATGTTTATGTCAGCCTGAATCCGTGCTTAGATTAACTGTGGGTGGATGGCTCTTTAATGCATTAACATCTCAATTTGCTACAGGCGTTTGTTCATTACTGTTCACATGTTTGCCATGAGGATTGTTTACACTACCTGGAGCAAAGTACTGTAATATTTAGTGCATAATAAAACGGCATTGCAGTTGACAATCTGCAAGAACTTTTTCCAAACTTGTCTGCAAATATTTAGTAAGATGTAGAACAAGTGCAGGAATTGCCAAATTGACAGCAGCAGAAAAAGCCATCTTTGAGGAATCTGGCTCCCAGAAGACGGCATATGGTCCATTGAAATCACCATCTGCCAGTGACTCTTTTTCCTTTGTACTTTCCCCCAGGCTTGTTATTACCACATATCAGTGTCATTCTCCTCTCTGATCTAACTTTCTAATATCTTCCCCGAGCAGATACGGTAATCTCCTCTCTCCTCTTGCCATTTTCGAACGGGGCTCAGAACCTTGTCCACTGTTTCCACTTTTCTCCTCTAACCCTCCAATTATCTCCAGCTTCAAACAGCACATTACTGTACCCACCTGAGTCCCCCCTCCCCCCCCATCATCACACACGCCCACTCCCATCCGCCTCACACACACACACACACACACACACACACACACACACACACACACACACACACACACACACACACACACACACACAACACACACACAAAGTCTGCGCCTGTGCCACCCGTTACGCCCCATGACGGGGGCGAAGGGGTCTCCGGTTCGCAGACGTCCCCCTGGGCCGCTTAAAGTGCTTAATCACAGAGTTCCCGTTGGCTGTCGTCCAGTGATTTATAGCACCCCCTGTGAAACACCTATACACTGGGGCGGGTGTATCCTCCGCATACTATACCCCAGGAGGACGTCCTATTAGGGGAGGACTCACTCGAACTGGGGGCGTGTAGACTAACAAGGAATACCGGCCAAGCTTTAATCGCTCACGCCTGTCCCATAAAGCATCGGTGTATGTTCGCAGTGGTTATGGCGTGTCTACATCACCGGTGGTGGCTCTGTATTTACAGCGTGGAGGAATGTGTGTGTGTGTGTGTGTGTGGGGGGGGGGGGGGGGATGCAAGTTGGGCGTGCATTCCACCTGGGATCTCGAGTGCATCGGGGGCCTGGCCTGTAGCGAGGTGTCTGGCCAGACAGTGACTGACGTGGTTTTATGGCGGCCCCCAGGGGCCGAGGTTTTATTGTGTTTGTAATTTCTTGTCCCGGCTGGGATCCATTACCGTTTGACACGCAAAAACTCCTCCAACACCTGAACCGCCGACCCACCACCCACAGCTCACCTCACCCCCTCCTCTCCCTCTTTCTCTCTCTCACACTGTCTCTCTTTTCACAGCCCACCCTCTCTCTCTCGCTCTTTCTATCTCTCTACCCATCTCTCTCTCTCTGCCTCTCTCTCGTTCCTTTTCTCTCTGAATGACACAAAGGTTCTTTATTTAAGCGGTTTTTAAGGCGCTGCTTTTAAAATGGACATTCCTGGTTCAGAAGTCATTAGGAGCCTGTCCCAGAGAGCGTGCCCTGGCTTGTGCCAGCCGATGACAGACATCCAAAACACCTCCATGCCCAACCTCCAATGAGAGTCCCAACAGGCTCACTATCAGGGCCTCCCCCCCCCCGCGGTAAAAACCTGAAAGGCAAGATTGTCATTGGCATTTGTCTTTAATTATTTATGTGGATCCCATCTTCCTTTCGCAAAAAAAAAATACAGATTGCATTCCAATCTTATCTGATGCAAGCTAGAGTTTGGCAACTTCAAAGATGAAGGATGAAGGTTAAGAGTAGGTGTGGGACAGCCGCTGGCAAGAGGAAGGAACCCACTGAATCGAACTCTTAAATGCTCACAAGGCCTGAGGCAATGCATCAAAGAAGCAAAACCGATGAATAGGTTGGGATGACAAATTGTTATTTCGGCTTGCATCGACTCAAACCGAAAGTCATGTTGTGAGTATCTTCATTGAGGTGCCCACGACTCATGGTGAACAAAATCTCCTGTCGTCTCCCCTGCTAAAAGTGTTCGGGGCTTTCACCTGTTGTGTAAACAGGAAGCAATTACTTACCCATGCAACCCGATAGGCGGCACAGCCGGCTCTGTCATTGGACACAGCTTCTAGTGTTACACACTGTGTTTGTGTGTGTATGTCTGAAGACACTAAGGTTACACTACAGGCATTGAGCAGTCAGAAGAACAATAGGCTATAGGCTATCACAGACCACAGCGCTGCTGTAGCACTCTATTCCCATCTGCAAGTCCGGGTTCTGTCTGTGGAGTGCAACAAGAGCCACAGATGTTTGTCATCTACTTCAACAAAAGGGTTTTTCAGAGATTCCCCCCCCCCCTCTCTTCCTGTCTTATTTAACTCGCTCGCATTTTCCTGCGCGCCCCTCCAAAACAAAGATAGTTCTCTTACCCCCAAAAAGATAAAGATAATGGAGTGCAGGGGAGTTCCAGCTGCAAAGTTTCGTGCGGGTGGCCGAGGCGGTTTCGCGGCGAGACGCGGGCGTCTGTTATTCCGTTCCCCGGGACATGCGAAGGCGGTGGCGCGTCATGTGCCTCTCTCACCTGTGCTCCGGTGGATCTGGCTGCTGTGAGATGCGGTTAGCACGCACAGCCCCCTGTTTTCCTCAGCCCTCTCAGACTCTTTCACACACCTCCCCCTTTTTCCCTTCTTTTTTTTTCTGGTAACCTCTTCCTCTCGCTCTTTCTCCTTCCCTCGCTGTCTCTCTTTCTCCCCTCTCTCTTTCAATTGAGGCAGACAGAGGGGATGGGGAGGGGAGGGATGGGGTGAGGTGGGGGTGGGGGTGGTTCGGTGCTCGTAGCTGCAGCAGACGGAACACAGAGGGCTCTTTGTCCGAGAACGTTTTTCATATGGTTTCCTTCAGGCTTGCATACTGAACACATTATGCCATAATATATTTTCATATTCAACACAGGGATGCTGGAGGACCAGTGGGCCCCACTCTCTTTCCCCCCCCTCTCTTTTTTTCTCCTCCAGCCCTCGACCCTTTTTCCCCGCCTTGCAGGCCGGACGGAGAGATCCAAACAATGAGGGAAATATTTGCAGAGGAAAATGTGCTCTGTGGCCAGGCTAGAGACCTGGGAGCTTCTTACCTGCAGAGTCACAGGCCTGCTACCTTACAGTAAAACTCCCACAATGTATAGGAGAAACTATATCTTTCACCTAGGGATTAAGATAAAGTGAATAAGAGGTGGGGCTACGAAGACGCTCTGGGGCCTATGAAGAGGTGTAGTGGACACAGCGAGGACAGTAGCTCATGAACACTAATATATCTGCAGATACAGCAAAACCACTGAGATGTTAAAACCCCTGCTCATGGTTCTCTGAGAAGTCCCTCCTCCCGCCCCCATAGGTGTTGTTACAGACATAAGTCGGTAACATCTGGCCAACTGCATCGTAACTAAAACCAAGGAATCCTCAGATCTCCAGATTGATGGATATTCAGTGTCGTCACTGTACTCCAGATGTTGGAACAGAACAAACAAACTGTGAAAATCCCCCCTGCACCAAACAAGGCATCATCGCAGAGCGCATTACTCAGTGCATCTGGAAGGCCATTAAGGCGACGGGGACTGATGATAAACATATAAACATGACACTTGTCCCCTCCTGTCATGGATTTCCAATGTTGCAGCTGACTGTTTGGATCTATTGTGTGCCAGGGGGTGGGGGGTAAGAATGACGATTACTTAGGCTTTCACACCAGTTTCCCAATTACCCTGCAGGCGGGGATAAGCTCCCTTTTAGCGAATGTTGCATGTCCTCTGCTTGTGGTATACCACTGTTTTTTAAACAAGGATCTGTGAACCACACAGAGTTGATCCAAAGGACAAACACCCTTCCCCGGCACACTCACAATGAAAGAGCGGGAGAAAAAAAAGAACCTTCACTCAGAATGACACAATAATAACATAGGTGGGTTTTTTGTGTGTTTCTGGCTTCATGATCTTCATGATTCACCAATATATTTGACAAGACGGATGGTCCTGGGCTATCTCAGGGATCCAACGCCTCCCTACTTCAACCCTCTCATCTTCCCTCACCTGTCTTTTACTCTTTCATCACTTTGGCCCACATCCATTTTCCATCTCACCCACTCGCTCACATTTTAACACCTCCATATCTGTCTTTGCTTTCAGCCATCCATCAACCTGTCTCCCTTTACCTCCAACCTTCTCCTCTCCTGTGAGTTCCTCTCCTTCGGCTTCATTCTTTTCCTTGTGCATCATGTCTGACTCCCACCTATTTCCTATGATCCGGCCCCTCCCCTCTTGCCTGTAAGTGCAGTGCCCCGTGCAACCGGTGGAGCCGTCCATCCATCTATTCCCCCTTTCTCTTCTTCTTGCTCTCCTCCCTGGCGGCCGTGACGCCGACCACGGCAGCTGTGTGTGGGAGCCAGAGGGATCCTATGGGGGGGCGACGCGAGTGTGCATTCCTTCAGAAGTGGGGCTCTTGCTGGCGAGAGCAGCGTGGAATTTCCTAAGTGATCTGCTTCGCATTCCCTCTCAAGTCATATCCATCTACACTCGACTCGGGGGGGAAAGTCGATTAAGGGTGGGTTGCAGTGGCCGCGGCCCTTAGCTGATTACAATCACGTACGGGCCCCCCTTTCAGTGGCTCCGCTTGCGGCCTCGCAACGCGGCCGCCAAGAACCTGCCCCCCTGCACATAATAGGAGCCGGCCGTGGGACCGTTCAAAGGGCCCGCGTTTAATATAAACAGAGGCGGGAAGCAGAAGGAGACAGAAAAAAAACGAAGACAGACGGAGAGACTCAAAACGAAGGACAGAAAGAAAGACAAGGAATACTGACGGACGGCAGGAAAGACAAACCGAAAGAATGAAAAAGTAGAAAAAAATTGACAAAGAAAGAGTAGGAAAGTTGCTTAGGAACGCAGGCTGAAGTAACTGTGCATGCGTGTTGAGGATATTTGTACTGGCGGTGCTTCCATATGGGGAGCAGCTCATGTCTGCTGGTGTGTCTGACATTGTAACCCAAGACGGAGTAGCCTGATTACCTGTCTATGGGGAAACAGTGTGAAGCCCAGAGTCTAACGTTATTACGCCTCGCTCCCAGTTTAGAGCTGCCTCTGTTTATTTTCAGTTGACCGGGCTGCTGTATTTCTCACAAACTGCTTCCAAGGCTGATGTGGTCTGAAAGCAGAGATGACTGGACTGTATAGAGCCTGGGTGTGTCTGGTTCGTGGTCGGATGACGTCTCGCGAAGGCTGTGAAGAGTTGAGATGAAACACGTTTGTAGTCGCACCAAGACCTTGGTATCCTGCTGTTCTCATCACATTTATTCTTCTAACTAGCTGACGCCTTCGTCCAAAAAAGGGGCTTAGGAGTGAGGCTGACAGTCCCAGCAGAACTTCTAACGCGAGTGCGCCTGCAGGACAAAACTGGTGTTACTGAGCAGAACTTGATTAACAACACTGGCGTCCAACTGCCAAAGTTGGCAGTCGTCATGGATGCTGGCATTGAACAAACTTTTCCAAATCCAATTTTACCCCGAGAAGGCAAATGTTTCATGAAAGCATAGCTTTGTGGTCTGAATTGCTTTCACATACTGGATACCGGCAAATGGAGGTTGCTTGTTGGGACTACGTTGTTCTTTAGGAACGACAACCACAAACTACCATATGGATTGTTTGTGTGTGTGTGTATGTGTGTTTTGGTGAGTGCTTGTGCATGTGTTTGTATTTGTTTGTCTGAGCGTGCATACTCATACATATGCACACAAACGTGTTTGCGTGTGTGTGTGTGTGTGTGTGTGTGTGCGTGCTCATGAGTAAGTGTGCTCGTGTACGTGTGTATGTGTGCGTGCATGCTTATGCGTGTGAACGTGTGTTTGTTACTAGCTTTGACCCCCACAGAGCGAGGAACATATGCAATGCGATACCTCTTCTACTAATCAACAGACTGCTTTGGTCTGGACGGCTGGCCGGGTCTGTCCGTCTGTCTGTCTGTTAAACCTCAAACACTGCAGGAGCCAATCGATACTGATATAAAACACGTCGGACATTCTCCCCCACCTCCTCCTCCTTCCAGCAGGCCATCCACCTTCATAGATTACATGAGAGCAACACTATTCACGCATGACTCGTCATTAAGAAACGGTAATACATCTCATGACCCCAGCCCTGGACCCAGCTACCCCTCCTCTCATACTGCCTGCTGTTTCCATGGTTCTCCGGCGCTGCCATTGGTCAGGTTCTGGCTGTCTCTGCGCTCCTATTGGCTCTCTCCTTGGGACCGGTTGGTTGTTGTTGTGTTCGTGTCCGGGGTAATGACTGCCAGCAGCACTGGTTCGGGCGGGCCGCCAACGCCAACAAACTACGGATGTTACAAATACATTACTGAATAATTGAGGTCGTTAGTCTCATTTTATTAGGAAGGAGAAACAAAAGGGACCTTCATTGCACCTCGTTTCCTCTCACGGGCGCAACTCACTTACAAATGTGCTCGTATGTCTCCATTTTGCTTACAAGCCCCGTGAACATGGGCCATCGGTCAGTGGACCAGGCGTCACTTTGGATAGATGTTGTGAGATCGCTGGGGACGGGGACGGGGAGGGCGGGGACATTATTTCGCAATATCCGGATATATAAGGATATTACTCTCAACGGACTATCAAGTGACACGTGTTCGCCTTTCTCTGAATCGCAGAGTTGGGTTTGGAAGAATAAAAAGGGAAATGGGTGTGATTTTAAAATCGCTGACGGAAAACACATTTCTATGCCCAACTCCTTTTGAAAAAAACATTTGTTTTCACCGTTATTTTGGGGAACTTACATCACAGAGCGTATCCCTCAGCCATCAGGCCGTCCCAGCTGTGGATCAAGAGCCGTGCCCTCCCTTCCCCGCCCGGTTCTGGTGTCATCGACCCAGTTCCATATAAATGCCTTCCTGCCTGGTGGCTGGGCCGCCCCGCAGATGGAGGGGAACAAGGCAGGAATTATTCCCTCCACAAGAGCCTCTGTCTTTGTTTGGGCCAACGCTCTCCAAGGCATAATCAGGATTGTACCCGGAGACAAACACAAAATACCAAACAGCGACCTGGTTCAGTGCCACCGGAGCAAGGGATTGAATCTGTGTCTCCCAGCGCAGGCACTTAACTAAATATTTATTCTCCCCCCGCAAACAACATTAGCGCCTCAGCCTGGGATATCAGCAGCAATCAGTGCGGTGGCCCCACTGAGACTGCACATGTGTGTCTGTGTGCCTGTGTGCACTATGTGTGTGCATGCATATGTGTGCATATGGGTCTCTTGAGAGTCTATTAGCGTGCGTGTGCACGTGTCTGTGTGTGTGTGTGTGTGTGTGTGTGTCTGTGTGTGTGTGTGTGTGTGTGTGTGTGTGTGTGTGTGTGTGTGTGTGTGTGTGTGTGTGTGTGTGCGCGTGTGTCTGTGTGGGTTCACCTGTCTGATCTCTAAACGTCGATCCTCCTATTGTTTGAGTACGCTATCTTCAGCACACAACGACGCAATCTAGCCGGGAAATACAGCAACAGCCTAACACCTGACTCACTTAATGTACACAGGGGAGAGTGTGGCTGACTGCAACGCAGTATTTACTGGCATGGAGTTGACAGTGATCAATAGAATATATCAAGTCATCATATCAGGAACACATCCCACCATCGCAGCAGAGGATCATTCTGTTCATCCGTGTTCTCTTGATTTTCTCTCGACAACAATAAGACTAATAGTACTAATAACAGTCGTACATAAAATACGCTGCACCCACCAAAAAATACAAAGCGTTTAAAATCGACTGGAGAATGGATTTATAGCCTTCTCTCAAGCGAATTTCCTGCCTTTCAGACCCAGGGTCCTGTAACAATATTCCGCTCCATAAGAGGTGGTCGGTACAGTACCCCCCCCACCCCTGGCCCCCTACCTCCCGCCACCCCCCCCCCCCCACACACACACACACACACACACACACACACACACACACACACACACACACACACCGCCTGGAAACAATTAATCTCATACCTCCTGTCATCTGGTCTCCGGCCGTCTACCAGTTTAACCCTGAATTAAGGGACCAGCTCCAAGCCTTTATTTCCATTTCCCACTCCCGGTATTCCCGTTCTCGGGACATTGAACGCTTTGTTGGAATTCTATTACGCTTAGGTATAACCTGCCACCCCCACCATTTGGTGTGGTTTCAAACCCCTTGCCAGGGAATAAATGAACAGGATTCGCTGAGTTCATATACAAATGACCCAGCTGCGAAAATATTCACATAAAACAAGGCGAGACGGCGGAGCCGTAAAACACAGGGATTTGATTTAATTCACGTCGCCAGAAATAGTCGGTGTGGCCGGCTCACGTCATATTAGCGGGAGACTGCGGTGATCAAAGAACGGCGAGCTCCACCTGTGTCATTCCACTTGTTAGGTCATGCCTGAAGGTTTGCCGTACGAGGGGGGCGTGCTCAGCCGCCAGGCCCCTGCTCAGGTCTGAGTTCCTTTGAAGTGCACACTCTGCTCCTCACCATCCAGCCTACCCCTTGATGTAATGGTCCCTCACTAAGCTACCGTGTGCCTCACCGGGCTCCTCTAGTCGAGGGGGAAGCCGGCCACGGAGCCACGAGGTCTTCATTAAGGAAGGGAAGGAAACCTAGAGAGCCCGGATCCCACGGGGGCTTATAGAGAGTACACTCGGCTGAAGGCGATTGTCTGAAAAAGGTGGGATATGGTCGTGTCCTTCCTCCACCGGGGGGAAGCGGAGCCTGTCTGAACTGTACACCAGCTGTCTGGCAGGTGAAAGCAGCCGCAGCCTTTAGATCTTCTGTCCGATAGCCTGGAAAAGAGCAGAACCCGCGGTGACCTGCCGGATCTCTCTCTCTCTCTCTCCCCGATTTCCCACCGCATGGTCACGCACACACGGATAGATAGACGGTGAAGATGGTTTAGGATGTGACAGGATATGATATTTATATGGATTTAGGAACCGCGACTAGACTAAATAAAATGTATAATATATGGAAAAGGTCTCAAAAGAACATCCTACACCATTGATCATCTCAAGAACTCGATCCCATGGAAGTTGCCAGCAGGCACTGGGGCTTGGTGCATCTTCTCTTTTATTTTATGGGCCTCAGCTATTCATCCAAAGAACCACCATGACTTATTCAACAACGCCATCTACATCACCCTCGCAAAGCCTCGAAAACATGTCCTTGTTGAATGTTTTATGAGCAACTTGACAGGAGAACGTGAAAGTTACGGCGCATTCTTATAAGGATACATGCGAGTTAATCGGTGTTGAAAAATCACGCTATATAACAGACATATGCGTGTGAGAGCGGGAGAAAGAGGGAGAGAGGGAGAAGGGGGGGTAGAGAGAGAGAGAGGGAGTGAAGAGAGAGAGGTATGGGAGGGGAGAAATACAATGTCTTGCAGGATTATCCTGCGAGTAGTTGTGCGTGTAGCTATGCGTGTTTCCTGGGTATTGCAACCGTGCCCTGGCGGATCATTTAAACGGTCTGTCTGTTAGTGGGTAGCAGAGGTTGGGAGTAAGGGATTGGTTGAGGTATATACGCATGCAGAACTCTCCTACGCAAAAGATATGTCCTGACCCCAAACATTTACGAGACCACTGAATATATGAATGAAAAATGTCCATTTGTGTAGCCTATTTACATAGATTACAGACCTTTAGTATATTCAGGCCCAACCAGGCATGTGTTTGGGTCGGTCTACAAAACCATGCTCAACTGACCTCTAAATCCCCACCAGGAGGGAACCATAGTTGAATGTGATTATTTCTGTTTGTGTCTGTTGGCTCATGCTCATATGTCATCCGAACATGAGATTATCCGTTGAATCGTTTTATTCAGCCTTGTTATCTGGGTGGCTTGATACTGCAGGCTAAGTAGAACCCTTTGGGAAGTTTAGGTGCGAGGGAAGCTGACATTCTCTGCAAGGCCCATAGCGTTCTGTTCTATGAGTTCTGGGCATGTCAATTAGCACACACTGATGCCTGGCCTCCAATGACCGGCCCGCTAATCGCCTGTTAAAGTCACTGAGCAGTAGTGAATCATTCCACCGATTTCCGTTTTCAGTTTATCTTTGATCACGGTAAATATGTAATGTAGCGTGGACAGTCCCCGGTGGCAAAGTCCCAACTATTACACTGTTTTCAGATTCATGTGAACATTAATGTCGTTCTACTCATTACACAATGCCCATAGTTTCAATAATAAGTCTGAGAAATGCTAGACATATGCCATTTGTAGTAGGATGTAAATGACTTTCTTAATTATAACACCATAAACATAGAAGACAATTGGTTGAAAATGCCTGACAGAGCCGTCAGTTATAATCATGGTAAATCATTAATTAATTCAGGAAATTAATTCATTTTAAAATGGATTGAAATCCAGACCCAAATCAATGGCAGCGCTTTCGTACACAGATTTAATTCGGGTTCCAAGTCCATCTTAAATAAGTCTGAATACCAACATAGCTGAATGTTCCACAGCCACAGCCCTTATAAAACCTGACTCACTGGCCTCTCTGTGGTTCCCCTTCATTTACCTGTCTGTTAACAAAACATAACCCATAACAATGCTCCCTGGACCAAGTGCATACCGTCGGCAACGCAAACCACATGGAGAAGAACACGGCAACGGGAAACTGTGTACCGACCATAATATTTACCTCCACGAATTGGTCCCCCATTTCTCATGCATTGGCCTGTCATCAGAGTTAAACTGTGGTTGGGTGATTCAAATGGGTGAGCTCGGAGCTCACAGCATTATCAGACAGCGCGTCATCAGTCTGCCTATCTGATTCTGTGTCCAGCTGTCTGTCTGTCCCACCACACCAAATGTCTGTCTGAGATGAAGATGAGCACGTCTGTGAATGCCGTCTTTGAACCTGGAGCTCCAGGGTGTGTGTGTGTGTGTGTGCAAGCCTGTGTACGTGTGTGTGTGTGTGTGTGTGTGTGTGTATGTATGTGTGTGTGTGTGTATTTGCCTGTGCATGTCTTTGAAATGATCGGGGCATCTCCGAGAAACGCTCTCTCAATGCTTCTGGAATGCGTTTACCCTTTTTTTTATCAAGTGGTCATTGCGATCCGATTAGAATGTGATCACGCAAGATCAACGATAACGAAGCGTGGAAAGTGCATGATTAAACGTGTTCCATCCAGTGTGGTTGTATTCTCTCAGTCCCCCAGAGACAGTCACAGTACCCCGTGAGGCTGTAGTCCTGCCCCTAACCCTGGATGTCTGGGGGAGGAAGACTCTGCCACACATCTCATCAACCAAACCTCACTCTGTGTGCCGTGCGTTCCCCAAGCCCTGATACACACTTCCATCATACCGTCAACTGAGTCACTCCTGTATTTAATGGGAAATAATTTGCTTTCCTAAAGTGAGGTTTATCAGCTAGGCCATCCATGCTGTTGAATGTCATAATTGACTTTTAAGGGCGGGTGGGTTTAACGTCCCCATCTGCCCACCATATGGGCTTGCGACGGTATGGCTCGAAGCGATTTGCAATGTTTTTTCACCTGATACAATTTGTAACGGAAAAGCTATTCAACCCTCAAGAAATGTTCCCACCCACAGCTGCTACCAGCCAAACAGCCCGTATGAGGCCAGAGATGCCATTCGAGTGTGGGCGGAAAGGCATTACTTCTATTGAAAGCCCCCGGATCGGAAAGTTGTTGTGGCAAGAGAGTGGGTTGAAGGATGCTGGACTGCTGGCTAGATTGGCAGTGGATTGGAAATGGTGTTGAATAATCACACAGCCCTGCTCTTTGTGATTGGCTACCATACAGCCTGCCCTGACCCAGATGATGTCTCTTTCAGTGAAGTGCAGGCCCTGGAAAACCCTGGCTTGAATGACTGTGCTTGAACGACAGGCTTGAACAGAAGTACTGAAAGCACTTCTTCTTGAAGTAAAGCACATTAAATGACCTTGAATCCTTTTACTTTTATCGAGCTTCACAATAAAAATGATCATCGTAATGTTTTTGATACATGAATGCATAAAAAAAGAAAGAAGAAGAAAAAAAAAAGATAAACTCTAAGTGCATTTAAGAGACTACAGGGAGATCCAAAAGATCTGGATGTCCAAAGGCCAGGCTGAAAAGGGAATAGTCTTTGGAGACTTTTTAATTAAGTTAATGGACCCACCCTAGTGGGACTCCCAGACCAGTGAGTTTCAGAGGGTGAGGGCAGCCATCCTGAAAGCTCTGTCCCCAAAACAATCCTCACAACAATGTGTGTGGGGAGGAGAGTGTGGGGGGGTGACCCAACCCCACCGCTTTATTGGAGCTTTCTAAGACCACAGAGACACTCTCTTTGGACCGGTCCCAGCTCAGTCCAGAGAACACATCCCTTAAAGACCTCACTGGATGATTTGAGTTTCAGCCGCCACTGGGCTGGCTGGCAGATGAACAAACACATTTCGTACGCGACGCCGTTCCCATTGGGCACCGGGGAGAGCCATGTGACACTGATCTTTGATGGTGATTGTGTGTGTTGTTTGTGGTCGTGTCCGACGGGGCGGGAGCCCGTATACGCGTATGTTCGCGTCCCAGCAGCATGTTTAGTCTACGAGCACAAGAAAGAGACCTGCGGTTTGGACATTTGTTTCTGTTTGGCAGAGGCGGAAGGCCGTATGCGCTCCTCTCTGATAAATCTGTCATTGCTCCACATGAGATCGTAGCATGTCGTTGGCTGGTGTCCCCCCGCTTAGCCCTGCACTATTAAATCCAAAGGATATTGGGTCGTTCTTTGAGTTCTCTCTCTCTTTCTCCCTATTTTTGTTCCACATCTACTCCTAGGAAATAACACTCGACCAGAACACAAACCTATTCTTTTTTTTATTTACTGGTCCGTCAACTTTGCACTGAACTATGCGAAGCCGTTACAACTATTTGCTTGAGGATTTGTCTAAATCATGAGAGAGACTAGACCAGAGTTTACACGGGTTGTGTTGGGGGGGGAGTTTGGTCATCGGTATGTCATTGTCTGACAGTAGAGGAAGCGGCTTTGTTCTGTTACCAGAGATTGAGCTACACAAGCAACAGCAGGACAAAATATCTGCTGAGCACAAGCCACGGTGCCCTCGCTCTGAGGCGGATCAATACACAACAGAAATGATGATGAGGAATGCTGCATCCAATCATCATTGGAGCCGGTCTCCATCTCGAATTGAACATGATCCTAACAAAATACATAAAAACGGTTTTAGAGGATGCACTGCATAGGCTATCCCTCCTGAGTGTGCTTCGTTTGAAGCCACAACTGTTAAAGATCTACATAAACAAACTTGCCGCGATTGTAAACACATTTTTAGGTTGTTTCTTCGGCCAAATAGATTAGAGTCGTAAACTTGAAATTACCATTACCAGTTGCCATCCTGTAAAGTGTTTCCACAATCTTGTGCTGGCAACTAACCTTTCCAACAAAACATTGTGCACACAATCCCAGACTTCTTATGCAAATCTCTCAGTAGAGCCTACCGCCACAGAAACACAGAGTATGAACTTCTTCTGAATTTGTTTGTTGTCACTAGAACATTTTTCCTTTGCTTCTGCCACTGAAGCCTTATCATGCAGTTCACGCAGTCCCGTTTGCCTCACTTGGACTCTGCAAAGTTTCCAGTCGTATTTATTTGATTAGCAGCCCATCTGATTCCTACTAAAACTTCCACACACTCATCCAGAGGCTACCCTGGAGCTGGATGGAAAAGTTTGGAGTTTCACTCTTTTTTTGTTCCATCTCGAGGCCATTTGTTATTTTATTACAGAGCGGGAGATAGTGCTGTATCTCTCTATGAGGGAAGTCAAGAGGGCTCTGGAATAATGCTACTCAAAGGAAACTGTTTTCTCATTAACATGCTGGCATGTGGGCAAGGTTGACACATGGGGCATTTATAAGTTACATTTTCTCACATATAAGCCTTAGCAAAAATCAGTTAGCACAGATACTTTGAACTGCATCCGGAGCACTTGGAGAACACTAGACCAGGCGATCTTTGGCCAAGACGTTGATATTCAATGCCCCAATAAAAGCCTGGAAATGTAATTATAGTGGCACCATCCTTTTTCTGACTATCACAATTCTTTCCACTAGTTAAAAAGAGAATGAAGAATGAGCAGAAAAATAGTAGGAAAAAGAGAACATCATTTTGACTGCAGTGGACATGTCATTGGAACAAAAACAAAGTCATAAACTGAGCAAGGGAGAGAGCTGTGCCAATTGGGCTACTGGTTGGGAGTACAAAAGGAAGTGAGACAACAAATTCATGGTTTACATAAAGGAAATGACATGCTGCAGCCGGGCTTAGAATACGCATCAGCTGTGCAGCTGCGGCTACTTTCAAGAAAAAAGGAAATCTTACATTTTACAGACGTGGCAGAGATCCTGATTGCTTATGATCGTGTCTTTGCTACAAGCAATCTTTTTCAGTCTGCCATTGAAAGATTGAGTGTGACAACAAACTGAAGATGGAGGTTTTCATCAGTTGACATCTTTGATGTCCACATCAAAGTTTGTATCAAAGATTGGGTATTTTTTATGCATCTATATGCAGCTCACTTACATGCACATGCGCCATATCCTGCATATTTGACCCTGAGTCAGTGTATCCTATAGCCTGCATAATATATTAGTTAGGCAGGGAAATCTGATCTGATGTCTAGTCGCATTTCAAATTCACTCCGGGTTGAACAGCATATGGTTTGTGTTACCCAAGGCCAAACAGGCCAACAATCCTGCAGTACACCAGTGAATTCACGGTACTGACGGACCATGTATTTCAGTTCAAGCCACCCTGCCTCAACAAGCAAAGATACGTTGTTACTTCAGCACAGGCAAGAAACAATGTTCTTGGTTTTGCTTGTATCTTTTCAGAGAGCGAGATGTAGAGACCCCAACGCATGCCTTATGGGCTGTTTGGACATAGAGACCAATAGTCCTACGCACCAATAAAGAAATATCTTTAAAGTCCATGGTGGGCCAAAACTGACCGTGAAATCTACAATTTGGGATGCTCAGAGAACAGACACTCAGAGCCAAAGGTGAAGTCTTAAACTTGAACATATGAACCCCAGAAAAGCCACAAGGGAGGTAGTGTTCACAAACATTATTCTTATTGGCACATTAGGAAAGGGGGAAGCAGTTCAACAGAACAAGGCGACCTATGGTGCTACATACATTGTTTATTTTCGAATATATGTCAGTATTTCCAAAAGCTGAAATAATTCATACTATTTGTACCGGTTGTGTGCATCGATTGTGTTAAAACAATGGTGCTGAACTGATTGCTTGTTTTTCCATTCCAATCTCCTGCATCCCTCTTTTTCTCTTTTCCCCCCCTTTTTCTTTGGAGAGATTTTGCAAAGCGTTCCTGAGGTCCAACTAAAACAAAGCTAATGTCACTAGCTCCGGCAGCAATGCCCTGAACCGCCGAGCAATCTGAGCAGGCGATCTCTGCCATGATCCTGTCCAGACAATACCCCGACTTCCTCTCCTACCCAATGAAAACATATACCGTGATATGGCGGCCGCTCGACGGAGACAAGGAATAAAGAGAGAGAGAGAGAGAGCGAGAGCGAGAGAGAGAGAGAGAGAGAGAGAGAGGGTGCAGAAAGGATAAAAAAGACGCCAGACAGCCATTATGCTTAAACAAGTCACTATAAATGGAGAGACACAACTGTGCAGTGTGTCCACCGTGTGCACACACTGCACACCCCGCCCCGATCCCTCCCTGCTGTCCTTACTCTTTGCTTGAATAACCGTTGTGCTCTTGTTGAATGCGTGCTCGCCGCCATACTCCAGCAGTCGTGGAGAAAAGGCTTTCAGCGTGATGAAGAACAGTCGGCTGGTAATTTCCAGACAGCAGCCCTGCTGACCTGGGGCCGCTTCTGGTGGAGGTGCTGGGGGCACTGTGTGTGTGTGTGTGTGTGTGTGTGTGTGTGTGTGTGTGTGTGCGTGCGTGCGTGCGAGTGTTTCTGTGTGTTTGTGAATGTGTGTGCGTGCGTGCATGCGTGCGTGCATGCATGCGTGGGTGCGTGCGTACGTGTGTTTGTACGTGCGTGTGTTTATGTGTTTGTGAATGTGGTGTCTCTGCCGCATCAGTCTCCCTCTCTTATCCTGGCAGAGTGTTGGCAGAGCAGCCCAGCCCTGTGCCTCTGGTCCAGAGTACAGAGCACCTAGGATCTCACAGATGTGGGGAGAAGGTGGGCATTGGGGATGAGCCCGGTCGAAAACAGGACGGCCCTGATCATTTGATCCGGGGTGCCAGAGCTGCGTCTCAACAATAGCGGGATAAGTCCTTCACTGCTGTGTGTCTGCCTCCCTCGTCCTCTCGCTCACCCTCTCTCTCTCGACAGAATGATCCGTAAAGCTATTAAGAGAGTCAAGAAGGCTTAGTGTCAACGCTGCGTTGGCTATTTAATTTGACTAAATCAGGACCAGCTTTACACACCCCTACACGCCTTCTGAAGCGTATAACCAACACTGGCAGATAACAGGATCCTGATGTGAGATTCTGTATCATATCTGTGCGATGCATATACAGAGAGGCCCAGCCAAGTGTTTGATCAGAGTTGTTGCTGTTGTTGTCGACTCGGATAAAGTTCTGTGTTGGCCGTCTTCACGAAGTATATGATCTGACAAAAGATGTGATTCAATTTAACCTAGGTCTTTTGGGTCGCTTGGATGGATGCTTTCAACATCAAAGAAACCACTGGTAGATTTGGTCAAATTAAGTCAATCTCAAGATACATTTTTAGATAATAAAACCGATCCACAGCCATTACACAGCGAAAAGAAAGCTGCCATTAGGATGGAATGATCTGTGAGCCTTTCAAAGCGGATAATGTTAACGTCGACGACGGCGAGAGCAATTTTTAGACTTCGCCATCTGGGATCTATACAAAAGGATTGATTCAGCATCACACAGCAAAGACAGATGTGGGGGAACTATGTATTGCCATGGGAACGCTTTCAAGTTAGGAAAACCGAGAAGCATGGGTTGGATCAGGGTTTTTTCCCCCAGAACCCGAAGTGAAGTCAGCTTTACGTGGCCACAGCTACTATCTACTACAGCTACTAACTTTTCATCTTTTCTCTGGCTCCAACGTCTCAACGGAGCGGGAGAAAATCCAGTTTGACTAAGACTTCGTGGGCTGAATGTGAGTCTCTTCCAGGAAAAAGGATTACTTAGTAACTTAGGACTTTTTTTTTTTACAGTATGACTTTTTGCAACATAAATAACTCACACTTGAGTTGGGCTGATGTAGGCTTCGCCTGTGTGTAGATAGAGCCTTCAATGGATAATCATTCAGGGAATAGCATTCGTGGTTTCTGAGGACATGTAAAACCGGGCCAGAGCGGTTCAATAATAAATGGAGGTGAGAGGTTGTGGCGGATCACAGGCGGACCGACGCGCTGAACGAAACACAATAGGGAAGTGTAATATTTGTAGAGAGGTGCAGCGGAGAAAGGAGTAGGCTTACATGTAGGTTCGGGTAGGCCACGTTAGACGCAATGCGTCTCGGGCCCCCTCCTATGGAAACTATTTCTCTGTCTCCCAGACATGTTTTTTTAACATTAAAAAGCCCTGCACTGGTGCTGTCCTGTGTTTGAAGGACCCCCCTCACCCCAGACATTCCCACCCCACCTTCTCACTTTGGCAAAGGGCGGTAGACATTGGCCTGGGTCGGGTTCCATTAGTGCAGAAACACTGACCAACACCCGTCATTCTGCCAAACGCTCCCTGAGAAAATACTGGACATACTACTTAATAAGGTCTAGGCTGCACTCCTATCAACCAAATGATTCATGCATTTTTTCAGGGATGAATGCCGCCCAAGCCATCAGGGTTTGAGACTTCTGCAGTGGAAAACCAGAAGGTCATTGTGTCACGCCAGGAAAGAATACACTACTGGACTTCTAGTTTTTAGACGATTTTTGGGGGATTTTCTAGCGCAGTATAAAACACACAGAGGCAGTATTTCAATAGAGTCCTAGGAGTATGGCTAACAATACAATACAGCATAGTAAAATCAATAGCTCGAGGAAAAGCTTGAAGTTCGCAATGCAACACAACTTATTGAAAACAGCAGGACATTTTGTTTGGCAGTTAATCCAAACTCTTTAAACTGAGTCACTAACCATTTTGCATGCTTTCCAACTGCACGTTTAATTACTGACTACAGCCAGGGCTGAACTCACAATTTGGGCTCTCCGATATTTCCCCTCGTAAACTGTTAACAGTGTACGGTGAGACCACAAAGTCTATCAACATCAGCATGGAATAGAACAGTGGATGACAAATTCGCTAAACATGCCTGGAAGATAATGGTTTGGAAAACATCCTGTTCAGTCAAAATATCAAATGAAAATATCAAGAGTGCTACATGTCATATTCCCTGCCAATGTAAAAGGCTATAGGTTATAATTGTTTGCATTTCTACTCATTCTGTGATGTCAATGCCTGTGGAAATGAGGAAAATGTTTGTGTAAAAAAATATAAACAATGTAGAGTAAAAGCTAACAGTTTTGTCATGTTTATAAGCAATGCTTATATTCGCAAAGATAGCAAAGATATTGCATTGTCACACAAAAGGATTGTCTATAGATAACAGGCAATCCCACCCAAAAAGCCCTCCCCATTGAATCCTTGGCTGACGCCTTGCCCTATCTAGTTACGGTACTGAATACCAAAACATTTGGAGAACAGATAGCATGGTTCTTGTTGAGGCTAACTTGAGCGAACCACATCGACGTCTGCGTCCAACCTGCCAGCTAATGGATCCCAAGCAGCAGTCCTCCAAGTGTCTGGATTTTTTCAGGGGTGCTCGCTGACCTCGCAGTTGGGTTCTGGGTCAGGGCCTTAAGCCCTCAGACCCCAGAGAGCCGGTTGTTTTTTGGAGAGTAACAGTCCCGCCCCTGGGGTTCAGTTTCCATGACCCAGTTGAAGGCCATGCTTTGGCAGAGCAGCCTGAGAAGGCTCTAGCAGCCAACCCATGCTGAGTCCCACCAGAACTCCCTGCCTATTTTAGCTCTGTGAAAAGAATATGGAAGGATGTGTGGGAGGTAAATAAAAAAAAAGAACATCTGGACGATTAAAAAGGAAAACTGACCAGAGTTTTTGAGTTTGTAAGAAGGCAAAGTGTGAGATGGTATGAGATCTGTGCTGAATGTACAAGGAGACAGAATACTTCTGTTTTGCTTTTCATAAGGTCATGTTATGATAACCCTCAGCATGAAAACATTTATGAGCCCAGCAGAGCAGAGACGAAGAAGGCCCTAATAACAGAGCTTTTTGGATCTTCCCTGGCATCGGTTCCTGTTTGCAATGCACAAGCCTCACCAAATCACAAAGTTATTCCGAGCGTCGGTTCACCATCTTTGTTCCACATTAAATTCTTTCTTTTCTGCATTTCCTTTTCTGTCAAGCATAATCTCCATATCAGCCGCAACCAGGCAGTGTCCCTGTGACTCGCCTCCTTGTAAAAAGACACTTCCTAAGGCCGTCCGTCTGTTGAACGATGGACAAATTGGAAGCATCTCAGGAATTGAAACAAGTGGTCCACGAGGCTAATGCACCCCAGCGGGCCCATGAAAGCAACGTGCTTCACTGGGGAACCTCTAGCTGTCATGCTTCAGAAGGACCGAGGTCAAGCACCCGGGGTCAAGCTCGTCCATCCTCTGTTAAAGGCAAGAGGTACCAAGGAGCATTGCCCCCAAGTCCACTGGTAAAGGCCCTCTCCTGTCTGGTCAGCCACAAACCTAAAAACACAGACAGGCAGGCAGGCAGGCAGGCAGATAAGTAGATATATAGAAAGAAAGATGGATAGACAGATATATAGATAAGTAGATGTAAAGATACATATTCAGAGGAAATCAAACACGTGAGCCGGCCCAACAGGAAATGAAAGACATGGTTTAGGCAACAGCCCACAGTCACATCTAGTCAGATTCCCCCCATAACCTCAGGCCAGGAACAAGGCCTGGCAACGTTCTCACACGGGTCTGACATCATGTACGCCAGACCAGTGTCAAATATAAACCACCATCAGGACACTTTAAAAAAAAGCTCTGCTTCTGTAAATAACGAAAATGAAAATTGTTTTTTAAATATTCTGTTATGAAAATCTCTGTGAAGATCACCCACACAGTATTCCCCCCGTAGAACAAAGAAACACGTTTGAATAAGTTGCTGAGGAGCTGTTACATGTTAGTGTGGCTTATTCGGTTGGGAACAAACATTAACCAAAGGATGTGCTTTTCCTTGGCTGTGGTTCCCTCCTAGACTCCCTCTTTCAAGGTCCTTGTTGTCACGTTTTATTATTGAGTAGGGCCTTTACGACATCCTGCCTTACAAAATGAAGATGAAAATTATCATCCTGGCGAAATTCTATGAGCATGAGCGTGAAATTTCCCGCGTATTTCCCTCTTTTCTCAGCCAACCGCAAGCCCTGTGGGATCCTGCCTCTCACTCCTCTTCCACAGCTAATTGCAAGCTACGCTTTGCTCTCATAAGTATCTTTAAGCTTATTTCACTGGCAGCTACAAAATTAGCTTGTTTTCCCTAAGCCCATGGGCATGGCTTTACAGTACACAGTGTGGAACCGGCAATCAGGGGCACTTAAGTTGTAGAAAGGCAATCACTGTTGAATGGAAAACCTAGACCCATAGGTATGATAGGGCTTCTTCAACCCCAGTCAGGTTTACAAGACTGAATAACAACTTCAAGACTTCCATGTAGCGCTTTTGAAAATCTGGTGAGGATTAAAGTAATACCGTATTTACAGTTGTTATGTACTTGTGTAGCCCTTCTGTTTATCCAGGCTCACAAATCAGAAGTGAGATTCTTTCACTTCAACACTGCATTGGCAGAGCTTTCACCATTTCTGCTGCTTCGTGTTTAGCTTCCAGGCATACATTGCATATCAAAGTGAAAAGTGACATTTTTCTTGAATCCTCTGTTGAAAAGCACTGTCTCCTGATCGTCTCCTCTCCTATTTGTTCCTGTGTCTACAATACAAGTTGTTTTGACCTTGGTTTTGCATGACAGGATTTAATCTTTAAATATATAATGTCTATGGACGTGGATATGCGCTGAACTCTAAAGTCACTGTAATGCTGTTCAAGGGAAGGAAACTTGTGCATGTGCACTTGGATCGGGAGATAATGGCCATTGTGGCGTGGCAGGGTGGTTGACCATGCTGGACTGGGCTGTGGTGTGTTTGGCTTGCAGCCTTGAAAAGGCAGTAGCAGGATCCCTCTCTGCCTACAGCAAACCCTCTCTCTCTCTGCACGCTCTCAGCAGCCAGCCTCCATTTAGCAGGGCATAAATGGGTCTTTGCCTTGACTATGGAAGACTATGGAAAACGTTAACGGCAGGGAAACAACATGGTTTCTGTAACAATGGCTGCCCTTAATTGAAATCCTCTATTTATCGAACAGACATTTAATGCTGGAGCCAGTCTTTCTTTTCTGTTGGGCATGTAGTTCTGGTCGATAATACATAGACTGAAATCAAGCGGGCAGGGAATTCACTTGGGTTGGACATCGATGGTAAAACTGTTCTCAGGGTCGAGAGTTGTTAGATCTTCTCATTAAATAGGTTATTGAAACTAAAGCAGAGATGCGGAACCATGTTCTTGCCCCTGGGAAAGCGAAGGCTATGCACTCTGTATATACTTTATGCATCTAGATCCATACATCTGGACTAAGTCAGCCAACAGTATCGGTGAAAGTAACACTTTATTGACTCTTTGCAGACTTTTTAAAACATATACCTTTCTTCTTCTTCGCCTTCTGACACGGTTGCACATTTGCACACTGAACTCAGCTATCAATCCATCAAAATAAACCTGCATTCAGTAGAGCTTGCGTCTGTGTCAGTGCAGAAACGGGCTTGGGAGAGAGGAGGGGACGGGAAGAGATAGGGTCCAGTGCTTACCCAAAGCGTTCCTTTTCACCCGGGCCTCCTAAGTCAACAATCTAACCAACCTACAGGCATCAGGGCCCAGTGGGAGAGAGAAAAAGCAGCAAGAAAGTTGAAGAATGAGCAGAGAAAAAGAAACCTTGCAGGAAAAGACGTGGGACGGTGGTAGTTTTTCCTCTAAAATCTAAGGTTTCACGGGTTTAGCATTTCCTACTTCAGAGGTTCACATGTGCCCCCAGTCATTCGTCTGACATCATCAATTACCGCAAATTAACCGAATGATGGTCCACCGAGCAGAAAACCTAGTAGGCGATTAATCAGTAAGAGCACCTTGAGCCTCCCAGCTCGACCTGAGGGGGATAAGAAGAAAAATGTTCGGGGTACCGACCACGCACCAAGTACCATGGAGTGTGTACTTGGCATTTCCATCCTTTCCAAGCAGTAGATTTGCTATTTGCACATTTGAAACAACACGGTCCAGAGAGTATATATCCCTCTGGGGATGAAATTGCCAATATCCACTGATCCACTTGACTAGACCCCGATGAGTGACTTTAATGGACAACACACCCATATCCCTGTGGCATATCCATACCGTAGAGCCATTGGGGAGAGAGGGAAGGAAAACGCAGAGCGAGAGATGGACTTTTTAGCAACTTGTTTTAGGTGGGCTGAAGCCTCAAAGCAGAGGTGTATTCTGGCTTTATTCACTCATTTCTGCTTTATGCATCCTCTGTCTAAGCATGAGTTACTAGCGGTTTGGGGGAATGACGTAATCGTGGAAAGGTCCCGGGTGCAGTCAAACTTGTAAGTCAGTGAGGAATTTTTCATCTGGTCAAGGCTGGCTGGGCTGTCTTTAAAAATAAAGATGTTAGTCATCACATGAGAGGAGGGGAGAGGAGCAGGAGAGCGGAGGAGAGAGAGGAAGGGAAAGTCATTACCAGCGGCAGAAGCCATGTTGTTTACTAAACACTGCTACCAATCGGGACTCGTATATTGGTAATATCAATAATGAAGCACAGGTCAAACTACATGTGCTTGACCTGCTAGGTTAACAACCGTATCATCTAAAGGGGAAACATATAAAGCTTGAAGTACGTTTACCCATAACCCATCGTGTTAACCTCTTGACACAAACACATCTACATTTGTGTTTGTCTTTGTTTGCTTTGGACATTTGTAATAGACTTAACAGTATAAATCATGTATTTGTCACCAGGCTTGTTTAGGGAGTGAGCACATGGAAGTATGCTACCATACACTACATGTTACGCTGTCAGGCCGACAATTTAAAAAGTTATACTTTCTGCTGAGTTCAAGGCAGATTTCATTAATGAGAACGGAAGTAAGGCTTATCTTGCAAGAAAGATCTTTTACTGACCTTTTTAAGCATATGACATCTCATGAAAACAAATTAGTCTACAGTGCCCCTAGCAATTAGCTTGCGTTCTAAAGATAGAAAACCGTTCTATACTTAATGCAAACGGTGCAGGTGTTTACATTACACCTACCTTGGCTTAGCTAATTCCTTCTGGACTTCCAGGATAGCTACTCAGCCCTTTTTCTATACATGACAATGGCATTTGTAGGACAACACGTATATATTTTAAATATATTGATGCATTTTTTATATATATATAACAGAATAGTGAAAGGAGGCTGAGCACCACCAATTGTCCTTTGAGAAGGTCAAGTGTTCATGTATTCTGCTAACAAAGTAAAGGGGGGGGGCGCGCTCTTTGGCATGGGTTCCACGCATGTGTTCCTTATTACCTCATCTTCAGCGGGCAATTTATGACTCCATCGCGGGCCCCCCTCTCTGCTGAGCCGTTAGCATCTGCCCAAGATAAAAGAAAAGCCCTGCATTATTACTCAGGTTGTGTGGATCTGTTCACACAGCCAGCGCCAATTCTCCGAGTATCTGGGTTTCATGCTGGTATGGACATATATTTGCAGAGGAAGGTACGCAAGGAGGGTATAGGCATTAAAATGCAAGTAAATTATACCATTTGTTAGAATGCATTGTGTTGTCGGCTTGTGTTATTGCCCAAAATAAGTTACCCTGTCATGGTAGCCGATAAAACAAACTTAGTTGCAAATGTAGAAAATGAAATATAGAAAGTGTACCTACATGATGACACATAATATAATACACACAAATATATGAAAAGCTTACTTCACTGTTACCTGTTTGCATAGATCTTGTGTGTACTGTCGCCCACTAGCGTTTGAAAATAAACTTTTTAAAGAGATAGTTTACTTTGCTGTCGATTCGCCACACGCTCTGCCCCTTCCCATGATTTGTGTAACTCAATCATGACTTTCTAAAATTAGGCATTTTTCTAATTCGTAAAGGGCAACTAATAACCAGTGTTCTTGCAAGGTTCTAGCATTCTATCGTTGTGGATGTTCCTAGCATCCTGTGTAGCCTTGCTCGCTTGACGATTGAAGCAAAGCAATCATCTTTAGCCGACAGCCCCATCTGGTGGTGAGAAGGGTGGCAATGCATGCCAGCTTGAAAGTCAAACTTAATTTAAGTACAGATAACGGGATTGAAAGTGACTCTGATAAAAATGTATAATCCATAATAAAAATCACTTTAGTAAAAATCATAATGTAGATCAAATTAAAATAGAAATACTTAAAAATAAGTATATGGTTGGTGAAATTAATGAGCTGCTGTAAATTATAGTGAAAACAAGGTTAACGGTATTAT
This sequence comes from Pollachius pollachius, assembly GCF_949987615.1. Classification (NCBI taxonomy): domain Eukaryota; kingdom Metazoa; phylum Chordata; class Actinopteri; order Gadiformes; family Gadidae; genus Pollachius; species Pollachius pollachius. Next base: position 6,971,650 of record NC_136943.1, read on the forward strand.
ATTTTATTAGCCAGAAGTCCTACAGGTTATCGTTGCTGTGGGTCTGCTGGACTACAAAGCATATAGAATACAGTTAACACAATAAAGCAGCTGAAGACACCCACACAGTTTATAACCAATGTCACTCTTGACAGATCAACACATTAAACCGATCAGTCACATCAGACTCTTGTCAAAAACGTGGAATGAGAAGAATTATTCCTTGAACAAAATGTCAAATTTTGATCTAAATTCATAATTTTATGTCAAATGCGACATTTATATGGATAAGACATTAAAACCACGACTAACGTGGTGAATACTAATAGGATGTATGATGTCTGAGCATGTGTCAGCGATGGGCAGTGCATGGTTGGGAATCACAGATGTGGCCCAAGATTAAGCCGCTTATGATCTATTATGATTATCCATTAAGATTCTGATGATCATTTCAGTCACAAAATGGAACTCCTCTTAAAGTGAACTAAGTTGTATTAAGTTAGACATGTTGTGGTCAACAAGAAACACTGAAATTAAAAAAAACGAAATAATAAAGTGACCCTAAAATATAACGCTACTGCAGTAATACACTTAACCAAGTTTAGAGGCATTGCACGCGGAAGCTTTTTAATGAGAATATGATGTGCATGTAGTAGCGACTGTAGCAAGAGATACTGATACATCGTTTCACATTGGACCACGTTGAGTGCTACTGTCTTGTTCCGTCAAAAGATGCACGACAAAGGCAGACGGCTGCACCATCATCTCCATCATCATCCTCTGCTGCAAAGATTTCATCAAACAGAGTCCGACAATATTACAGGTAAACTACGCTACAAAGAAAAGCATGTAGTGTGTGATTTGCAGTAGCGGTCTCGGCTACGAGTAAAGCAGAAGCGATTCGGACAGATTTGCCCTTAGATCAACTCGCCCACAACCCCCGCCCTCAATTCCGATTGGCTGTGGAACCAAGTCGGGGGGAGGGGGGGGCGGCGGCAGGCAGGTGGCGGGTCTTCATGTGGGCGTTCTCAGGGAGCCAGCGGCCCCAGACTGAGCTCCACGTGGTGTGTGAGCCAGATGGCCTCCGTAGTGGCGTCACCCGCCTCCTCGTTGGGCCTGATGGGAGCAGCCAAGTTGCGGAAGTCGTGGCGGATCTTGAACGACACCCAGACATCCGTGTCACCCTCCTTCTGGGGCACCACTTTGATGAAGAAGCCGATCTTGTTGGATTTCCTGAAGGCGACCACACTGCAGACAGGACAGGGGGAAGGGGCAAGAGGTGAGGAATGAGCAGTGACCTCGGCAGAGGGGTGTGTGTGTGTGTGTAAGCGTGTGAGTGTGGGCGCGTGTGTGTCTCTCTCACTCTGGGTCATCTTGAAAATCCTGAGGTTCGGCTAGTTCATCGTAATCAGCGGCAGCATCCTTCCCTGCCAGGACAAGTTCCTTGGTTGGAACCATCACCTACAACAACAACAATCCTTTAAAAATATTTTACGCGCAAGAGACAATTTCTCACACTTTCCAGGTAGGGGACAGGCTTGGGCCGTATGGAAATTTTATAATCAAGTGTGACATCGGGACCCTATGATAACCCAGTTATCACCATGACTAGATAACACAAATCAATTAGCATCAGTGCAGGAGAGATATAATTGAAACAGCGTGTTCCGTGTCATACCTTGGCAGTGCTGTTCACGTCTTCTGGGTCGTCCTCTTCGCAGGCCACCAGGGTAACGTGGGTCAGGTTCTCCACTGGGTTGGTTAGGGTCAGCAGAACTTGGCTCTCCTAACCAAATATAGGGCAAGGGTAGGATGCATATGTTTGTTAATAGCCAAGGCCTTTCAAAGCTTTTAATGTTGAGTAAGAAGCTAATTTACTTCTTCACATGAGGTTGGCAGCAGCATCTTAAAAGGTCAATACGGGGCTGGGTGATCAAACTATTGTAGCGGTCTCAACTGGTTCAACTGAAACATTTGATGGTAACTATGGTTTGAGCACCCAGGCCAGTAATGCCCTTTTGTCTGTGTGTACATAGATTTTTAAGATGGGCTAGTGAAGGCCTTGGGAATAGGAAATATGTATACTTCAACACGATGCATTTATACAGTGTATTAATGTATATATTTGTATTAATATCCAGGAGCACATGAGACACTGACCTTCATGTACCGGAGATTTGGAATAGACATAATTCTCACTTCTGGGATGTAACTCCTGTGATCAAAATGGAAACCAATTAGCTTCCACAAACAACATGCCAATAACAACAACACCAAGAACCCATATTATCACAGATAATTTACAACCTATATACCCGTGTTTCACTTTAGATATGTGGCCAACTTTTATGAACAGAATGAAAAACAATCATTCATTCACCAATTCATCATTCAAAATTTTTTCTAAAGAAAAGTTCTGACATTTTCTAAAACATTGATCACTGGGAAACAACCTTTTCCTAGCGACCTGATGATGAATATTGGATACAAATGTATTTGTTTTCAGAAGTATACATTGTATTCAAATCTTTGAACGATAACCCAAGATAAAAAGTTGATAAAACCAAACTAATACTCACACAGCCACCAGCTGAATTTTGAACTTAATCGAAGTCGGGTTGAATTCCGGTTTGCTCAAATTATGCTCGCATTTCTAGGAAAGGAAAGGCGAATGTCAGCGCGAGTCTCTAGCGCGGAGGACACACGGGAACAGCACCATTCAAAACACAAACTAACAGACGTACCCTGCAGCGCAGCACAACACCATCCACAACACTAACAAACCGAGACGTACCCTGCAGCGCAGCGACCTCTTCATCAGGAGATGCTTATGTTTGGGGTGGAGTTGGGACGCTCCCGACGGCTGGAAGTCCGGCTGCAGCAGGCGCTGCCGCAGGGTCGTCACTGGAGGAAACGCCACCAAAAAGAGGAAAGTTGACCACAGAACAGCCGACATATGGACACATCGATGCCGGGCCGACCCAGTGGTACTACAACCCTGCCAACGGTGCTCCGTTGGGGAGGGGGCACCTACCCTCTGGTAGGTTAACGGGTCGTGTGTAGCAGTCCTCAGGTAAGGGCTCGACCTCATCCAGTGCCTGGGCTGGCTCTATGTTGATCTCCTTCTGGTCCTCGCCTTCTTTGAGGCTGGTGGAACAAAGGGATTTCACTTTAGGCCAACATGAGGCCCAACCGATGTCCAGGCAAGCAGGTACACAGAACGTCAGGTATGCGGCACTCGTGCCGATATCAAAAATGGGAAGTCGTTTAAAAATCCAAAAACGTACGATTAATTTTCGGTTGTATAGATTCTAATTGAATGCAGCAATGGGTTATGATCGGAGACTCACGTTAGGCCAGCCAGGCTGGATAGGGGAGCTCCGGCCCGCTGCCTCTGCAGCCTGGTGCCCAGGCCGTACTTCTCCTACAGGAGAGAGCAAGGCATGTCAGGCTCAATGCACTACGGTGCGGGATCTACGATATTAGTACTCAGGATGTCAACATACAACAGAATATTAAAAGACAAATGTCGCCATAAAGAAAGGCCATTAAAACTACATTTGCAAAAGATGCAAACAGAAATTTCACCTCGGTGATGGGATCAAATAGGGTTTCTAAAAGGGTCAGGATAGAGGGGTGGAAGTGGTTTGGTAAGACATATGGTCAAATCAGTGTTGACCTATATGTTTTAAACTCGTGCTGCAACTACACTTGGTTACAATGTGTTTGCTACTCGTTTACCAATTCAAAAGGCCCCTATTGTGTGGATCAACAACATTTAGCTAGGAGGGAGACATTCATGTGATCTGGGAAGTCGGGAGTTAGGAGAGAGAGGGAAGAGAAGAAGACATTGCTACTGTACACAGTACAGACTACCCAAAGTTGTGAAAAATACAACTCACCACCACATGAATAGTGTGTTGCTGGGAGGGTAAAGAAATCAAAAACAAGAATCATTGCACACAAGCAAAAGGGTTAAAAGGGAAAAACAGGTTAAAAAAGACAGGAGGAAGCATAGCAGTTAAGCATGAGTGGTAACTGGGGACATGCAAAGGCAAACAAAATCCATCTTTGAAAGCCGCCGAACCTCATAGACAATATTAAATACATTATTTTTATATCTACCCCCAACATTTGAAACAACTCTCGATAAAAGAAAAATCTTGAAAAATGACATTGACCTAAATAACATGGATAATTGAGGTCAACTTCCCTGATAATTAATGATCAAATATTTAATAGCTGATTGCATGGCAGACATATTTATAAAGTTCAATGTGACTTTGAAATAAATTAGAATTCTCCTTGGCCGCTTAAAGGAATCCACTCCCATTTTCCTTCACTTAAAAAATAAATAAACTAACCAACTACGACAAATATTTTACATTTGAAATATATCCATATATTTCAATAAAAGGATATATTAAAGTCTCTTTGTCAGTACAATGTCAACATTTTAGCAAACATAATGCATGCTTATTAAGTTCACAACAGAGTTAGTCTGAGCTCATTTCTTATAACTTGATATGATCCAACACAGGGACCACCCAATCAGAAAGAAGGGCGCCGTTTTCACAGAGTAAAAGGCTGTGCTACTCCAGATCATACGCCCAAGTGAACTGAAAGCCTGCTGTAGTGTACCGAGAATGCCATCGGCATGCACTGTCTCCTCCTGGCCATCTTCTTCCGGTCTCGCTCCTGTCTCTCTCGTTGGGCCAACTGCTGGTAGTACTCTATCAGTTTGTTGATCTGCAAGTTGAGCGAACAGGGATCGACAGTTTAGCAATCAATCACATGCGTCTTAATTCCAACGATAAGGAAGTATGAGAATAATGGGGTAATTGTGTGTCTATTTGCATGTGGACCAGAGATCTTGTGACCGAGGCTCATGCGGAAAGACTGAGTTCCACTCACCCGCAGTGTGTGAGGGTTCTCTGGTTCTTGCCATCCACCACTGGCTGTAACGAACAAAAAACACAATTCCGGTCCACTGTCACAACAGCTAGCAAGGCTTAAATGAGTTCTCAAACCGGGATTTGCCAAACATATTTTAAGTGTTGCAACCGCACTGTGGAAAAAATTGTTCCGGAACGTCCGTCCCGTTTATTATGGATATCGTGGTTGAAGTGAAGTCTCAAGCATGGGCCGGAATCCCAAGAAAGTGTCTGGCTTGGTGAAAGGTTCTGGGTCCATCCCCGTGGCCTTCCTTGCACACACCTGTACCTGCTCCTATACCTGTACCGGGTCCCGCTTAGCTCAGGAGGTAGAGCAGTTGCCTTGTAACCGAAAGGTCGCTAGTTCGATCCCCAGCTCCTCCTAGCTGATTGTTGATGTGTCCCTGAGCAAGACACTTAACCCTAACTGCTCCTGACGAGCTGGCTCTCCTTGCACGGTTGACTCTGCCGTCGGTGTGTCAATGTGTATATTAACCGATGTAAGTAGCTTTGGATCGTCTGCTAAATGCCCTAATTGTAATTGCTCCTCAGCGGTCTGTATCTACCTGTCACAGTAGGTGGCACTGTATGAAGCGAAATACCTACGATATACGAAGCAGTCAGCCACCGCGTGCCATTCCGGTGCGTGACTCACCAACGGATTTGTCTGCCATGCCCACGTCTCTGGAAGTCCAGCGGCAAAAGCCACACGCAAGGTAGTAGGCCTTCTTCATGGTGGTTTTGGTGGGGTCATCGGGCATGGGGGCTGGGATGTTGGTGGCCCGGGTGGACAAGGTGTGCATGCAACACGGGCAGTCGAAACAGTTGGCGCATCTGCAGCGACGAGGGGATACAGGAGGAGTGTCATGTGTCGTTTTTCCCTCGAATGTTTACGCATCAAAAAATGTGAAGACACTCGTGGTTCGTTCTTTAAGGAATCGCTGATGTGTGAATGCACATGTTGCTCACCTGTTCTTCTTCAGTTTAGCCTCGGCTGAAGGCATGTTCTCCAAGCAGCTGGGGCAGTAATGAGAGTCCACCTAAACACCATCCAGTAGTAGGACTCAAATTAAAGTGCAAACAATGGGCTCAAAGTCAAAATGATGACTATGTGAACAGAATGAATATAACGACCCATTTTTTTATATATCAATATTTATAATGGTTGTGATGTTTGAATTCCAGTGACTATGTCATGCCATAGCAGACAAACCTAGAGAGGTCGTGTTTGGGTTGCTCTTGTATGGGTGTGGTGTCTGTACAGTGAGTATGAACCCATCCAAACCAATTGAAGCATAAAGCAGCTATAACACAAGTCACCTGCCTTTTAGGCCATAGCCTAATACGATATATAAAAACACAGAAATAATAAACAACTTCGCTAACTTTGCCTATCCTAGCAGCTTCCACACAGCAACGCACCGGCGGATATATGTGGCCTATTCATACTAGACATCTAGCTAGGTGGGAGGAGCACAGCATATCGTTTTAAACATTAACCAACCGAATGAAGGACATGTAGAGTAAGTGTCGACTGAATAAAAGGAAGGAAAGGGGTCTCTGGTGAAAAAGTGCTCGGCCATTTGACCCATAACAGCCTGTCAAATCAAGGGGATCAGGCTAACAGCGGTCCACAACAGTGTAGCTAGCCTAGCTACCGATGCTAGCGCTAGCTCACAAATGACCACTGACAGAAGACGTGGAAACAAACCTCATGAGACACGCATTCCAGGGACCGGAGCTCGCTGCAATAGCGACAGAAATACAGCTGGGACAGGGGAGACCTGGTCTTCTTCTCCCCGCGGACCAGATAGATCACTCTATCGGGCTGCAGGAGAGACGCCATCTCTATACAATTGCAACTGGTCTGCCTGTCAGAAGCCTAGCTACGAACCGCTAGCACTTATCCCCTCTATAGTCTTGACGTTATCGCTGTCGTAGTAGCACTTTCTGAAATCTTTACTCGCAGAATGCTGACCTCTGGTGGACACCAGTGGAAGTAACCATTACAATGCTGGCCTCTGGTGGCCACCAGTGGAAGTGAGCCTTAACATTCTGACCTCCGGTGGAAGTGTTGGGAGCAGGGGCTCAGCTAGCCCATTTTTAGGGGTGCTGAAGCACCCCTAAAAAGGGGCTCAGCACCCCTAAAACTTGGGAGTAAGAAATGTTATTCTAAAAATTATATTTGTTCGTCTTTGAAATTGTTAAATAATGTCCAAAACATAAAATCTTTTGAGTTAGTTGAACCAATGTTAAAATTATGAAGTTATTTTTCAATAGAAATATTTTTTGTTTTTGTGTGAAAAAAGGGTGGGTGGTGTGGCAGTGGGGCTCATTGAGTGCTCAGCACCTCTAAAGCTCTGACCCTAGAATCGCCCCTGGTTGGGAGTGGAGTCATGACCCTCCCCCGCTACGTAACGTATTATGAGGAAATGTAAATGTAAATATTATGAAGAAATGTAAATGGCAGTGAAGCATTTAAAGTGTGAATTCAATAAAACGTATTAATTATTGTGGCAATAGTTCACATATAGCATACATTTCTCCTACGTGTGTGTGTGTGTGTGTGTGTGTGTGTGTGTGTGTGCGTGTGTGTGCGTGTGTGTGTGTGTGTGTGTGCGTGCTTATGGGAATGCATGTTTGTCTACAGTTACATCAGATATAAAGCAGTGAGGTACTCTGTGATTGTGATGCACTCGTCAACTTTTTAATTATACACATATGTATAAAACAGACAATAAACCAGATGTGCTTAGGAGATTAAATCGTCTGCCAACCATCGCTGGCGTGAGGTAGTTTACTTCAGTCTTGAGTAAAATAGCCACGTATAATCAAAGAAAACAGATCTTACACCGCCGCGGACACTTTAATACACCTGGGTCGAGTAAAGACAATAAGCTAATTACCCACATTACTATTGTGGGCAACCTTTTAGCTGGCTGGTTTAGGACATCTGGTTACCTGTTTTCCAAACGTTTTAGACTTTCTCTCACAGTCTAGAACTTACAGTGGCCGACTATAAGAGTTAGATTCAAGGGCGTGGAAACCGGGGGGACGGAGGTGACGTGTCCCCTCCAATATTGGAGACAAGCGCAGTTGTCCCACCTAACAATTATACCGGGGGAGAAAAATATTTTATTTTATTTTGAAAGCGCAACACAGCGTCTTGTCACCGCTTCTTATTCTAAAAAACTGGATGATTGAGCGTGCAATTAAATAATTGATTTGATATTTATCTGTTCATTACTGCCATTCAAAATGTGTTTTCCTTTACATTTACAAATGTATCTTTTTAGTAGAATAAAATATATTTTTGAATTTTTTCAGACATATTTCTGTATTTCAAACCATTAACGGATCTGTCAGGTTTCCGATATGTGTCCCCCCCAATGTTAAACTCATTCCTACGCCCCTGGTTATATTAATCACTTAGTGCAGAATTTTGGTAATGTCATGTTATGTCGTCTACAATGTCTTTAGTAGGATCTACGTTTTTGTTGAACGAAGCATCACATAATATACTATTGCAACTCTTACATACACACAGTTCCTTTAGTAATTGTCTGTTGAATGTGAATACATTAATTTACTTTGCAACTAATGCTACGACTTAAATTTTCCTTCATTATCCTTTTTTTTTGCCGGTATGGACATGAAATAGTTCTTAAATTTCCATTCACAATGGTCTTAAAAAGTCTATAATTAAACTTATGGAAACATGCAGAAACCCTAATAAGTGTCTGTTTACTGTTAGGGTTGTTTGATTTGTCTGCTCTGATTGGCTTTGCACCCCGGGCCGTTGTCTATATATGTCTATATATTCTACTGAAATGCACACATATAGCTTGTGTGATGATGCGATGACACGGGGGAAGGGAGGTCAGAGGGCCAATATTCAAGGTTCGCTACTGCAAGGGAGACTCCAAGATGAGCCCACGATCACTGAATCCCTATTGGTTCAGACGGGTGCGCGTCAGTTTGTTCAGTGCAGCATGTAGGTATAAAATTAACCCCAACCTGCGAAATGAACTGACTTGACCGCAGGCAGTGAGTCGGTCATTTAGGTAAGCTTACAGAGGGCTCAGACCATTGAGACGCCGGTGATGGAGAGGATGCGGATTTTATCTTTGGTTCTGCTGGGTCTTCTCCGACCCAGCATGGGCACAGTGTTTCCATGGACCCAGGTAGGTGGCCTACATCCGCAGGAACACACTCCCGCGTAAAAATAGTTATTTTGTTATTGGTCATGGAACACTTTTTTCAGATCATAAAAATTGGTTACATATACTGCGGTCAAGCATGACCTATAATGGATTTAAGAATATCCGTTTATTAAAGAGTATGGGGTAGGCCTATTGAGCATAGAACAATCAATTAAGTATAGCAGCCTACCTTGTTAAGTGCTCATGTAACGTCAAATAATGCCTTGTTGGTCATTCATATTAATTGTTAAGTTAATGTCAAAGCAGGACATTAAGCCTCAACAATGTAATCACTAGCCTATCATACACGTTTATGGACCTTACCTCAGGAAATCGACTAGAACAGTGTTTTTTATTCTTGAAATAGACATTGACAACAATATGAAATAAAAGATCATTGAAAATAAATATATAAAAAAGGTAGGTAGATAGTCAATTGTTCACTAAATAGCCTACAATTTATTTCCAAAAATAAAAAACATTACATTGTAATGTTTTCTTTGGATGTTTCGTCATTATTTGTGTAGGCTATATAAACACAACAGGGTTACTGAGGGTTCTCTTTTCACTGTTCAGGCCACGGTCTTGTAAAAGGGGCTGGCACTCTTTGCTCAGCCACACTGTGTTAAATGAGGTGGTCGGCGAAAGGTCTTGTTGACAATTAGGTGTAATACCTACAGACAAAGGTTGTAAAACACGAGAGCATCACTTCTCTAGATGCGGACACAATTAGGTGTTTCTGACCGTTAAGACTAAGCATAAATTCTAAATGTACTAACTTTAGTGTCCTACATGTCAAGCCAATTTACTTTTTTACTTCTGTTTGTTATCAATACATTTTGCCTTTCATAAGACAATGTAGGAAAACCAAACAATGAATGAAATTAGATAGGGATAGATGTTTTTGACCTGATGAAATAAGATGTTTGGTGATTCAACCAAACCAGATAACACACAACTTTGTTGCCGTTGACCTGAAGAGAGGAAGACAATTATTTGTTACCAGCATGTGTGTTTCCCTCCCTCAGCTGTGTGAAACAGATGTAAACGGTACCATTTATGGGTACCAGGCAAAAACACTGAATGGGAATCGAACCATCTCCTTCAGCGAGTACGTCGGGCAGACAGTCCTCTTTGTCAACACAGCTACATACTGAACCTTTACCCACCAGTATGTGGGTGAGCATTAAATAACACTTTCCTCATTAAGTCCACCCTAAACAATCACCCCTTTGCTCCACCTCCGAGGCTACATCATCTGTACTTTCTTCTGTTTGATACCATTAGAGTTGAATGCACTACACGAGGAGTTGAAGCCCTATGGATTCACCGTTCTCGGGTTTCCCTGTAATATTTTTGGAAAACAAGAACCAGGGAACAATGATGAGATCCTACTAGGTATAAAGTAAGTAATCCTCTTCTCTCTGCATTGCTAGCCGAATACACATAAGGAATGCAACCAATGAAACTGAACCAGGGTGTTTAAAGTTGCAGCATACCCTTTACGCCTGGCTCCAATGAAGGGATGTAAGCTAGATCTATGAATGTAGATATCTCTCAATCATCTGTCAATCTGCCACATTTTCAATTTGGGAACCAACCCTTATCCCTTAAGTCCCTCCACCTCTCCATGCATTCCTCAATGGAGTGAAGCGGCCAGGCTAGTGGTTCTACAATCCATAGGCTGCAATAAGAGAATGTAGCATTACCTAATTACTACTTAAGGAGTGGTTTGGTCCCATGAGGCAGTGGGGGCCCAAGCCCTGACGTCTCACCGGTGGTCCTTTTCCCCTGACAAGACGATCGTTTCCTGCGTTTCAGACACGTAAGACCAGGAAAGGGATTTGTCCCCACGTTCCCGCTGTTTGAGCTCGGTGATGTCAATGGAGATCAGGAACAACCGGTGTACACCTTCCTCAAGGCGAGTCCCCTCCCCCCTCATGGAATATTACATGTGATATAGTACATATAATCATTAGTATGTATAGCAGAGTAGTTCGGGGGGGTCTGTCAATGTAATGCGTTTGCGTTTTGCTTTGCAGAGCAACTGCCCGCCGGTCGGCGACAGCCTGGGACCCCCCGAGAGACTGTTCTGGGAGCCGCTCAAGCTGAGCGACATCAAGTGGAACTTCGAGAAGTTCCTGGTGGGGCCGAATGGGAAGCCAATCAGGAGGTGGTTTGCCGAGGTCGATGTCTCCGTCGTCAGAAGATTCATCATAGACTACCTCCGGCGTTTACCAGCCCAAAGGGATCTGATCAACCCCATTTTGGAATCTTAAGCAAATGTTAAGACTTTCAACTGGCGACTCACTTGCTTTCACGGAGATGAGGCACAGGTGACGATCCTCTGGCGGTCTGCAACAGGTTCTGTGAAGCGCAGAGTTTGGCATGATAACATGAAGATGGGGCTTGAAAGCAGGATCTCTGTGGAGCCTCTTCTGAGTCTGTAGGTCCGGTGCCAGCCCTGGAGTGCATCGGGGCTGCTCCGTGATCCCAGCGTCATGTCATCTCGTACAGCGGCAGAACCTGCTGCACAACCGCCTGCAGGGGACCTGGGTTTGCTGGGTACCTTCAATAAAGCTTGGGGGAAACACAGTTGCTGACTCAAATTCCTGCCTCAAGAAATATGCGAAGTTATGCAGACTTACTGAATGTGTGTGTGTGTGTGATTGCAAAACCCTGGATTTAGCATATCAAATAGGACGTTCAGAGTTGACAGAGGACAGACATTTAGAATATTTATTAAGCTGGTCAAATACAAAAAGTCTCACATAAGATGTGCTTTTGCCTACAGCAAAAAGGAACAAGAAAAACATAACTAGGCTACAAACCAAGAAAATACAACTGCCAATAATTACAGCGTACCTTTCAAAGTGCAATTCAGCTAATGTCTCAATTCAGCTCCCACCAGTGAGGATTTGTTCCCAATAAATTGTTGGATTAAAAAAAGTTGTCCCAAATAATCTACAGACAATTTGAAGCCCGCCATCCCGTCTTCTGCAATACATACTAGGGGAAACTGTATGAATACTGAGCTAAATTGTGAATCAAACCAAAACAAAAAATGAAAGGAGTTAACATAGCGAGTAAACCGTTTCAAATGGCCGTGTGTCTGAAGCTGGGCTTGTTTTCAGTACTGGGCCGAGTGTTGCAGCAGGTCACTGCGGACTCTGTTGCTGGTCATTGACATGACACGCACGCGCACATGCACACACACACACACGTTTGGTGATACTGCTGCAACACAAGGTCATGTGTTCTAAAAGACAACTGAAAATCTTCCTCGTCACTGTGATAAGACAACCATACGATGGGGGGGGTCATCTTCCTGATCTTTAAATCGTTATTTGACTCACCGCAAGTGACCTTGTTCAGAGGAATGAGAGGAAGCAGATCAATTGTTCACAGAGTTGGGGGAGAGAAGTGGGGAAGAGGTTCAATTGGCTAATCTCTACAAAGGATGGGAATTTGTTATGGACAACGTTATAGGATGCTGAAGGATAAAGAAAAGGTAAGAACAAGTGACCAAATCATTAAATCGGGTGCGGTACATTAAAGTGTTGGTTTTTATGATATTAGGTCCATTAGAGTGAAAAAACGCGTTTGTATGTGTATGTGCTGTTTTGTCGAGTATTGTGTGTCTGATACAAACATACAATGCCAATAGCTACAATATATTGGGATTACAGTAACAACATAGAAAGAACAGCATTACTAAAGACAATGATTTACACTGAGTCAATGCAACTATCAAAACATTAGATTATAAATAAATTATCAATAATCACAATCATGTATTTTTTGCCATGATACCATCAAAATTAATTTCCCAAAATTTTAGTATTTCAACAATCACTTTTGAACAGTTACACATATGGGACAGGTCTAGAACATCAATGGTACTGAAGAAATCATCATAAATGAAATAACATTCACATTACAATGTATATGATTCAATGTACCTACATAATCATTCTTTGTTGGAATGAATATATGTGGTCTTGTTCTTAAATCGGGAATGGCTTCCGTTTAACTCTACGAGTAACAACCTAGGTATGTGAAGTTGTTACATTTCTGCAGAGACAATCACGTAGGTATATTGTCAGAAAGAAATAAAGTATGTTGATAGTTTCCAACCTATTTAACAAATGACTTCGGTTCCTGCATAGAATCATATGAAGCAGATTGAGTCTCAAAAATAATAAGTTTAAAAAAATCTAAACAATATATCATGTATATATATTCAGAATAGCGAAAACAGTGTTTCACAAATAGGCTTATAAAACGCAAGTATAAACAACATTCCGATATCTACAGTTCAGTAGGAAAATTATAGTTCAAATTACACCTTGTCAAATCAAAACAAACTGAATCATGCTACTACCCAAGCTTCATTTGGTTGGACCAGTGATGCTTCTAGTGCTTTCCAGGGTCAAGGTTCTGTCTTTCCCTTTTTCCGAATCCTGCCGCCGTTGACTGATCTGAAGAAACAAGACAGACAACCATTGTAAGCTCAGCGATCCCTAGCTGAGCGGCACTATTAACCTCACACCAGAAATACGTAAAAAAGGTGTGGTGTTTAGCCTCAAAACAAGACAATACCGGTTACGCTGACCAAACCATCGTAACTGTCTCTCCTGGATTCACTTATACATTGGTTACCAATATCATTTGCAAAAATTGCTTTGTTGTACCATATCGAGTGTGTGGTTGATGGCTTGTTCAAAGAGGACATATTATGCCACCAGGTGTGAGTACGATTAGCCCTCACAAGCCGTTTCGAAAATCTGCCCCTTCTGACATCACTAGTGGGCGTGTCCACCTAGATCTGTGCTGGATAGATGAGCAACATTTACTTCAGTCCACTGGGTAGGCTGGTAGACTGATCTATCCAGCACACATCTGGGTGGACACGCCAACTTGTGATGTCATGAGGGGCAGATTTTCGAAACGGCTTGTAAGGGCTAATCACACTCACACCTGGTGGTATAATATGTCCCCTTTAAGCAGAGTCACCTGGCTCGAGTCAGATCTGTTTGACTCTGGGGGAGGCTGCCCACAGGTTAAACAAGCGATCATAAGAGGCATAAACACGCACACAAATACACAGTCAGGATATCTTGTACATGGCAGTATGTAACACCTGCTCTGTCAATAATTGATCCTCCAAACTCAACTGCAATAAATGGGTTCAACCATCGTCACACTGTCCTGGTTTTGGAGGAGCTAAGTAAAGCCACCTAGATGGCGTGTAGCCAGGAACAATTACTCCATCTCCTCTGCCTAAGAGCATTTAGAGTGAACGCCCCTGCCACAAATATACACAGTAAAGCGCTTTGCTTTTTGTGATTAAACATTTGGTAAATTACTCACGATTCAGTTATTTAAGTCGACGAACTCTGATCGACACACAGTGATGAACAGTTACACATATGTTTGTATTGCAGTACTACACTCAAATGCAGTTTCTTTTACATCAGTTTACATTCCAAACAGGCACGCCCACGCTAAATACTCTTTGGCTAAATAAGTATAAGGAATTATTCATGAAATGCTTTATAACGTTTGAGTAAAGCCAGGGGATCCGGTTACGATTGTTTGATCACCCAGACCACTATGGTCCTTCAAGCACACTGTGGGCCGATAAATGAACACAACCAAGTTAGATCATCAACAACAAACAGCAGATGGGTTCATGTACCGGTCCAGGGTTGGCGAGCACACAGAAAGGTAAACAGACGTCGCCTTCGGTACACTCTGTACTTGTGGCCCTGGAGGTACCTGGCAACCTGAACAACTTCAGCCTGAAGATAAGAGCTCCAAGACAGGAGGGGAGGGAAGGGGTGCAGAATGGAGCTACTTCTGGCCCTCAAAAGCTCCTAGGCAGTGGGGCGAGAATGAAGACTCTTCCGATGAAGATGATGAATCTAAATGATGTCATCTGATTATGATGCTCTAGTTTGGCAGGAGGGGGTGGAGGGGCTCGGTTTCGGTCTCTTCCAGAGATCAAGCCCTTACTGGGTCGCGTCCGGGGGGCGGTGGTGCCGCGTTGGCTGCGGCGGCGGCGGCGGCCGTAGCGCCGGCTGCGTGGCGCTACAGTGACCACCAGTGGAAGCGACCCTTAAAATTCTGACCTCCGGTGGAAGTGTTGGGAGTGGGATCATGACCCACACCCGCTACGTCACATAATATGAGGAAATTGTAAACGGCTGTGAATCATATGTATGTTTTAAATTGGACCTTGAGTCTAACAATAAAAGTTGATGATGATGATATAAAGTGTGAATTCCATTAAAGGTATAAATTATTGTGGCAATAGTTTTATCACAAATAGCAAGGACATTTCTCATCAACGTGTGTGTGTGTGTGCGTGTGTTTGTGATTCCTTGCTTCATACCCTTCGTCCTTTTTTTTGCCAATATGGACGTAAAATAGTTCTTAAATTGCATTCATAACGTTCTTAAAAAGTATTTAAATAAACCTGTTGAAACATGCAGAAACCCTGATTTGTGTCTGTTTACTGTTGGAATTGTTTGCACCCCAGGCCTGTCTATATTCTACTGAAATGCACACATATAGCTTGTGTGATGATGCGATGACACGGGGGAAGGGAGGTCAAAGGGCCAAGAGTCAAGGTTCGCTACTGCAAGGGAGACTCCAAGATGAGCCCACGATCACTGAATCCCTATTGGTTCAGAGCGTCAGTTTGTTCAGTGCAGCATGTAGGTGTATAACAACCCCAACCTGCGAAATTACAAATATAACAGACTTGGCGAGTCGGTCATTTAGGTAAGCCTACAGAGGGCTCAGACGTTCGAGACGCCGGGGATGGAGAGGATGCAGATTTTACCTTTGGTTCTGCTGGGTCTTCTCCGACCCAGCATGGGCACAGGTTTTCCATGGACCCAGGTAGGTGACCTATATCTGCGGGAACACACTCCCGCGTAAAAATATCGTATTTTTGCTATTGGTCATGGATCACTTTTTTTCAGTTCATAAAAATTGGTTTAGACTACATATACTGCGGTCAAGCATGACCTATGATAGATTTAAGAATATCCATTTAGTAAAGAGTATGGGGTAGTCCTGACTTATGTTTTCATCTTGAAGGTAAAATCAAACACATATTTAGCATAGGCCAATCAATCGAGTACAGTAGCCTACCTTGTTAAGTGCTCATGTAACGTGAAATAATGAGTTGCTGGTCATTCATATTAATTATTAAGTAAATGTCAAAGCCGGACATAAATAGTCATAACAATGTTATCACGATCAGAAACAATTAAGGAATATGCCTCAGGACCTCGACTGGAGCAGTGTTTTTTAATTCTTGAAATAGACATTGACAACAATATAAAATAATAGATCATTGGAAATAAAGATATAAAAAAAGTACTTCTGTTTGTTATCAATATAGTTTGCCTTTAATAAGACAATGTAGGAAACCCAAGCACTGAATGAAATTAGATAGGGATAGATGTTTTTGACCTGTTGAAATAAGATGTTTGGTGATTCAACCAAATCAGATAAGAGGAAGACAATTATTCGTAACCAGGTGTGTTTTCCTCCCTCAGCCATGTGAAACAGATGTAAACGGTACCATTTATGGGTACCAGGCAAAAACACTGAATGGGAATCGAACCATCTCCTTCAGCGAGTACGTCGGGCAGACAGTCCTCTTTGTCAACACAGCTACATACTGAACCTTTACCCACCAGTATGTGGGTGAGCATTAAATGACACTTTCCTCATTAAGTCCACCCTTAACAATCACCCCTTTGCTCCACCTCCGAGGCTACATCATCTGTACTTTCTTCTGTTTGATACCATCAGAGTTGGATGCACTACACGAGGAGTTGAAGCCATATGGATTCACCGTTCTCGGGTTTCCCTGTAATATTTTTGGAAAACAAGAACCAGGGAACAATGATGAGATCCTACCAGGTATAAAGTAAGTAATCCTCTTCTCTCTGCATGGCTAGCCCAATACACATAAGGAATGCAACCAATGAAACTGAACCAGGGTGTTTAAAGTTGCAGCATACCCTTTACGCCTGGCTCCAATGAAGGGATGTAAGTTAGATCTATGAATGTAGATATCTCTCAATCATCTGTCAATCTGCCACATTTTCAATTTGGGAACCAACCCTTATCCCTTAAGTCCCTCCACCTCTCCATGCATTCCTCAATGGAGTGAAGCGGCCAGGCTAGTGGTTCTACAATCCATAGGCTGCAATAAGAGAATGTAGCATTACCTAAGTACTACTTAAGGAGTGGTTTGGTCCCATGAGGCAGTGGGGGCCCAAGCCCTGATCGTCTCACCGGTGGTCCTTTTCCCCTGACAAGACGATCGTTTCCTGCGTTTCAGACACGTAAGACCAGGAAAGGGATTTGTCCCCACGTTCCCGCTGTTCGAGCTCGGTGATGTCAATGGAGATCAGGAACAACCGGTGTACACCTTCCTCAAGGCGAGTACCCTCCCCCCTCATGGAATATTACATGATATAGTACATATAATCATTAGTATGTATAGCAGAGTAGTTCAGGGGGGTCTGTCAATGTAATGCGTTTGCGTTTTGCTTTGCAGAGCAACTGCCCGCCGGTCGGCGACAGCCTGGCACCGCCGTCCGAGAGACTGTTCTGGGAGCCGCTCAAGCTGAGCGACATCAAGTGGAACTTCGAGAAGTTCCTGGTGGGGCCGAATGGGAAGCCAATCAGGAGGTGGTTTGCCGAGGTCGATGTCTCCGTCGTCAGAAGATTCATCATAGACTACCTCCGGCGTTTACCAGCCCAAAGGGATCTGATCAACCTCCTTTTGAAATCTTAAGCAAATGTTAAGACTTTCAACTGGCGACTCACTTGCTTTCACGGAGATGAGGCACAGGTGACGATCCTCTGGCGGTCTGCAACAGGTTCTGTGAAGCGCAGAGTTTGGCATGATAACATGAAGATGGGGCTTGAAAGCAGGATCTCTGTGGAGCCTCTTCTGAGTCTGTAGGTCCGGTGCCAGCCCTGGAGTGCATCGGGGCTGCTCCGTGATCCCAGCGTCATGTCATCTCGTACAGCGGCAGAACCTGCTGCACAACCGCCTGCAGGGGACCTGGGTTTGCTGGGTACCTTCAATAAAGCTTGGGGGAAACACAGTTGCTGACTCAAATTCCTGCCTCAAGAAATATGCGAAGTTATGCAGACTTACTGAATGTGTGTGTGTGTGTGATTGCAAACCCCTGGATTTAGCATATCAAATAGGACGTTCAGAGTTGACAGAGGACAGACATTTAGAATATTTATTAAGCTGGTCAAATACAAAAAGTCTCACATAAGATGTGCTTTTGCCTACAGCAAAAAGGAACAAGAAAAACATAACTAGGCTACAAACCAAGAAAATACAACTGCCAATAATTACAGCGTACCTTTCAAAGTGCAATTCAGCTAATGTCTCAATTCAGCTCCCACCAGTGAGGATTTGTTCCCAATAAATTGTTGGATTAAAAAAAGTTGTCCCAAATAATCTACAGACAATTTGAAGCCCGCCATCCCGTCTTCTGCAATACATACTAGGGGAAACTGTATGAATACTGAGCTAAATTGTGAATCAAACCAAAACAAAAAGTGAAAGGAGTTAACATAGCGAGTAAACCGTTTCAAATGGCCGTGTGTCTGAAGCTGGGCTTGTTTTCAGTACTGGGCCGAGTGTTGCAGCAGGTCACTGCGGACTCTGTTGCTGGTCATTGACATGACACGCACGCGCACATGCACACACACACACACGTTTGGTGATACTGCTGCAACACAAGGTCATGTGTTCTAAAAGACAACTGAAAATCTTCCTCGTCACTGTGATAAGACAACCATACGATGGGGGGGGTCATCTTCCTGATCTTTAAATCGTTATTTGACTCACCGCAAGTGACCTTGTTCAGAGGAATGAGAGGAAGCAGATCAATTGTTCACAGAGTTGGGGGAGAGAAGTGGGGAAGAGGTTCAATTGGCTAATCTCTACAAAGGATGGGAATTTGTTATGGACAACGTTATAGGATGCTGAAGGATAAAGAAAAGGTAAGAACAAGTGACCAAATCATTAAATCGGGTGCGGTAAATTAAAGTGTTGGTTTTTATGATATTAGGTCCATTAGAGTGAAAAAACGCGTTTGTATGTGTATGTGCTGTTTTGTCGAGTATTGTGTGTCTGATACAAACATACAATGCCAATAGCTACAATATATTGGGATTACAGTAACAACATAGAAAGAACAGCATTACTAAAGACAATGATTTACACTGAGTCAATGCAACTATCAAAACATTAGATTATAAATAAATTATCAATAATCACAATCATGTATTTTTTGCCATGATACCATCAAAATTAATTTCCCAAAATTTTAGTATTTCAACAATCACTTTTGAACAGTTACACATATGGGACAGGTCTAGAACATCAATGGTACTGAAGAAATCATCATAAATGAAATAACATTCACATTACAATGTATATGATTCAATGTACCTACATAATCATTCTTTGTTGGAATGAATATATGTGGTCTTGTTCTTAAATCGGGAATGGCTTCCGTTTAACTCTACGAGTAACAACCTAGGTATGTGAAGTTGTTACATTTCTGCAGAGACAATCACGTAGGTATATTGTCAGAAAGAAAAAAAGTATGTTGATAGTTTCCAACCTATTTAACAAATGACTTCGGTTCCTGCATAGAATCATATGAAGCAGATTGAGTCTCAAAAATAATAAGTTTAAAAAAATCTAAACAATATATCATGTATATATATTCAGAATAGCGAAAACAGTGTTTCACAAATAGGCTTATAAAACGCAAGTATAAACAACATTCCGATATCTACAGTTCAGTAGGAAAATTATAGTTCAAATTACACCTTGTCAAATCAAAACAAACTGAATCATGCTACTACCCAAGCTTCATTTGGTTGGACCAGTGATGCTTCTAGTGCTTTCCAGGGTCAAGGTTCTGTCTTTCCCTTTTTCCGAATCCTGCCGCCGTTGACTGATCTGAAGAAACAAGACAGACAACCATTGTAAGCTCAGCGATCCCTAGCTGAGCGGCACTATTAACCTCACACCAGAAATACGAAAAAAAGGTGTGGTGTTTAGCCTCAAAACAAGACAATACCGGTTACGCTGACCAAACCATCGTAACTGTCTCTCCTGGATTCACTTATACATTGGTTACCAATATCATTTGCAAAAATTGCTTCGTTGTACCATGTCGAGTGTGTGGTTGATGGCTTGTTTAAGCAAAGTCACCTGGCCCGAGTCAGATTGGTTTGACTCTGGGGTAGGCTGCCAACAGGTTAAACAAGCGATCATAAGACGTATACAAACACAAACACACAGTCAGGAGATTTCGTACATGGCAGCATGTAACACCTGCTCTGTCAATAATTGATCCTCCAAACTCAACTGCAATAAATGGGTTTAACCTAGGGCTGGGCGATATGGACCAAAAGTCATATCTCGATATCTTCAAGCAGAATATCGCCGTAAGATAGATATCGATATTTGTTTACGCAATAACATAGTTGCCGTTGCCGCGCTCCAACTCATCATTCTACCTCGGTGGCGCCGCTGTGCTCTCATTCCGCGCCTTCCTGCGTCGCTGTGCTCGTTAACCTGCCTTGCTGATGGGGAGGAGGGGGGAGTTACCGTTGGGTTACCGTTATTACGATAGCCTACCTAGCTACCATTTGGATTAACCTTTACTCTTCCTACCGTTTGGAATTGAATACAGTTTGATGGTTGAATAAACTGTGGACTAGACACTGCCTCCGCCTCGTATTTGAGAACATTACAATATAATATATAATATCACGGCCAAAAGCTGTGTGCGCCTCCGGAATATTATTAATGTTATTATATATTAGGCTAATAATAACTATTATTAATATATCTCCCGACGACGGAGAACCCGACAGTTGGGTTCTCTGACGTCTCTGGTTCTTCCACGTCCTCATCCAACTGAAGCACAGAATTGAATCGCGACATGGAGCGACATCCGCCAGAGCTGAGCTCCGCCGGAGCGGACACCCGCCGGACACTCGGGCGGGAGTCCGGGAGCCGGAAAAATTCTGGGACAATTGATGTCTGCCTTTATCTGAATAAAAAATAATTAATGTCGAGACAGCTTAAGATTTTGGGTCGCTGCACGGATTTTGAGCATGTTGTGCTGCTGCAAATGATGGAAGAGGTTGGTCATACTCTACCCTTTAGTTGCGACAGGTTTGAAGCACTCTCTACAAAAAAACTGATTCTGTCATTCGTCAGACAGCTTGTACCGAAAAAAATTCCAAACTATGGAGCCATTTGTCTTCTGCTTACACACAAGCTCCTCTGCGCCGCGTTTGCTGGCGGACTCCATGTTTCGCGTCGTAGGGGATTTAAAAAAGTGACGTGAGTGGAAGGGGGGCCGGGCCGTGTGTGTGTGAGCCGGAGGCAGAGCGGGAGAGAGATAAGCAGAGTAACGAAATAGCAGGCGGCAGTCGCGGTTCGAAACTGCTGTTATTTGGATAAAATATGCTGTACTTTCAACGCAAATTAAACTATATCGATGTTGACGATAGCGTCTCGTTCCATATCTCATTTGAAAGAATATCGATATGTTTCAAATATCGATATATCGCCCAGCCCTCGCCCAAACGAACTCTGATCGACACACAGTGATGAACAGTTACACATTTGTTTGTATTGCAGTACTACACTGAAATGCAGTTTCGCAATTGTTTACATTCCAAACAGGCACGCCCACGCTAAATAGTCTTTGGCTAAATAAGTATAAGGAATTATTTATGAAATGCTTTATAACGTTTGAGTAATGATTGTTTGATCACCCAGACCACTATGGTCCTTCAAGCACACTATGGGCTGATAAATGAACACAAGGTGCCTCACCAAAACATGACTCATGAACCAGGTTAGATGATCAACAACAAACAGCAGATGGGTTCAGGTACCGGTCCAGGGTTGGTGAGCACACAGAAAGGTAAACAGACATCGCCTTCGGTACACTCTGTACTTGTGCCCCTGGAGGTACCTGGCAACCTGAACAACTTCAGCCTGAAGATAAGAGCTCCAAGACAGGAGGGGAGGGAAGGGGTTAGCCTCTGACCGTACCTGTGGTCTCAGGTGGGGGTCTCGAACCCTCCCCGGTGACTCTGGACCCTCTGGGCTGTGGGAAGGACGACTGCCAAGGAAAACCCTGCAGAGGGAAAGAAAGAAAAAAAAGAAAGAAAGAGAAAAATTGAAAGAGATAAAAATAAAGTAATGGAGATAAAAAAAGAAACAGATGGAGTGAGCGACTCAGTCATCATCTACCCTTGAAGCACCGGGGACCAAACCCACCAGACCTGCAGCTTCCTGCCCTACACCTGACCCTTGCCCTATCAGAACCCCAATCCACGTGCAGGGTGGAGCTACTTCTGGCCCTCAAAAGCTCCTAGGCAGTGGGGCGAGAATGAACCCTCTTCCGATGAAGATAAATAATGTCATCTGATTATGATACTCTAGTTTGGAGGGGGTGGAGGGGCTCGGTTTCGGTCTCTTCAGGAGATCAAGCCCTTACCGGGTCGCGTCCGGGGGGCGGTGCTGCCGCGTTGGCCGCGGCGGCGGCGGCGGCGGCGGCGGCGGCCGTAGCGCCCGCTGCGTTGGGCATCCGGGGGGGGAAGTGTACAGGCCAGCCCTCCAGGCCCTGCCCAGCGCCCACCTGCACAGAGGGACCACAGTAGCTCAGCCGGCTGCCCACCGAGACCCCCCCCCCCCCGCCTCCCGTCCCCTCGACGTGGGCACGACGTTCGCACACGCTGTTCGCACACGCTGTTCGCACACGCTGTTCGCACACGCTGTTCGCACACGTTTTTGCACACGCTGCCTTCTGGTTGCTTCTGCCAGTTGGGGGGTGGGTGGGTCACGAGTAAACATCAACTGCATGGGGCTACATGGGGACACTACTCTCTTGGCCTTGCACCCCACCCCCAACCAGCCTCCCACCCAGTCGACCTCCCTCTGGACTTTAGACTGTTCAAACCGCCCACTCAACCAGCCGTGGACCAATGTAAACCCTTGTGTAAACACACCAATGTAAACACAATGTTCACACAGAGTGCAACAGCACCACACAGTGGCCAAACTTCTGCAGCGCGCAAATATGCTCTCTTGGGCCACTAGAGGGCCATGGTGCTTACCAGAGGGCCAAAGCAAAGTTTGCCATAAAAAAGGAATCCATAGTAAGCTTGAGTAGATGTAACAATGAACGGCAAAGAGCAGTGGAACAAACCCCCAGCTAACGCTAGTGATGAGCAGTGCAGGCTACGAGGGGAGGGGGCGTACCTGCTTGTGGTGCTGCATCTGCAGTCTCTCCAGCTTACACCTTTCCGTCCGTTCTCTCTGGCACTCATTCTGTGCCTGGTGGAGCTGGCGCGCGCGCACACACACACACACACACACACACACACACACACACACACACACACACACACAAGATTACCTAACATGACAACCGATTTGGGCACATATATTTATGACGCGTTCTTTGTTAAAAATGAAAACAACATGTTTTTACCACCCATTTAATCTGCGGATAAAGGACTGATCTCCGCTGGTTGCACAACAACAAGGTATTAAGATTCGTAGGACAACAATACAATTTGAGACAAATGGGCATTTACAACTACAGAAGCATGGTAAAATTATAATGATATACACTGTATATGATATACATATACAAGTATTCTCAGAATTTCACTGTTTGCATTTGTAACCTTTTTTAAACAACCATCTGTGCCCGACATGCCACTACATGCTGCTGCGCAGGCTTGCGTCTGTGTCAAAAAACGCTCGTTTGCACCCACCGTTTCAAAGCGTTCGCATGCTCCAACTTAATCCGGGCTTACTTGATTGGTTAAATTCGTCATTTGACCCTGCAGCCGCTCCACTTGTCTCCTCAAATCCTCCTTCTCCTCGTTCATGCGCTCCCGGTCGCTCCTCTCTTTCCTGAAGTCCTCTTCAAAGATCTTCACCTGGAGTGCAGAGGAAAGACCCCCGGGTTTAACAAGGGTACGGCGTCAGACGGGGCGGAGGCGTCGGGACAGCGTGATTCCTCCTCTGACCTGTTCCTTGAGCACCGCCACCTGAGTGAGCAGTTCCTGCTTCTTCAGGTTGCTGGCGGCGTCGCCGTGGTTACCCTGGCCCGGAGGGGGCTGGGTGACGGTGGGGGCATGCAGATTCAGAGCCTCCTCCAACGCCTGGTGGTGAGAGACGGCATCGAGTGATGGATACGAAAAACACACACACACACACACACACACACTTCCTCTAACACACACAGCCTCACACTGACACACACACACACACACACACACACACACAGAGTGCCATACATACACACACACACACACACACAGACACACACACAGCCTCACACTGACACACACACACACACACACAGAGTGCCATACATACACACACACACACACACACACACACAGACACAGTGCCACAGACACACACCCTGTTGAGCCGCTGGATCTCCTTCTCCTGGTACTCCCTCTGCTTGCTGAGCGGCAGCAGCTGGTCCTGCAGGTAGCGCACCTTCTGCTTCAGCTCCGTCGTCTCCGAGTTCAGACACTCCTTCTCGCCCTGGACATCGGACGGGCACACAGATCAGACCCCAGAACCCCACCGCCCGCCCCCCGGCTCGTCCACAAGGGGGGGCTGCCGGGCTATACTAGACCACTAGGACACGTCTGCTGTGCGTGTGACCTGCACTCGCAGCTTGACAATAGACAACCCTGTGTATTCTGTACTCAAGGACCTTGAATATTGCCTGCAAAATGTCTTGCTTTTTGCTTATTTGGGTTCCTTTTCTTGACTGTGACATTCAGTACAGCTCTCTGTATTGTCTGGTTACCATCCCTCTTACTACTAAAACAGTCAGTACAGCTCTCTGTATTGTCTGGTTACCATCCCTCTAACTACTAAAACAGTCAGTACAGCTCTCTGTATTATCTGGGTTCCATCCCTCAAACTGCATAACAGTCAGTACAGCTCTCTGTATTGTCTGGTTACCATCCCTCTAACTACTAAAACAGTCAGTACAGCTCTCTGTATTGTCTGGTTACCATCCCTCTAACTACTAAAACAGTCAGTACAGCTCTCTGCATTGTCTGGGCTGCATCCATCTAACTACATAACAGTCAGCACAGCTCTCTGTATTGTCTGGTTACCATCCCTCTAACTACTAAAACAGTCAGTACAGCTCTCTGTATTGTCTGGTTACCATCCCTCTAACTACCAAAACAGTCAGTACAGCTCTCTGTATTGTCTGGGTTGCATCCATCTAACTACTAAAACAGACAGCACAGCTCTCTGTATTGTCTGGTTACCATCCCTCTAACTACTAAAACAGTCAGTACAGCTCTCTGTATTGTCTGGGTTGCATCCATCTAACTACATAACAGTCAGTACAGCTCTCTGTATTGTCTGGGTTGCATCCATCTAACTACATAACAGTCAGCACAGCTCTCTGTATTGTCCGGGTTCCATCCCCCTCGCTACTAAAACAGTGAGTAAAGCTCTCTGTATTGTCCGGGTTTCATCCCTCTAACTACTAATATAGTCAGTACAGCTCTCTATATTGTACGGGTTTCATCCCTCTAACTACTAAAACAGTCAGTACAGCTCTCTGTATTGTCTGGTTACCATCCCTCTAACTACTAAAACAGTCAGTACAGCTCTCTGTATTGTCCGGGTTTCATCCCTCTAACTACTAAAACAGTCAGTACAGCTCTCTGTATTGTCTGGTTACCATCCCTCTTACTACTAAAACAGTCAGTACAGCTCTCTGTATTGTCTGGTTACCATCCCTCTAACTACTAAAACAGTCAGTACAGCTCTCTGTATTGTCTGGTTACCATCCCTCTAACTACTAAAACAGTCAGTACAGCTCTCTGTATTGTCTGGGTCAGTCCAGCCCTGTGCTTTTCGCTGTGATCAGCTTGTGTGTGGTGTTCTTCCCACCTGGACGTTCTCGATCTTGGACTTGGCCAGCAGCAGCTTCTTGTCGTAGTCCCGCTGCCGCTGTTCCCGCTCCGCCTCCAGCTCCACCACCGCTTTCTGGGAGTCAGCCAGCCGCTGCCGGAGGTCTGTGATCTGGGAGGGGAAGGACGGGGCGTGAGGCGTACAGAAACATAAAGAGAGGCCGGTTTGTTGCCTTGACCTTCGCAAAACAGCCCGGGGAAGGGGGCTCTACAGAGCCGACCCGGTTAGTGGCCACTGGTTTGGTGTAACATGTACAACTGTTATTTCTCCCCATATTTGTATTTCTTTCCATGTGTTGTTTTTATTCGCTGTTTAACAAATATTTCCGTCCCGGATTCAGATTGGCAGACTATTATGAAATAGCTAGGGGCTTAAATCGTACTTTATATACCCATTTTGTACATACATTATACAAATATTGAACCCATCAGTGAAACGCTACACAAACTCAGATGATTATTATATGATGAGAAATTCCTTCCAGCGTGTCTGTAAAACCAAAGCCCCACACAAAACGGCCTACCTTCTGTTCAAACTGGGTCTTCATGTTGTTCCACTGGACGTCCCACTGCTTGTTCACCTCCAGCACCTGGGAAACACAAGAGACAAACGCAGCCAGAGTGAAACCGACTGAAACAATAAAACCCACATGTGTGGACCACATGTCCAGGCCGGACTTTCCCTGATCATAGCCACAGGGATGAATGGAGAGAGAGAGAGAGAGAGAGAGAGAGAGGTTGAGAGTGAGAGCGAGGGCGAGTGAGACTTACATCCTTTCTCTGTTTCTCCAAAAGCTTGATCTTCTTTTCGTACACCTCCGGGTCACATGACTTCACGGGGGTTTTCTCGGCAGCTTTCGCACTCTGGAGGAGTTCAGAAATATAATACATGTTAATAATAAGACTCTAATAGGAATATATAATCAGGTGCTATGGGGTGGCAGGAGAGTAGTACTAGTAGTAGTAGTGGACAAGGTGGTCGACTCCCAGCCGCAAGGTGCACGATCTACTTGTAGGCCTTCTTGAGCGGGATAGAAAACTGAATGACCTGCATGTGAACTCAATGCGAGTGGCGTGAATAGGAAGAGGCTCTTAAAGACACCATTCACATAGAACAAGCACGGAGCGATTCTGAGTGGCAGCATTAAATCACGATCCGATATGGGCAACTATAATTCCGATCCCCATTTATTGGCCTACTTCTTTGAACCCTTGTCTGGGGGCCGTGCGAGGGGGGCACTGGTGTTTGACTGGGCAATGGGCGGTTATCCCATCGCTGGTAATGAATCCATGTGAATAAAATGGAGGAAGGCTTGTCATGGGGTTTGAATCCCCTTGGAAGGTGGAACTCTTTTGCCGACCTTGGAAGGAGTGGTCATCTCCATCTTGGATCTGACGCTGGGGGATTCCTCCTTCACTGGCTCCTCCTTGGCGTCTTCTGGCTCACTGTCTGTCTGAACCGCTGGGTCCGCCCCGCCGGTCACCAGCTCCTTCAGCTTCTGGTTCTCAAGCCTGTGACAGACACACACACACACACACACACACACACACACACACACACACACACACACACACACACACACACACACACACACACACACACACACACACACACACACACACACACACACACACAGAGAGAAAGAGAAAGAGAAATGTGTAAAACAGAGGCCTTGTGCAAACACTGGGAACACCCCAAGACCCCACGCATACAGTAGCACGTAATTCTGGTCAAAGTGAAAGTGATGCTCTTTACAATGTGAGCTAAACAAAGTCCAAACGTTAAGATGAATTATGTATCTCAAGACAGTATGGGCCGAGCTGACCGTTTACACTAGGGTTATGCTGATCAGTTTGAAAGAAAACAAAATCACCTCAGTTGTTCCAAGTCTCGATTCCTGAACTGATGATCCTCTTCCATTTTCTTTCGAAGCTCATTGTTCTCCTGTCTGAGCTGCTCACAAAGTGTCTGAATCAAAAAGTAAGTATTACTTTTATTGGACGACAGATGGAAACCAAAAAGAACAGCCAACCCCAACATAGAAAGCTCATAGTGAAACTGAAGTGTGTAGTGGATTTCCATTTTATGATACAGGTCATACAAAGCGTTTAAACGTTCAAATGTATCAGCTGCTGTTTTTTTTTCTCAAGAAGGTCACTTTCCTGATGACACTTCAAACACTTAGATTTAGCCAACTTGGCCCAGTTAGCAGGGATAAAGGTTAGATTTTTCAGATAACATTATTCAAATCCCTATTGATCAGCATTGACCACCGATATATCCAGGTTATTTTAAGTTACAAGCAGGTTGAAAAGTTACACATTGCGACATTCAGACTATCAATTAAAATATATTTTTACTTTATAGGCAATTCCAAAGTCAGTATAGCATAAACTATATTCTCTACACTTAATAGAAGGAACAAAAATATTTTTGTCAATTTACTATTTATAAATGAAAGGGCGATGAAGGCACAAAATAAATGCTATATAATAATAATAATAATAATAATAATAATAATAATAACAACAACAACAACAAATAATAATTATGTCAATAAAATATAATGCCATAATTAAATAACTGCAATAGATCAATAAAACATAATGCCATAATTAAATAACTGCAATAGGGGGTTTTCCCAAATACCGCCCAGCTCTTGATCCCACCCCAAGGGGTTCTTTCCTGTCTGACCCCATCTGTGACCCTACTGCGATCAGCGGACCCACCTGCAGGAGCGAGGTGCGCTGCTCGTTCTTCTGCACCTTGGAGGACAGGTGGTGGAACTCCACGGCCATACGGCCCAGGTGGGCCAGCAGCTGGTTGGGGTTGGACTCCTCGGCGAACACGCTGAAGGAGCTCTCTAGCCGCTGCAGCTGGCTGGCCAGCTCCATGTTGTCCTGGGTCTGATGCGGTACCACCCCCAGGGCCACCGCCGCTGCAGCCGCCGCCGCCGCCGCCGTCTGGGGGTCAACAGAGGGGGGAGCGTGAGCCTCAGGCCATGTCTCTGCTGTTGGTGGAGCCACGGACGACTCCATTCAGACCGCCGCTGACGGGTTAATGAGAGGGATCGCTTTACCGTCGACCTCCTTGCCTTTATCCAGAGCTTCAGCGATGCAGAAAGCGATCCGCTCGCTGTTCGGTAAATGCTAAATGACGCCGTTGAGAGTCATTGAAAGGTAATCGGAACGTCTTCTCGTTAGTCCCGTGGTGTGGACAACCAAGCCCAAAGAGTCGACTTTGAACAGTCAGGAAGTGATTCAATCGGGAGCTGATTCAGTCGGGAGGCAGATCACAAGACCCCATGTCCCATGGAAGAACGTTCTCACAGCACAATCAAGCAGCTCTATAAACACACTGCGTCTGATTCACAGACTATGTGGATGCGGCGACATAGTTCTTGCCTGTGATAATCCTGTACTTTCCCCTCAGCCTGACTCAGAACGGGAGTACCAGTGTTGAGTTGTATTTCAGTTGAGTCACCAAAAGGGGGACGAGTTCCAATCATCAACAGCATGGAGAGGCTAAATTTATCAGGAAATTAGTATGAAACGAAACCCTTTGGCTTAAACTGTGGTAAATGTGTACCAACAAACGTCATGGTTAATTGATTGTTCAGCACAGGATTACATGAATTACTGGGTGTACTTTATATTTATTTATCATGCCTTTGTTAAAAGGGTGTAGTAGAAGTGGCAGAGTCATGCAAGGAAACAATGACAATGATTGAGTACTCACACTGTGACCTTCCAACGCCTTGTGTTCTAAATGTACCAGTTCATCTTCTGTGAGGCCCTCCTGTAAAACAGAAGAGATCTGTGAGCCTTTTTGAAATGAAAGAAGAACCCTTCCAAACTGGAAAGAACCAGATGGCTGCGAGGCACACATACACAAGCATACACACAAATTTAGAAGTCTAAATTCTAAAGCCGGGATTTCTTTTTCTCTTCCACACTCTCCGTTATGGAACAGACAGCCATCAGCTGCCCCGTCCAGGGCTGCTTCTGAATCAATGACTCACCAGAGGCTTCTCGGGCTGCAGGGCCTTGCCCGAGGAACACGCCGGGTCTTCCTTCAGTTCCTGGCTGATGAGCGCGTGGGCTTTTGCTTGAGAGGGAAGAAAAAAAAAAAAAACACATTAATACACATTCTACAATCATTTTTGCATTTTGTATCTCAGGCATCTGAGAGCATACGTGGCCCCTCCCCGACACGCTCACCACTACCTGAAAGCCTGTGAGGCGTGAGCTGGGCTTCACTCGGCCCACCCCGGTCTCTCTCTCCTCCCCGGTCTCTCTCTCCACCCCGGTCCCTCTCCCCAACCCGGTCTCTCTCTCCAGCTCGGTCCCTCTCTCCTCCCCGGTCTCTCTCTCCTCCCGTGCAGAGGCTGGTGGTGAAGATGGAGGACTTGAGGGCCTCGTTGTCCCGGACCAGCTCCTCCACCCTCTGACGCAGTCGCGAGGCCTCGGTCTGGGACTCCTCCAGCAGGTCGCCTGCAGAACACACTGGCTGCTCAGTGACCCTGCATGCCTCAAGGCTTAGATTGGGGTAGATCAGGGGTTTCTATCCACTTTTTCCCCATCACGGGACCCAGAATATAATTTTCACATTGTGTTTGTGGGAACGGATGGTATGCTGAAAGGCATTCCTGCGATTACAATCAATCAGTTATTAGAGCCATCCGTCAAGACAGATAACTCAGTTAGGGCGTGCCGTACATGCAGAGCTTCCACTAACAACTTCCTGCTCGACTGGAAGAAAATGCTAATCTACTTCTTTATTTTTCTAAGAAATCTTCAAAACAAATTCTTGACAAAAACAACAACAACAAGAACACGTCAGGGACATCTGATGGAATAAGATTACATACCGAAGCGACCGACAGGACCAAACTAGCATCCTAAGATAAAACGCACAGCAGGAGTGTCATGGCATTGTGGCGGGGAGGACCCAGGCATGCTGTTACTCATGGAACGAAAGGGTCACGTACTCCCTGGGGACACGTTCACCTGAGATAGACTCACGTGCAAGCATGGCCGCACGTCGCCTACCAATGAAAAGAACCCGGTTTCACCGCATTCCGCTTTACCTTTGTGCCACGCAAACACACTTCGCAACTACATGTATAGATTAGGCAAAACGTCTTATTTTGTAATACCCGTATGAAGTGCAAAACAGAATAAATAAATAACTTCATAAACCAGGGCAGTTGTTTTGTTCTCAATTATCCACAGGCGACAACCACAACTACACTCGTCGGTCATGTAACATCATGGAACCGGACACCTGCCGCAAAAGGTGACTAAGAGCCGCTGGCACCCTCTCTCTCCCTCTCTCTATATATTGCCACGATGGCCAGGAAGTCACCCCAAAAGAAAAAAGCACCCACCTAAGCTTTTCAGCCCCTTCATCCTCTCCCTCAGTATGCCGTTCTCCTCCAGGAGCTGGCGGTAGCTGAAGTCCTCTCTGGCCTTGGCCTCACTCCCGCCAGGGTCATAGATCCGGTAGGGTCCTTTCCCGTCCATCGCCACCGCTTCACTTACTAAGCATGGTGCTCGGAACTGAAAAGGGAAGAGAGAGCTGGTGAGGAAATGTGGAAGAGGGTACTAGTGTGGTGGTGAATGAGATGCTTGGAGGATGGACTCTGGTGGGAGGAGCGGAGCGAAAAAAACAAAAACGACATGCGAAACCATCCATTTGCATTTAGCAGGGAGCAAAAAAATGTAAACAATGCAAGCGGAGAGGCGCTTTACATTAAAATTACAATTACTTTAATTACATAAATCTTTATTGGGGTCACACGCCCGATTATATTTATAGTGCAAAAAAGGATGGCATTTTAATGGCATGATGTTAAACATTGAAGCCACAGAACTGCAGTGACAACAATTTTCGTCAAGGTTACAATACGCAAGCATTTCACTGAGTAGTACAGTTGTGCCAAAATTATAACCACAAAGGAATGCAACCACTGATGTCCCCGGCATGTAGGATGGCAGAAACTGCATGCACTCAGGCACCCCTCAAAGTAAAGTGTTACTCTACCCCCTTGTTGTCTTTTCGACCTCTTTTCCTCTCTTCGTTCATAATTCATAGAACGGAGAGTCTAAAATATTCAGTCCAAAAACAACAAAAGAGGACATGTACCAATCGACAAGATTAGATGTGCCGATAGCAATGACCGACACTGATAACAAGACAAACAACAGCAGCACATCCTCTTTCAGCGAGT
This sequence comes from Pollachius pollachius, assembly GCF_949987615.1. Classification (NCBI taxonomy): domain Eukaryota; kingdom Metazoa; phylum Chordata; class Actinopteri; order Gadiformes; family Gadidae; genus Pollachius; species Pollachius pollachius. Next base: position 7,004,065 of record NC_136943.1, read on the forward strand.
TACGTTCATAGCAGCATCCGAGCTTTCAATACAAGGCAACGCTCACGTTTATGTCGGCTACATCTGCTATGACCGCTTATATACACGAGAGCACAGCAGCAAATAGGAGGTAAAACTACGGCGTGTGAGATGCATTCAAGAAAAAAAAAGTTTACGATCTGTTTCTCGTATAAAGCCAGCTAATATTAGCGATGTGAATGTGTAATAATGGCTAATATCAGGTTTCGCTGTTGTCATGCAAATAGCTAGAAGCTGGCTAGCGGCTGGCTAACATGAAATGGCCATTCGAGAAATTGCAGCGAGTCGCTCCTTCATCATCCCGCGATTGCTCTTATTCGGATCCAAACTCCTCGATTTGGCATCGAAGTTAGACGACAAACAAAAGAACAAAGAGATGTCTTTTGTGAGTTACCTTTCAGTGGAGTGGCCTGTCTTCTCCTACCCAGACATCTATTGCGGAAGTGGTCTGCGCTGTAACCTGGGAAATTCCACCTCGCTAAACGCTCAATGTAAACAGCACTGAATGACAGCTCGGTGGGCCAATGGACGGCATTGAGTGACAGCTCTGTGAGCCAATGGACAGCACTGAACGGTAACCCAGTGGGCCAATGGGTGCACAGCATGTCACCAGCGGCGACACAACGTAACCTTGTTCCCAGGTGTTCTCGTCTCACTACGGAACGGGATGCTCCAAATGAGCGTTATTAGCGAAAGAGAGGTGGGACATTTAGTTTCATGGTTTATTGACAAGAGGCGGGACTGCCGGTAGATGGTTATCCGTCTTCGTTACATGCTAGGATGTTTCTTTGTCAATATTTTCTAAAAAAACAAACACTGCATATTTCTGCTCCTTGTCGTTGTGGTTTTTATTCATGTCGTGTTCCTATTATTCTCGCTTTTGGGTACACAGCTAAAAGGAAGTAGGAGGCCGGAAATTGCCGCTGCGGTAGACCGGGATACCGCCATAATTCAGCCTGGCGGCATCCGACCGCGCCAAGTATATCAACATGGTGAGGGAGATTTGTTTTTTAATGTAACTTTATTAGGTTGGTCTATGTTTTAATAAAGTTGTCATTTTAGACCAGAAACTGGTCAGCTTTTCTCCTCGTCATTGACTGAGACAAGACATACAGAACATAAAATTAAAACACTCATAGTAAACAGTGCACATTTTATGTTCTTTTTATACAACTTACAACTGACTAAATTACTGACTGTACAAACTGATAAATAATCGATCATATAAAACCTATCGGCCTAAGTGTCCATTTACCAGATTCATTCTACAACTGGAGTAGTTTTCCTGCAAAGAGTGCCATCTTGTGGGATATAATGCTACATGCATAAAATACAGTTTAATCAGTCAATTAAACAGACCAACGTGACCAACTTTTGTTTCCAAATTGTATGGTTTTTCGGTTTAAAGCTTATTCAATATTCTTACTCTGTTACATCAAATATAACACTTCCTACTTCACCAGAGACCAACGAGATCTTAAGTGTATAGGAAAAGCCAAACCTAGAAGGCCTAGTGCGTATCAAAGCAAACAAAGCCGTTTTACGAAATGTCCCCTGCCCTAAAGACTATGGTCGATAAAAGAGGCCTACATGTTTCCTTTTTATTTTCTAAACTGTACTACAGGTACAATAAAAGTAAATAAAACATAAATAAACAGTAGTGTTTTACTTTGCCCTGTACCAATCCAATAGGACTATCTCTGTAATACAAACATTATTATATTACTGCTATACACCAGATACAGAATACATACGAATGTATGGCCTCCGAATATGACGTCGGGTCAGACCATGATTGAAGAATATTGATCCAAAAGCAATCCTTTAAAACATACTTTCCAAAAAATACAAGACTTTTTTTACAGTCACATTGATCATTTGCTCCTTAATTCATAATCATCATTATGATGTCGTTGAATAGAATGTAATAATATAAAATAAAATAATATGGATTCTAGATACATTCTGTCCAAATAATGAACTCTTACTGCCTTTACCCTGCATCTATTCTGGGACAAAAACTAAATATTTTTATTATTCATATTTATTCATGTTTTTCATGTTAGGCCTACTTATTAATACGTTTTCATCCACATTTTAACTACTAAATGGTATAGCATTACACATTTATCATATCCATAGTAATGCACTGAGTAATGTCAGTAATGTTTCTGGATTTACATCATTAATCATGTCGATTGTGTCACAAAATGATTATATATTTACAAGTTCATTCAAGTATTCTATCCCACATTCTTGGGCGGACCATTTAGAGGGAATCCTTTCCCAAGTTTAGGCCTTCGTGCAAAACAATAAGAAACAACAACAATGCCAAAAAACGTTTGTTTTTTTTAGAATACCACATTAAATAGCAATAAGTAATCTATTTTCCTGTCCGGAATCGATCGAGTCTTTAACACAACACAACAAAACGGAGTAAAGCCTCAGCTAATCCCCTCACACATGACAACAAACCAAATCTTGACCATTTGAAGCAGAGAATCCAACATAACGGTGTCTATATATCAGTATCTTTATGTTTCATGATAAAAAAAAAAAAACCTCAACACTCACCCACACATTCCGCTGGTTACACAGAGACACTTTTTAAGGAAACTAGTGAGCAGGGGAGAAGCATTTACTCTGATACTTAGGTGGGGAATTCCCACATCACCCCATAGAACCTGGTATGCGTCCAACTGCACGGCCTGGTTCAAATCGGCAAGCTCACACAAAAAAAGGACTGCACTCACTTCGTTTTTGTTTACACGCATGCAACATTTGACTTCTAAGCAGCACATTTTTATGCAATAGGCCAAAAGTAGCCTAATGGTAACACAAGACCACAATGCACCAACCCCGTATTAGGATTATATGTCTACACTGAGTTGTTTTCATGTCGTGTTCAATTTCTTTAATTTTAAGATTTAACAAAGCCTACAAGTGGAACGAAGCTGCAGAAAATTCAAGATCCCAAACTACTCCGACAGTGCGAGATGTTTGACATGTAGGAGGCCTATGTTATACGACACTCGTCCATCCTCGTGTTTGTATAACTTCCAATGAAGGAAGTGGCTTATTAAAACGCCTTTGCATTTGCCTTCAATAAAATGGAATGCATGGCCGGTTATTCAATGATTGTAATATATAACTTCTTCACTGTTTCACATTGAGTGAATTCATTGAGTTAACCATGCCATTCACGCAAGCCTGACTGCTACACACTTGCTTTTTTGTGCCTTGAATTCTAACCTACTGCGGGGGTTTTCCTCTACCGCAAAGATCGTTTTTTCTTTTTTCTTCTTTCCTCTTTTAACTCAAAGATGGCCTGACAACAGCTGTGCTCAGAAACATGCAGTGAGCCGAGACTCAGAACAAAGGAGGACGGAACAGAACAGAACCGGACAGAACCGTCTATTGCCTAGTTTACCAAGATACACTTAATGAAAAACACATGGGTTGGGTTTCTGCTACTTAGGATTTGTTGGACCAGTGACATATAGTTTGCTAATGTGTTATTCTTAACACAACAAAATAACGTCTTGAGTCTGTTCGTCCTTAAACGACGTTTGTTTGTAAATATCAAATGAAAAAGCATTTATTGACTTCAAACCTCAATATAAGATAATTCATAACTTCGTAGCTCTATGAGGGACAATGGAAAACTTCTATAAAAAAATCATAAATTTAAATGTTTTATGGGAAGGACAAAAAAGAAAATCAGGGAGTTTCCTGGTCTTGTGTTTTCCCATCTCTATTCTGCCTGAATTTCAATAGCAACAGCGTTACCCCATCCAAATAGAGGCGGTACTCATGGGACACAGCCAGCTTCGGTGAAGCAAGAATCTCATCCAGGGTCCGTTTGGATTTGACCTGGTCCCCTCCTGAGTCAGAACCTATATACACAGCATGGTTATGGAGGGAAAACTAGAGACTAGTTTTTGTACATAACTAATTATATTGCTATGCCATTCAGTTAATATAATTTAACCTGACTAGCGACTGGGCATCATATGGTGGATAATCCATTCTGTTGCGGAAAAATCCAAAGACCTGAGATGTAATGAGATCGTTCGCATCTTCTAAGATGCTTACCGTTGCAGTGTAAACACACTTTAAATGTCAAAAGCAACCATCCACCCACGCAGAGCAACAATGTATGGAATAAAACTGACAGATGGTAATCAGCACCCGGTCGGCTTGGCACAGGATGTCTCGACATGACTTCAATCAGGTTTGAATGGGATCACACTGGTTATCTGTAAAGTTATACACGTCATCTAAATGCCAAAACCCCAGGCTAATTACTTCCATACAGATCGAAGATACCGCTCCATGTTGCACATGGAAACATAAAACATCCATGTATTGGCCCTGTAATCATAAAATAATAAAGACCTCATCAGATCATAACATAAAGAGACAGTCAAAGATAGTCGATAACATTAGTAAAAAGGGGAACACAATGATTCTTTACTTTCATCATGCTTTTAATCCAGGTCCACATTAAAATGAATCGGTACAGTACGCATGTGCTACGCTCACTCACGTTTCCTTACGTCCAATAGATTTCTAAATCACATTTAGCCAAGCATATCTTCAACAGTTCCATATTTTGGGGGATTTTATTACAAATAAAAATTTGAAATGAATGAAAAAAAGGCGTGTCCTAAGGGTACATTGACAGTTGATAGGCTAGCAGAACACCCTGGAATACGTCCTTCACCAGGGAGATTGGCAGAAGGGTGGCAGAAGTGAGGCAGCAAGGGTCTAAGGCAAATAACAACAGGAGGCTCTTCCTGGGGCCTCTGAGGGGACTCCCATGGCCTCAGTCCTCTCCTCCACAGAGCAACAGCAGGGTCTTACGGTAGTCGCCTGACGTATCCCCCTGACAACAGGAAGAGGAAGAGGAGGAAATAACAAAAGAGACATTGAATCACAGGGACATTTTATGATTTTTTTGGAGACATTTTTAGGGCCCTGTGAGGATGTTTTGGATTTGATACTCTTTAACATGGGTCAAATAGATGGGATGTATTGTCCTGGCTAACCATGAAATGGTAAATAAATGGAAAGATATACTATGAATTTACCTTCGGTATATATATAATTATTCTTTGTAAATTTTCTGGATTAGTTTGGCTGTACTATTCACATATTATGAACATAACCAATGCAACATTACACTGACAAACATTCAGAAAAACACAGGGTTAGTGACAGATATAGTGACAGCTCTTTAATCCCTTCCATCCTTAAATCAACATAAAATTACTTCAACTAATAGTAAATTACTCATACTAAATTGGCTGGGATAAGGGCAATATATACAAATGTTTGCAGAGCAACTTATTTGCAATTTTTGTTTTCTACTGTAAGACATCGTCTATGATGCTAGCTATTTATTATCTATAATACGTGACTTGAGGTTGATAAATTACACAAAATATATAACAGCACACAGTGTTCAGGGTGCTTTCAACTGCAAGTTAATACTGTGCTGCTATTGGGCACTTCCTGTCTCGATGGGAGGTAACCAATGACTACCGGATAGAGGAAGTCGAGCACAGAAGGGAAATTCCTAAACAGATGTTTACTGCCCGCACACTAACCGTGTGGTGAGGTGCGTGATATACAGCGTATACCGTTTACAACAGAAGTTCTCAAACATATTCATATTGCCGCATAGCCTGCTATGATTAACCAAAAATCAAATAGACATTTGGTTATCATCATAACAGGAACTCTGTCTCTACCGCCACGGGTTCCTCATTATCTATGACGTAGGATTCAGCAATTGCTAGGGATAATGAAAATGGCTCGGGTTTGAATACGTAAATAAATAATTATTTTACCGTTAAGGCTATAAAGGCCTATAATTATAATTAAAGTGCATTGTTCTTATAATAAAATGCATTGTTCTATAATACCATCGGAAAAGGGCATTGATGAAGCCTTCCGGACACCTATCTGGGCCTAATCTGTAACCATGACCCCTGGTAGGAAAACAACTGCTTAACAAATGAAAAACCAACACGCACAGAGCAAGAAGCTCCCTTACCGAGATATCATACACATGCAGACGGAAACACTGCAAACCACACAGAGGGGGTTAATGGACAAAATGTGGAACTTACAACCATGGTTTCTACCTGGATGAAATCATGCAGGGACTCATCCTGAGTTTCCTTGAACTCTTTGCGAATGTTAAAGAGGTCCACCTCACTACGAGACACTAGGATGCGGATCAGGGCTCGGTCGTCTGTGCCAAGGCCCTGAGGATGAAACCCAAAAGTATCAATGATGCTGTATCACCAAGTCTCCGCCAGGCTCTTGACTCATGTCGCACCTTTCAACACAAAAGGCTATTCAGAGAGCTCTAGGCCGGAATCACATTTCGTTAGCCTCATAGCATAATTGCCTCAAAGTCTTATTTTGCCAAATTGTGATATCTAACCTAACTCTACTCTCCTAACGCTGCTGATTCACTGTGCCTCATTGGCTATATCCTAAGCCAATCATGGTGCTTGCTACATACCATAATCACAATCTGCTTAATCACAAGTCATCTTTTTAATTTAGGAATAGGTATTAGAAAAATATGACTTGGGCAATTATGCTATGAGATTAACGATTTTAAAGACACTTCAAGTCAGTCATTCAATTCAAGGACATTCATTACAAGTGAATGAAACATAGGCGAGGGCTAAGGAACCGATGGCAAGGATTTAGAAAAAATATATTTAGATAAAGGGTTGTATGCATGTGCAACGCTGTGAATTTTTCTTTGTGTGTATTACTTTCTGTAGAGCACGGTGGTCAAAAAAAGCTGTATAAAATAATTCACCTTCATGGCCTTGTACAAACGATCAGCAAAGTAGGACGGCTGGTTTTTGACACTACACACTGCGGAGGAAACAGGTTGTGACAGTAAGAGCTGAGAGTTAGCATTGTGTAGCTTTGCACCACGCAATACAATATTAAGAGAATCATATACGGCCAGCCTTTCTTTAATCATTCCTTACCTATGGCATAAAAGGCATTCTTCACATCGCCAGACATTTCCTTCTTGATGATCTGTTCGATGTCCTTATTGGTGAATCGGACAAACTCCTGGAACACTGCACATAGTGAACGGTGTTATCGATTGCTTATTTGACTTGGCTTTTGTGACGGGTTAGGTTATTGTGTAATCTTTGTGAGAGTCTGTGACCCTTGGGGCGCTGGCTAACTGTTCTCTCTCTTTTACGTTTCATTATTTTATAAGTCCTTTTTATGGTACTTTATTTTCAAAGGAAAATAAAAATTAAATAGGATAACAAGGGAGAAGTGGAGAAGATGAGGACACTGATTCTGGAGCCACCAGCCGTCGGGAGAGGGCCTCCGAGTCCCTGGTTAGTCTATACCGATATGTTGTGTGTTTTTACGGGTGAGGTTTTAGGTTGAGGAATAAGGACCAGGTGGGAGGTAGTGAGGTTGCTGCTCTTCACCTCTCCTGAGATGAGGGAAACTCCTGGTGCACAGAATGGTCTGGAACTTTATTTCCATGTCATCAGACTCTGCATTACACGCGTCTGCAAGTTCCTGTCGCGTTAAAGCAAAGAGACGAATAGGAGTATTAATCCTCTACCTTTAAAAAACTAAGGAGGTAACTGGTAAGATGCAGAGTATCTTATTGAACCCAGTGGGAAATATTTCCACAACAGTACAACAGTACCACCGAAAAATATCATAATTCATAATTCTATCATAATTCATTTGACATGAACAACTGTACTGAAAGGGCATTGAACCAATAGTCATCCAGCTGACCTGAGCATCTGCATCCGCTCTCTCGAGGTCCGCCTCGCCCTCCTCTCTTGCTCCCTGGACACAACAACATCATTTTGACTATTTTGAAGATTTCAAATGTAACATGCAATTGAAGAAATGAAATGAGGGCAGTTTTCGGACAAAAAAATGATTCTTTACCTGCACCAAAGAAGTAAGGATGCGGCAGAAATGGCCACTGGTGTCCGACTGGATGTCTCCCTCCAAACTCTTCTTATAGGCTGCAATACACCACCCCCATGATCAGCTACAGGGATTATGGGATGTAGGGATGATCTCATGTGTGTGTGTGTGTCTGTGAGGAAGCCCTGGGAGCTCACCACTACTGTAGGCAGCGTTCATGGCCTGGATCTCCTCGTTAGTCCTGGTGACCAGGATCTCAATAAGGGCATGCTCGTCTGTTCCAACGCCCTGGGGAAAAGGATGAGGAGATACGTTTGGGATATGTTTTGCATAAGAATAACATCAAACTAATTATGTTATTTATTTATGTATAGGCCTACACATAAACAGAAATAATTGCATTATTTTGGAAATAATAAATGGTTGCATTGCATGCCAATTTTACATAGTAAAAAAAGCATCAATGATCCCTCACATTAAAACAACGTATTACCGTAAATCCATTATTCGAGGGCATTTAGAAATGTTAAATTATCAGGAAGCCTTACAAACGCTTAATTGAACAGCGTGGCTAAAAAATAAAGGGCGGATCTGTAAAACCCCCAAAGATCTCCAACTCTGGCGCTCAAACCTTACGCATCTAACCAGACTGCACACCACATCAGACTGCCAGCCCTGTGGGTAGCTGACATGACAATTGACCCATTTCCACAAAACGGAAAAACCAGATCAAATAAATGTCTACTGTTGCTGCTTCCGGCACTTTGTTGTCTCAGTACCTCGATGGCCTTCCTCATCATTTTGGCGTCAAACTCTGCGGGCGTCAGCATGAGTCCGATGACCAGCCTCTCAAGGTTCTTGGACAGCTCAGACTTAAGGTCCTTCATCAAGTCCTATAGAGAGAGAAGGACTACAGTAACAATAGGAGCGCACATAACAATGAACGATAACAACCTGATCCTATGAACCCTGGTCTGGACTGATCACACTTATTCCTCACCCTCCCCAGTAGAGATTTGAAGGTCTGTCGGATCTCTTGTCTTTGGGCATTGCTTCTACGTGCAATAATATCAATGATGACGTCTTCGTCCGTTCCTATTCACACAGAAGGTATCAAATTGATTAACACGTGTTGGAAAAATAATATATAATATTATACAAAGAGTTATGTTCTGCTGCTGTTGCATACCAAATCCTTTCATGGCTTTCCTCAGGGCCTGTGCATCAACCGCGGGATCAAAATGTACTGCGGGCAAGAGGGTGGGCCTTAGCTTGAGGAGGAGAAGAAAAATGATCAGAATTCAAAATGGCAGAGACAGACAACATGTGCAGCCTTAAAGCAGAGCAAAGCTGATTTCCCATGACATCCCTAATCGTTAGTTACTTAATAGTTAGTTAGAAGTGTAGAGAGAATTGCACATGCAAAGATCTCCAAAAATACATGCATAAGCTCATGGCCTTGAAAGCATTACCACAACGAAAAAAATGAAAACCGTCATAAGTATTAGCGAGGGTTTCATGTTTCGCAACAGCAGAAAAACCTCAAACATTTTTCGTCTTCTCCACTCTTGACAAAGTGCTACTTGTGGGGTTTTCAAGGCCAGGACTCCGTCAGCACAACAATGAGCATCGGTGTTTATTAGAAGCAGTTAGTAGAGAAAGCTGTTTGTTAATCAAAATGCTGCGATCTCATCTGAGTGACATTTGCTGTGTGGGTTTGTTACGAGAAGATGGCGAGAGTCAAATATGCTGGTTTCACTCTGTGAGGTGAACAGCGTTCTGAGGCCTTCCAACACTGAGACAAAGATGTTTTTTGTGCTCAGACAACAATGCTGCTGCTATCAAACATTTTGGGCCACTGCACGCGTAGGTAGCCTGCGCTGCAGATCACTTTGGCAGTAACAGCAAAAAACAACATGCCTGCTGTTGCCAAGCCAAGCTCAATGACACGTCTAAAGAGGGAGGGAGACAGGGCACACCTTGACTTTGGTCATAGCACTTTGTTCCCACATCTTGTAAGCTATCTGAGCCGCTTCTGGGAAGAACTCTCCAGCTAAGCTGCAGAGACCAATGTGATAGCAAACGTCAAATTCCCACACTCAACACAGCCAGCACACCCAAAAGGAGTGAATGGAGTTAAACATCTTTCCACATTTAATTAGCATGGCATTGAATTGGTACAACAAGCTATGCTATGTTTTACAGTCCAGCTATCAAGTCCAAAAAGTATTCCTCCCACTTTTGGAAGAGAGGCTGTCTACATTAAAGTGACTTGTCCGACGTGCTACAACGTGCTAGAGTGATAAGTGGGGTTTTAGTGCCACGCTGTGGCCACTAGAGTACATGACAATAACTTACTCATCATCTCCGCCACAAAGTTGGAGAAGCGTCCTCTTGTAGTCCCCTGAAGTGTCCTCCTGAGATGATAATACAAATCACATGACACAATCAGTACTATTCAATTGAAACATATTTGACATGCAAAATGTAGTTTTGATCAGTCACTATTTTCCCAAACCTTAATCATGTTATAGAGAGACTTTTCGTATCGGAGACGGAAACATTCCCGGATGTCCAACATGTCTATTTCGGAGCGAGCGATCATGATCCGGATCAGGGTGTTGTCGGCTGTACCAAGACCCTGCAGGGAGACAAAACGGTGATGGTCTGCAATGTTTAATTATTAAATTCCCCATTTGTACGTATCAGATTACACATTTATATTCAGAGGGGTCCTGGAACAGAGAGAGAAAGTCCAGAACAACCTTTACATACTAAAAAAAATATATTCAATTTCTGAGTTGATACTTCATAGTCAACAATATATGTGTTGGCTTTAACCTCATCACTGCATGCGACATATTCCAGCTGCCCTTGCTAAAATGTATTAAATAAAGGGCCGGCTGTGGCTCAGGTGGTAGAGCGGGCTGACTGGCAACCGGAAGGTTGTTAGTTCGGTCCCCGGCTCCCCCTGGCTCAGTGTTGAGGTGTCCCTGAGCAAGACACTTAACCCTAGCTGCTCCAGGCGCGCTGGCTGTTGCATTGCACGGTTAACAACCCTGTCGCTACGTGAATGTGTGTATGCATGGGTGAATGTTAGGAAATAATTGTAATGCACTTTGAGTGACCACTGGTCTGAAAAGCGCTCTATAATTGCAATCCATGTAGCAATGCAATAATAAATCCCAAACAACACCTCCATAGAAACATATTCATTTTAGCTCATAAACAACACGGTTTAGTGTTGGTCGTGTTGCTAAAGCGTTCACCGGCAATGAACCATGATGTGGCATTGTCTGGGTGTTTACCTTCATGGACTTGTAAAGACGCCTGGCAAAGAACATGGACACACTTCGGACGCCATGGACTGTTGGAGACCAAGCACAGAAGGCCAGAGTGAATAAATAAAAGGGGATCCCTATCACATCAACTGCTACTGCTCCTCCTCCTCCTCCTCCTCCTACTATCACTACCACTGCTCCTACTAACACTACTGAGCCTCCTACTACTCAGTCTCTCCAGAAAAACGTGATTATGCGATCGCATAATTCAACGCATAATCAGCCAAAGTCCGCATAATCATGCGGGGCCGCATTTTTTCAAATATGCCGCACTTTCACCGCATAAATCGCCGATCTCCGTGCAAAATATGCGGGGCTTGCATGATTTCATAATCCCCGCATTTTCGTTAAAAAAAAGTCATATATATCTTAGCAGAAAGTTGAAAAATGTTGCGTTTACTTCACACAAGAGCAGCCATTTCCCCCTGTTGCCATAGGAACGTTATGAAGTGACGTAATTACGCGACGTGAACGTCATCGGAAAACTGCATTTTTCGCTAGTTCCCGCATTTTTTCGCAAGTTCCCACAATTTTTGCAAGTTCCCGCAATTTCATCGCATAAAATTGCATAAATATGCCGCATATTTCATTGCATTTTTTAAGAAAACGTGCCGCATCATCAAGGATTTTTGGCCGCAACAATCACAAAAAAACGCCGCATTTTTCTGGAGGGACTGACTACTGCTGATACTCCTTCTCCTGCAACTACCAGTGCTGCTCCAGTTATTAAAACTGCTACTTTCACTTCTGCACCCTACTACTACTACCACTTCCACTACCCCTACCCCCACTACCGCTACTGCTACTGCTACTAGCCCAACTACTCCAAATACCACTACTTGTTAGATGGGGAGGAAAACCTGAACCAGAGTGAACTCTCACCCACGGCCAGCATCAGCCTCTCAAAGTCCCCCGACAGCTCACTCTTGATGCTGTCCTCTATGCTCTTCTCAGCAATCTTCTCGTACTGATCAAAAACTGTAGGAATAATAATAAAGCACACAGACACAGGAAATAAAGATACGATCAGAAGAGCTTTTGAGAAATCATCCATAAAAATAAAAAACAGCAACGTTGCAGAAAGCATTGATTACATCCATAAGTAACAAGTGGCAGAGGAGTGGCTGGTATTCTGTATTCTTTAAACAACAGCTGGGATTGTTGCGATGGCGACAAGTCGAGCAAACCCAGTCCCAGTCACATGACTTTCAAATTCCTCTGACACGTAACTGCTTAGGCACGCAAAGGGTCGATGGTCCATGTCAGGAGGCCAGGAGGACCCTGCTGGTATCCCCCCCCCCCTGCCCCCTCCCCCCTCTGTTGCCCCACAGCTGAGCTCACCCATTTTCAGATGGGTCACACTGCGGTTTCCCAGAATCATGATGAATTTGGCCTCATCCGTCCCCCACTGCTCCTCGCCAGCGGCAAACAGATCCTAACCACACAAGGCACAGCAAACACGGATGTTGATTTTTGAGCATTTACAGTTGGACTTAAATGGTTTTACTCCAAAATAATGGAGATCAGTGTTTAACTATACGCACTACATGCGTAACGTATTTCTTTAAAGAGATTTTTTTGTGCGTGTGTTGGGAACCCCAAGCACACAGATTGTCTAGTCCAGGGGTCAGCAACCTTTTCAACATGCTGTGCCAGTTTGACATTTTCTCGTTAATGAGTGTGCCTTAAGCAACAATATATTAAAAATTAAGCTGAATTATGACACAGCGACCAAAAACATTTCCAGAAGACCTGGAATTGTACTATTTCCATATAGTCCACAATCATGCATCAACATTTTAAATGTTTTATGGGTTGTTGTATTTGCAACATGGGCTTACAAATTATAATTACATATTGGAAACATTCAAAGACATATTTGCACTGTGAGAAATGTAAAAAACGAGAATATATGAGAATGTTGGAACTATCCACAGCAATATCTTTAAGACATGTACAGCTTTGCAAAACCATGTGAAGGCGATGCATACCGGCCAATTGCAACAATATTTTCAAGATTTCCTTCTCTATTACTCCCAACATCGGTTTAAAAACTATTAATTGATCCCATTTCAGAACACTGCTTTCTGTAACTGATTTAAACATATTTGCACTGGGAGGAAATGCCCAAAACAGAATAAAGTGCAAAAAAAATGGTAGCAATGATTATGCTGCCGCATTGTGCTGTGAATCTTTTTTTTAATAATATATATATATTTTTTTTTCAAGTGTGCCAATTATTATTCTTCCCCGTGCCAGTGGTGGCACGCGTGCCTAGGGTTGCCGACCGCTGGTCTAGTCGATTGCCACTATGTTTCCAATGTATGGATGCATGTTCTGATATTGAATGTTAGCAGTATAGTCCATGTCTTCTGCACAAATTGAAAGTATGTAAACCGGAGGTTCAGCCCTTTCAGATGGGTCCTCTTGACTCACCTGGGCGTCCTGCTCCACCAGGTCTGAGTCCACCACCCCCGACTCATCCCTGGTCCCCTGTAATCACAGACCCTCTGTCAGCAACCGAAACAGAGCCACAGCCATGGACGACCTAAAGCTCCAGACTCTAGAGCGTAGGGCTTATCAGAGCCACAGCCATGGACGACCTACAGCTCCAGACTCTAGAGCGTAGGGCTTATCAGAGCCACAGCCATGGACGGCCTACAGCTCCAGACTCTAGAGCGTAGGGCTTATCAGAGGGGAGCAGACCTGAAGTAAAACCACAAGCATCTTCTTAAAGTGCCCCGAGGTTTCCCGAACAACGTCCTCTTCCATGTCACTGCCGTAAGCTGGAGATGAGAAGATAGCATCATTCAATTGTTAATCGTTTGTATTAACGCCACAAACAGCACACCTCGAATAAAGAAATAGGACATTGAAGGCAATTACAAAATACCCCAAAAAATGGTCACATAAATCAATCAATCAATCCATTAAACTCCATAGTTACCACATTGAAATAATTGAATTATTATCATTGTATACATATAACATGTATGTTATTCAATGTAGAGCGTTTTGTGATGATGAAAGATGATTGGCTTTTTTAAGTCATGTCAAATAAGGGTGGTCTCACCCTCCTTGTACGCCTCGACCATGTCACGTATCTGCTGGTTGTTCCTCGAGGCCAGCACTTCAATCAGGCATCTCTCATTGGTTCCAGCGCCCTTCAATCGCAGTAGTCAATCACAGATAAAACTACAGATATCGAACAGACGGGCAATGGCACGGGGATCTATGAGAGCGTACTGAGTGAGTTTCTTACTTTCATAGCATCGTGGATTTCTTTGGCATCGTGTTGTGGTGGGGTTCTCATCAGACTCACGATGAGCCGCTCAAAATTGCCGGTCAGTTCGTACTTCAGATCACCTATTAGGTCCTGGGGAGTAAAGGTTTAATGGTGAGAGGTGTGGCCCTCAGCTCTACTGTGTGATTTTACACACAGGTTTATTTTGCTTATGTGTTTACTTTGTGAAAATATAAGGCTAAATAGTTGACTATGAGAAAGAAAGATGGCGTATTTTGACAGTTACGTACCTGTCCATAGCTGGATTTGTATGCTGCGATGACCTCCTGCCTTTGGGCGTTGCTTCTAGAAGTGACCAGTTCCAGGATAGCTTCTTTATCGCTGCCTAAAGAGAGCACAGGAGCTTCTATTAGCAAGACGTATCTCCATATTAGACCTCACTATGTATTCCAATGTTAGCTACTGGTCTAAAGGCGCTGTTGGTGATCCTTTAGGAGACAAGAATGGAGAGGACGAAGGAAGACAGTTTGTTTTGACCCTTGTTAGACAAAGCATGAATCAAGGGGCAACTCACCGAAGCCTTTCATGGCATTGTACAGCGCTTCTGCATCGGCTGTCGCATCGAAGTCTGCAGCCTCGGTTATTGAGCCTCGGAATACCTGTAAGAGGACGTTGACTCAGTATTCATATGAAGCCTCATCCTGACTGCTACTGGAATGAAAATATATGCATCTATATATAGTATCATATATATAATACAAGAGGACATCAACTCAGTATTCCTATGAAGCCTCCTCCTAACCGGTGTAAAATGTTGGTGTATTTTTGTGTCTCTCTGTGTTCACATTTCTTAGTCTAGGAACAGGCCAGTGCCTCTAACATTGACACGAGGTGTTATTTACAACATTCTGCCATTTTTTAAGTCTCAACAAGGACGAACCAACATCTGGGACATAGCCAGGGCCATATACCTTATCAAGAGAGTGCTTCTGTTCTGTTGTTATTCACGTACTCTTTATTATAATACTCGCCCCAACCCTTTGGTTCTGCGAGAAGAGGGATCGACAGCCAAGGAGCACATCTTGAAACTGCTCCTCACCTGCCTACACTATAGATTATTCAACCTAAGTCTATATCTCGCTGTATTACATCCTGGAATAAGCCATCTATTCGACCCTCTGATCCAACCTGTCATTACTACTACAACGAAAAATACACAGCGCAGAGTCTATACGAACAGTTTAGAAATAAGCTGAAAACAAACACTGCTACTGGAATAAAAATATAAGCTTTAATATATATACATTTATATAAATGTAGATCTATCAAATTAATAAGTAGATTTTGTTTAATCCCAATGGTAAGCCTCACCATCCACTTGAAGGCCCTCAGTTTGACCATTGGGATTTTGAAATCATGTATTACATATTATATATATTGTATATACACAATGATATGATGATAACATTTGTCATATTTCCCTAGCTTAGTGTTATTTAGATGAGGGGTATTCGGTGTGTTTAAAGAGGAGAGGTGAAAGGGGGCGAATGACATCATTAAAGCCCCCGCTGTTCTGAAGAGACAGGGGCCCAAGACCCAAGTCAACACTGCCTAACTGTAACTGGCACCTGTGCCATTCTATATATCGTGTGTGTGTGTGTGTGTGTGTGTGTGTGTGTGTGTGTGTGTGTGTGTGTGTGTGCGCGTGCGTGCATGCGTTGTCTCTGTGTGTGTGTGTGTGTGTGTGTGTGTGTTTATGTGGGGTTTGTGTGTGTGTGTACTGCGTGGATGGACATCGGGGAGTCAGGTTACGGTAAATGTCCCTTTGCTCTCTTTGTTGGAGGTTAACGACTCTGTCAAATGACCTGTAAAATAGAGCTAGCTCTCAAAACAAAAAAAAGATATCAGAATAGCGCTTTATGATCACTGCTCCACAACCCCTTTGACTTTGACACTAAGGAACTTTGAAAACACTCATTGTTGGGGGAAAGAGACAGGACCCAGCCTCCATTAGACCCTAAACTGCAACAGCTGCTTAAGGATTTCTGCTGCATGGCGGCACGCTGCCAACATGTCCTCTCTATTCCCACTCGGCGCACACCCATATCCTGGCCTTCCCCATTACCAGGGCAACCATCACTCTTCATGACAGCTGGGGAAGCTTTAACCTGGTGGCAACCAGGACAACAAATACAGGAGCCTAGCAACATGCATGAACCATACCATAAGTTGTACCCTAATGCCCGTCAGACATCTGTTTACAATCCAGTAATCATCGGGCTATCAACATTAGTTTCAACTTCTACATTCACAGTTGGGGAGAGTTCTTCTTCTATTGAAATAAAACAAACTTTCCTGTATATGGTCAAATAAGGAAGTGATATTATTATCAAGGTTACTAAATGTGAAACGGCATGTACAGGCCGAATCACCAAACAAAATGGTTGAGGCCATACATGGTCTGCTCTGACTCAAAACTACCTTCTAAAGACTGTCGGCTGTATAGCTTAGTCAGTGTCCATTAGCCCCAACTACAGCAATCCCAGGTAACACAGACAGCCTGAATGCTATATAAACTCAGACTAGTTCAACCCAAAGGAAATGCACGTCAGGCTTTCCCAGGATACTCACTACCTCCACACTGAACAAAGAATGATGTTGATTGTATGCTGTCATATAGATGTTGCTCCTTTTTTGGCAATTATCACAAACACATAATATTTTCAGAGAAAAAGTATGTAAACTTACCATCGCTATATTTGGTTGTCGGTACTAGCAGTTTAGCTGGAATAAACGTCAACGTCAAAACACCTAAAGGAACATGGATACAAGATAAGGATTCATGTAAAACAAAGTGTGAGCCTAAATTATATGTTCTTGAAAGAGGGACAGTACAGGACACTACAGTGTACACTATTGATTATCCATATGATACAACAGCAGTTTGATATTACAGTCTCTGCTTATCATGTATACTTGAATACCACTCCCCAGGTCAAACAAGGCGTGGGCCTACTGTTACTTCTTAGACGTTTATCATGGGCCTTTACCCAACAGTAACCTAGGGAGAGATATGGAGACCAAAGCTATAACCCTTTGACCTCTCCTTGACCAAGCCAACATCACAGAAAAGGCTTTTAGCTTTAGAATGCACCATTTCACAACATTATTTTCTATCTGTGGGCCTTTAACCTTGCTTTAGATATTGAGGCAGTTGCAATGCACAATCACAAACATATAACTTCCTATTTCTACTGAATAACTTTAACTGCAGGCCTATTGCTAATTTTCTGTAAAATAAAACTACAATGACTTGAAGAAAATCCTATCTGCTCACATCTTTTAGGAAAATATTAAAAGAAAATAAGTGTTGTAGGTATATAGCAGTTTGAATGTGTGATAAAATGATATATTTAAGGATCTGTCCTGTGCACAAGGGGTGTATGAATGGGGCCACACCCATTCAGCTGCCACTCTCTAACTTTGGCCCGATTTTGCAATGCCTTTGTATTTTTGATACTTAAGATACTATTATATTTTGGAAAATAATATTATCTAAGTACGATAAAGCATAGGCTATAGTACATGGCTATAGCTTAGGCTAGAGTGAAATTTTAACGCAGGCTACTTTTGGAATCTCCAGATATCAACTGTTAATGCTACCGAATTCAGCATTAACCTTACTTAATAGTTTTTTTTAAAAAAAGATCCATGAGTCATATCTCTAAATATAGGCCAAATAACTTTTTGCTAAAGTGTTGATTAGGACATTAGCTCATGACACGTCGGCAACTGCTAACGGTGCTGGCTTTAGTAAAAAAAATATACAATTAATTCACTGAACTCATTGACAAACAATAACCACTGCAATGAGCAAGACATCTTACCTTGTTCATGAAACACGCAAATTGTGCCGTCGTCTGCAGTAACGGTGCTGTCTCCGTCTCCAGTCACCCACAGCAGTGCCTCTAGACAGCTCCCCCTGCACAGCAACCCTGCAGTAGGCTGTGACGCAACCAGACCGCTGCGGACCTCTCACAGCAGTCAATGCCTTCTAGCTTCCAAAAGCAAGGATGAGGGCAAATAATAATTACTTTGATTTTTTTTATTATTATTATTGTTCAATAATCATCCCATCAGAGATTTAAAAAGGGTAGTAGTGAATGTAGGTTTACGGGTGGTATTGTTTTATGCATTTAGTTTCAGGGTTTTGATTCCGGGAGCAAACTTCTGATGAACTTTAAAACAATTGCCTGGGGAGCAATGACCACAATGTCAGCAACATGATGCAATTCGAAACTGTTTGTCCCTCTTTTTGATCGATTATAAGCCGGATAATATCCTAACAGCCATTAATTGAATGTTTTTTATTCATATTTGACACAGTATAAAATAATATATAATTTTTATTATATATAATTGAAACAGAAATCTTATTTGTTATTTGACTTTATTCACCTTTTATATTATATAGGTAACACATGACAACACGTGTCATAGGTGGTCTATAACATGTTCACATGAAAGAGAGAGTGGAAGTGGGATACCAGGGGTGTAACATACTTGTGGGCCAGAGTCTATTTCTGTCCCGGCCTAGACGCGTGTTCCAGTAAGAGCGTGCGGACTTCAAGACCACCCTAAAAGCGGTGGGGGTTGGAGGGGAAAACCAACAGAGAGGTCTAAACGCAAGGAAATACCCCTGCTATACGCTAATGCTATGGCATAGATAACTGTTCCCGTGAAGTGAATACTCAAGCTTGACGTCTTGAGAGATCACACCAGCCTGCTACACTTTGCAGAAGTATGGCTTGCATGTTGGCCAACCCTCCAGCAGAAGCAAAGCACCACATATGGAGGTCGAGACTCTCACCTCCTCGACCCCAGCTTTCTCATCACAGCGACACGACGTTGTGCGTCGGTGCGACTTTAATGGTGTGTATTAGATTTAAGTAGGGGAGTGATGTTGTACTGTACTATGTTGACCTCTTGTGGACGGAAATGGAAATGCAGTCCACCTCATATAAAAATCAACAACAAAGTAATTATCCCGAGGAGCAATTCCTGAAAGCTAACAGGCATAGCAGAGGACACAAAAGCAGGACATATAATACAATACATGATGGCCACAATGTGGCAGAGACAGAAATTTACACATCAGTGACAATACATAATAGTGGCAATGACGGTGAGGTAAATATCAAATATTATTTGTCTTGAGTCTTAAAACCTTAGAAAGTCTTGAGTCTGCCATCACATTTTTTTGGTTCACTTGCTCTTTAATTTAGTTTTCTATGATATTTTATTTTCTAAGTAACCATAGAATATAAATATAATCTTGAAAATAATAATTTTAGTAAGAATTACATTTATTTAAATATAATTACAATTATTAATGTAACAATTACAGCCCAGCAAAACATTAACCAACACTGTCAACAATATGCATTATAACACCCCCAGACTTAAGATATTAATGAATTACAAAAGCAAAATATGCAATCAGGGTCAAACAAGCACTTGGACTACAGAAGCATTTTTTACATTGTAAACAAGATTTCCTATGCACTATTCTCACACCCTGTGCCCCGGCCATAATGACCACATTATGATCCCAACAAGACCAGGCCAAGAAAGGCGACTTTGTAACTAATTTGAGGGGGTGTGTCGCAGAGGCCAGCCTTGTATATATCGCTGTAAAATTCATGTTTCTCCCCATCACAATATACAGAGCGGATATTTTTCAACTCTCACTTTCCTCTGACAACACTGCCTGGTAGGGTGAATCATATTTACATTGCAGTGTATGAAATTACTTGGTTTGAAAATGTACCTCTGGTTTAACCCTATTCCTTGGGTATACTCTGGCTTATGGTTGTTGTTGTTTGTTGCTGTGGTTTGTTTGCTGATTACGATTATTGTTATTTTTGAAATATTTATGAGTAGTAATATTCTTTTTTATTCGAAACTGACACCTTACCCTGACAAGATTAATTACTCACCCTGCATATGACTGGAATGCCGAAAGAAGAAACTTTTATATTCCACATTGCTGATGGCGACTCATGTAGCCAATAGTTAACTAAACTAAACCACCAATGATGAATTATACCACGGCTTGTTGCACTCCTCATCAAATACTCCAGCTGTGGAGAAAGCATAGCGGTTGATGTCTGAGATGGATCCCTGTCATACTTCATTGTAGAACATCAGAAAGGGCCAACTCATTATATAGGCTCGCTAATATTCGACTAATAATAATTGAGTGTGTGTGTGTGTGTGTGTGTGTGTGTGTGTGTGTGTGTGTACATGTGTGT
Source organism: Pollachius pollachius (assembly GCF_949987615.1). Taxonomy (NCBI): domain Eukaryota; kingdom Metazoa; phylum Chordata; class Actinopteri; order Gadiformes; family Gadidae; genus Pollachius; species Pollachius pollachius. The sequence goes on from NC_136943.1 coordinate 7,024,935, forward strand.
GTGTGTTTCTGTGTGTGTGTGTGTGTGTGTGTGTGTGTGCGTGTGCGTGTGGGTGTGTGTGCGTGCGTGTGTTGGTGGTGGGAGAGGTGGATGTGCACAGCCAGGTTCCTGGCTTCAGCCTTATTACCTGAGCTTTATTGCGGAGCTAATCATCCTGTGCATGTATTATTCTCCACTCTAAAGGTAATAAACCCGCGGTGCACGTGCAGTATATTCAGGTCTTCATGACTCACTCACTTTATACCCACATGGGCTGTATCTCCGGAACATCCACCAGAGTGATAAGTTAGCGTTAAAGACATAACTCTGGTCAAAGGTGCTCCGTCCGTATTCTCTAAGCAGGTTACCTCCGTACGGGCTGGGCCCCGCTGAGTGGAATGCCAGGAGGGATTAGGTCAGCTCAGATCACCTGACGGGAAGCTGAGAGGCAGGGGGCGAGGGGGGAAGGGGGGGGGGGGTGGGACGACCTCACTAAAAGTATGCATGCATGTGATTGTGTGCATGTGCACGCCATGAAGGCAGCTTTGTCCTCCTGGATTCATTAACTCGTAGGGGCCTTGTTGGGGGGCAGTCCTCCGGTAAGGAAAGGGAAGAGGGTCTGTGTACATCTGCACAGGGAAGCCATAACATAGAAGGTCTCCACAGCTGTAATTACTGCTTTGAGCAACAGTTGTTTGGGGAGAATAGAAACAGCACATCCTTATTACCATGACTCCACATCATTCGTATTAATAATTATGAAGAAAAAGCTTTTAATTCCTCGCCTTTTTCGAATCCTTTTGAGAGGCTTAGAGTTGTACATGTTTTTCCTTCAATTAATCTCTGAAAGCACAATCATAGAAGGATAACCAGAGCCTCTGCCTACTCCTTATTAAAGCAATTCGTCATGATGACAAATCTCATTTTTGTGGAACGTGAACATTGTGAATGTTCAGCATGTCGAATGAATGGGGATTCATTTGACATGCTCATGCTCATCACCAGAGATCAACCTCCTTAGAACCGAGAGCCACGGGCCTCGGCCCATGTGAGGTTGGCCCACCATCTTTAATGAATGTGAGACTGATGTATTCTGAAAGCTGAAAAAAGGTGCTTTTTCAAAGAGGCAATAATTAGCCATGTTGGACTATAAGGGATGGGGGCATTCACAGAGCAGGGCGTTTCTGCCAGATCATGGGCGTCCTCATGGTCGAAAACGACACGCATCAGCAGTACCGTATCAGAAGGGTGATAAATAGGGCTTGTATAAAAGTATAATGTGAATTAGCTGAATAACTTACACTATCAATTGTCTCTCCCAAGTGCACCTTCGTGGCAGCAGGTGAACCAGAAAAGGTAAGACAGCTTGATGTTCATATCGGAATTTTTGTGTCCCTCTCTAATCTTTGTTTCTGATTGTGTTTCAAACCCACGGTGGACTTAGGGTTGGGATCATGTAAAGCGTCTAAGGTTATCCGTTTTTGTTAGAAGTATTAGACAAGCAGGGCAAAACACTGATATAAGGGACCATAAAGACAGCCTGTGGGTCTGTGTGTGGTCTAATCTTTGTTGTCGCTTATGTTATGTAAAACAAAAAAAATCCTTTTGTAGTTGTTGTTGTTATTGTTGTTTTTTTGGTTGGGTTATTCTCAATGAATACATGAAGAAGTTAAAAATGAATCCATGTAAGGCTACCGATTTTATTTTCACTGAAGTAAGAAAACTGATTTAAACGAAAAAAATGAATAATTATTCACTCTTGCTCCTCGAATCTTCCTCCTTCTCCTTCCCCCTCTCTCACTCAGACCAACGCGGCCCTCCCACCTCCAGCTCCGTTTTCAACTGGACCATTGGAACGCAGGCTCCTGACACCTGGACCCCAGAGGAAGCATGTCGTGCAGTGGGATCAAGTCCTTTATAGGCAGCCTGTCCCGGCGGAAGCCCCTGGAGCCCGAGGGAGAGGAGTCCACGTTTGTCCGATGCCTGACCACGCTGGACCTGGTGGCCCTTGGGGTGGGCAGCACCCTGGGAGCCGGCGTCTACGTCCTCTCCGGTGAGGTGGCCAGAGCCACGGCCGGACCCAGTATAATCATCTCCTTCTTCATCGCCGCCGTGGCGTCTGTCTTCGCCGGGCTGTGCTACGCCGAGTTCGGATCCAGGGTTCCCAAAACAGGCTCAGCCTACCTGTACAGCTATGTCACCGTCGGGGAGCTCCTGGCCTTCATCACCGGATGGAATCTGCTGCTCTCCTACGTTATAGGCAAGAATGATCCGAAGGGAGTTTGGTCTCAAAGGGAGGGAACTATGGCAAAGCAGGATCAACTTGAGTATTGATTCTTTATCTGCTATTGTTACTGTTATTATCTGTGGTGATAATTATTTCGTTTGCCTATAGTTTCAATGTTTACCTTGTGGGAGATGGTTTTGTGCATGGCTTCGTCTCTGAGAATAGAAAAGTAGTATGGTTTATACACTCTATGAGATCTTCCAGCTACCACTATGGTCATCGTATGGTATCTATTTTAGAGAGCAAACTCTTTCACTCTCTTAATGATCAACACCAGACTACTACATCCTGTAACCTTTCACCCGCTGAAGATGCCGATGTCGGAAGAAAAAATGCTTTCAACGGAAAACCAAGAGACCAAAAGTCCTGTGCCACCATTCGTTAAACTCTATATACTTCACCATGCTTCAAATGCGACCCGGTATTGCATTTGAAGCACCGTAAAATGCTTTGGTATTACAAAAGCCATAAAGTCTTAATAGTCTCAGGGACGAATTAACAGCAATCTGTTTGGCTGTTTATGGCTGTACTCAGAATGGTGAGTCAGGCTGATGGCTTTATTGCATCCTTTTCTTCCTATCTCTCCAGGGACCTCAAGCGTTGCTCGGGCATGGAGTGGCACCTTTGATGAACTCTTAGGAGGCGTCATGGCAGACTTTTTTGGAAAACACACCTCCATTAACGCACCTGGCCTGGCCCCTTACCCAGACTTCTTTGCCGCTTGTCTTATTTTGCTATTGGCAGGTACTGACACATTGGCACACTCAAGCCTATTCTATTTATGTAACCCTTGTAACAGTCTCAAAGGGGCTTCACGCGACGACATCCAATGACAGCCCTTTACCCTAGGCTTGAAGTGAAAAATCCCTAAACCCAAAGGGAAGAAATGTTGAGAGGGAACACAGCAGAGGGATCCTTCCATCCAATATCGTGACAATTTACACAAGTTACATTAATTAAGACGGAGACCCTAATATATATGGCCCCTTCCCTTGTGTTATCCCTGTGAAGGCCTTCTGGCGTTTGGGGTGAAGGAGTCAACAACGATTAACAAGGTCTTCACAGCCGTCAACATTGTGGTGCTGCTGTTCGTGGTGGTCGCCGGCTGCATTAAGGGAGATATCGCCAACTGGCACATCACCATCGATACCCTACTGAACAGATCGGACATATCCTCGTAATGTCTACGTTTTTGATAAAATATTAATAATAATCACAGTCATACTATTGGGGAGGTCCTACTGATCTCTGTATGTTTTCTGCCTTAAATGACCTGGCTATTGTTGATAACGTGTTATCTAATGCTCTCTTCACTCTTTTACAGAAACCTTACCCCCACAGCCAACCTTACAACAAGTGAATTCGGAACTGGGGGTTTCTTCCCTTATGGTTTTGAAGGAACACTGGCCGGAGCTGCCACTTGTTTCTACGCTTTCGTTGGATTTGATTGTATCGCAACCACAAGTATGAGAATATCTTTGACTTTAGAGTAGCCAAGCAAATTCTATTTACTTGGTTGGGATGAAGTTCATTATGTGTTTAGGCAGCTCTTGATGATGGTGCAACTAATGATGTGTCCAATGACTATTTTGTAGTAAATTATTAACTTAACTAGCAAATGATAGACTTTCCTTACCAGGGTAAAACAACATAACCGTCAGGGATAGTTAGATAAAAGAACAACCTGTAACTGTTTCAACTTAGATTTGGATAGATATTACAATTAAAGCAGCAGCAGTTTAGTGTCCTGCTTTTAGTAGAGAGTGTTGAAACCATCTCTGGGAAAAACTGCTACCATGTTGGGGTCTTAGTGTCTTATTAGCCGACGTTGATTCATCGTTTGTGAACTAGAAAACGTCTCACAACTCTCTCATGAAATTACATCTGTGTATCTTTGTTTCCTCTAAGGTGAGGAGGTGAAAAACCCTCAGAAGTCCATCCCCATCGGCATTGTGGCTTCACTGCTGATCTGCTTCCTGGCTTACTTTGCCGTGTCGGCTTCGCTCACGCTCATGATGCCCTACTACCGGCTCGATCTCCAAAGCCCGCTACCGGTGGCTTTCGAGCACATTGGCTGGGCTCCTGCCAAATACGTAGTGGCGGTGGGTTCACTCTGCGCCCTGTCTACCAGGTGAGAAGACCCCAGGAGAAAATGGCGGTTACACCTCTTTGTGGGTTCATGTCATCATATATTTATTTGTTGCACGTGAAGCATTGGCAATGGAAACATGTTCAAAGAAAAATTATCATGTGATTTTGAATTATTGATAACAGATGAGGTCATGATTATTATATTTTCATAAAAAGGTTTTTAAGGACCGGTTTCGTCTTGTTATGTCGCTAAGCTACGAGAGCTGAACACGGTGGACATGCTTGTAGTGAGATTCTTAAACATAGTTTCCATGTCCCTTTCCCCAATTAGGATAAGATGGCATTTGTTCTAACCAGGATCTCTGTGTTTGCCTCTCCCCAGTCTGCTGGGATCCATGTTCCCAATGCCCCGGGTGCTCTTTGCAATGGCCCGAGATGGCCTGCTCTTCAAATCCCTGAGCAAGGTCAACAGCAGGGGGAGTCCCGTTGTGGCCACGCTGTCTTCTGGAGTCGTGGCAGGTACCACCTCCAGTGGCCCTCAAAGATTGTGGCTCGAAGCTGAGTGTCCGGTTCTTCTGTTGTAACTTTTGATGTTGCTTTCGTCTTCCGTTCAGCCTTCATGGCGCTGCTGTTTGACCTGAAGGCCCTGGTGGATATGATGTCCATTGGAACCCTTTTTGCGTACACCCTCGTGGCTATATGCATTCTAATACTCAGGTATGCATGGCTCTGCTCCAACCGTCTCAGTATAGTACGGCTTTTTCGCTACTGAGACGCTGCTTCGCTGCTTTTCAATGCTGCTTTTCAACACTCCTTTCTTCTTGCCATTTCAAACGACGAAGATACCAGGAAGGCGAGTCGGATGCCTCCGAAGAAATAATGTCCGAAACATCGACCAAATGTGGATGCATAAAGACTCCCTCCTATCCCAACCACAAAACCTCAAACAGAGTTACCATGTTAACAGTGTTTTCCAGTAAGTCGTCCAGACTCACACTACACGTCTCTCTGGCTTCTTCTCACCCAGGGGTGCATTCTTGTTTTAATCCGTTGTGGATGCTCTCCCTCCCTCTCTCTCTCTCTCTCTCTCCAGTTGTGTGTGTGATTGGGCTCTGTGTGATCCTTGCCCAAGCCATGTACGCCCTGCAGGAGCAACAGGCGTGGAGTCTGGTGTGTGTCTCCATACTGGTCGCTGCGCTGGTGGTCACAGTGGTGGTCATCTGGACACATCCACAGAACCCTAAAAGGGCCTCTTTCATGGTGAGGCAACGTTACCAGCGTTGAGGCTGGAGGAAACTAGGGCGAGGTTAAAAGGTGAACTCAGGTTTAAAACTTGTTCCCCTCTGCCACCCTTGTCGATTAGGTGCCGTTTATTCCGGTCCTGCCTGTTTTGAGTCTGTTCATCAACGTTTACCTGATGGTGCAGCTTGGACCAGACACCTGGCTCCGATATGGTGTCTGGATGTTAGTGGGTAAGACTAGTTTATCACACTATGTTCGGAGGGATAGTTGGAGGACACGTTTGGGATGAGTGAGTTCTGACTCTTTCTTTTCTTTTTGTCATGATCTCTCTCTCTCTCTCTCTCTCTCTCTCTCTCTCTATCTCTCTCTCCCCCCCCCCCCCCCCCCCACCAGGGTTCATCATCTATTTTGGCTATGGAGTCCGACACAGTGTTCAGAAGAGGCGTCTCCAGTCCCACACAAACAACATTCCCACCGTAAGCAGAGACATAGACAAAGATATCCTCAGGGAAGCTAAGTTCTGAGCCAGGCTGTAGGGTATGATAGTTGTTACCGCATGTGTCTCCTGTTGAGACTGCGGTCAGTAGAATTGTACTGTATTCTATGCCCACTGACTTAGGGTCCCATCCGTTTAATTGTGTGGCTGTATTACATGGTAATATAGTTTGTGCCTGTATATACTGTATATATTTTGACGTGGCCTTCCTGTGGTATAGGCAATAGAAAGCCATCCGACTAAAACATTTGAACTGTGTAAAATAAGATGTAAAGTGAAGAAATTTCATGTGAAGTTGTGTACAGAGAATGGGATTTTTTTGCACGAGAAAACATAAAACTGTACAATATAAAATATGGCTTGAGTATTTTTATAAAGGCCAACTTAAATAATAACAATAAATGTTTACATTTTTTTACTTTTCAAGATGTAATTTAGAGCACAACTTCAGAAGATGTGTAATATTTTATTTATGTTTGCAAAGATACAAATACCCCTACTTTAAATATGGCATAGCTTTTGAGGAATCAAAACATTATTTTAATTATTCCATATTAATACATGCATATATATATCTGTAAATATGTACATGTACATTATTTCTTAATCACGCATTGTGCATCTTATACAAAATTCGGAAGGACATGTTCTAAAATGCCTTTTCCTTCATTAAAACATGTTTCTCTGCTGGTAACGTCTTTGTAAGAGCTCTGTTTACAATCAATGGCAAAGACACGATACTGCTCAACGAGAACAATAGACCCATTCACACAAGCTTTCAAGGTTGTAGTCATAATCTTAGCTTCAATCAGGAAGAAATAGGCCCAAAATGTTGACCAGCAACGTTCACTGGGCCTATCTAATTAGCATTGTTCATTATTATGTTGATCTGAAAAGAAGTGATGATGTTATCAGTTTATGTTAGTTATCTATCCACCCATCCACACGTGCACAAATTTACTTTTTTGAAAACATTTTAATAGTTTTATGAGCTGCTTTATGGTCATAGTTTGACATAGGATCCTACGTTGTGAAATATTTTTTATTGTCAACAGGAAAGGGGGGTATGGGGACTTTGAGGTAGTATGTTAATGATTTTCATTTTAACCACAGTGGAAGGTACATAACATGGGTTAAATTCCACAACCCGGACTATAGGTTATACTGTAAGGCTCATCAATACAAAGGCAATGTAAAATAATTAACAGAAGGCCCGCTTACGTAGAAAATACACTTTACGCTGCATCGAAAGCCCTAGCCCCGGTTCCAAGCAAATGTGTCGATAGAGTTATTTACCGAAAGAACACAAATACTTGAAGGCTACTTGAAAAGCATTTATTTGTCAGGTGTAAACTGTTAACGGAGACCTCTAGAGAGAGCCACACTGCCACTTCACGTCCAGTGTAACAGCTAAGTAAACAGGTCCCGCCATTCCAGACAGAGGACCCTCTGATCCCGAGGCCCTCATTGGTCCAAAGCTGCTTGAAAGGCTCCATTGAGCCCATCTGGAGGAATTTGGGGTTCTAACGCCACTCTCAGGAGGAGGAATTTGTGTAATTCAGATAAACAGCTGACCACTCATTTTTCTCGCGCTCCTGCTCTCTCCCTTGATCCCCGCATTCTCAACCTCTCTCCTTCCCTCGTCTCTTGACTCCTGCTCTGTGTCCTTCTGATAAACTGGGTTGAACCGAGTGAACCTGATAATCCGTAGGCTGCATTGTTTTTAATAATTATAATAATCCATCGATCATGCTTGTGCCCATATGGAGGTCGGTGTTGTGCTCTCTCTGGATTTGTGCTCTGATCCTGGAGTTTGGTAAGTACACTTGTTACCTACCAGCATGATGCAGGCAACATGCATTCCTGCGATTATAACAGCAGGAGATGTTAAACTCAGGATTAAATTCTATACTGGCATGGAACTTAGATTGTAGGTTTTACTTGTTTATTTGTGTGTAATGTAGATAAGCAAAGTGCAATTACAGTATATTATATTTCAATTTTTCTATGATAATGTTAATGTTATTTTGGAAGGTGTCCAGGTTCCAATCCCTCAATTCCATCCCACTTTGAATTTATTTTGGTGAATTATGAAGTGAAACGAAAGACAAATTGAGGATGATTTTTAGGAGTAAACCAATCTTCCTCTGTTCGCATTTGGCCTAGATGCATTATTGATAATGATGGTTTACATACATTACCGTACAGGACACTGTCAAGGAGATGCCGAAGAACCAAAGATGACCTCTGGGAAGAAGCCCAAGGCTCCTAAAGCTAAGCTAGGGAAGGAGACAAAGAAAGGCCCGAGGGCCGCCGTGGCTAAAGCTAAGGTCAAAGCTATGGCCCCAGCACAGACCCTACTGACACAGGTATGAAGTTCACCTCTAGGCTAGAGGTGTTAGCTTTATACGCAATGCATTGTTAACACAATATCATTGTATATTCCACCGTTTTTATTACATTCAATTTATTTTGTACATCATATCTCAGATATTACCCTTTAGTATATGCTACACGTGAACCTCCTAAGAAGGCGCAATTCGATTGGTTCGCTATCTCGGGATATCGGGCAATATCCCATGATTGAGATCTCAAACTCGGATATTGTTTCCTAATGGTGGCGGTCGTCTTGCCATGCTAATAAAACCAAATAAACCGCTAATAAAAACAAATAAATCCAGACAAGAATTATTTTTTATTATTGTTATTTTTGGAGTGTTCACGGGTAGTATATACTAAAACAATTATTCACCTCAGGCTCTGTGAATAGTGGGGAATAGCCCCCACAATTAGGCTATTCCCCACTATTCACTTCGCCCTCGGCGAATAATTGTTAACTATTACATTTTTTGTTTTACTGCAGATTTCCTGCTTCATTTTAATTAGATCTTCTCTTGTTTGAATTGGACTGTTCCTTCGCTACTGTGACACCTCAATTACCCTTCTGGAATTGAAAAAGGTGTTATCTTATCAAATCATTTATGGGAGCTTATAACAAATGTTAAAGTCCACGAACAATGTTTTATTGAGGTCATTATTATCCTTAAAATATTTCCATAGAAGCGACACGTGTCCCACCTCAACCCACACACTAGGGTTCCGGCTTATGTTGACTCTTACCTGGGGGGGGTGTCACGACCCTGGTCAGGTGCTGAAGAAGGGCCGGTTCCAGCGGGTGGGGGATACCATCACTGTGCGGGCCGGAGATGCTCTGGAGCTCAGGTGTAAAGGCACTCCTGTCCAGTGGAGCGTACCCCCTTACCTGGAGGAGGATAATGAGGGGCGGCTAAGGTACCCCTTTACTATGACCAGCCATTTGGCTTTTATCAAAAGCCACTGAGTTCCAGATTCATGTCATTATGGAGCAGATATGGGCTAGGCATCTTGCTCAAGGATGCCTACAGTAGCTGTAAGGCTGTGGACACTCCATAGCCTGTATCCAATATACACTACCCTCCTGCCTTTAATATCTATACATCTGCACTGAATAGTTTAAATGAGTATCAATGTTTCTGATAATCTTAAGTAAACCCATCTAGCCTTTATCTTTGTGTAACCAGTGATAAACTTTAAATCTGGATAAGATTTAAAGATGATGGGTCTTTAAAGATAAGATAAGATGTACCTGAATCTCAAACGAGGGATGACTCAGCTGCCATAGTCTCCTGGAAGATTCAGCAGGTGGGGCCTGATGGCTGTGTTTTGTTGTGGTTCAACAGAACGGTCCAACACCAGAGATACGGGACGCTGTCTCTGGTCAACAGCACGGGGGCCGATACAGGGGAGTACACCTGCTACCCCATGTACTGCGAGGAGACTGACTGTAGGAAGGAGTACGACAAGGCCGTCAAAGTCTTTGTCTTCTTCGCTGGTATATGACAAAACGGATACTCTGTGGCCATTGTTTGGGGCTAACATCACACCATGGTTCAATTGTACCGATGATTCCATTTCAGCGAATAAATTCACTTCATTGTCCAATGTTAATCGAATAACAGGGTTTGAGGAGAACATAAAGACACAAAATATAGAACTGGAACAAACAAGCAGAAATGGGCATACCTTAAATTGAGGAGTGCAAAGGTGAACCTAATCAGTAATGAACACAGGTGGAGTGTAATTAACTAACGAGGACACCAATGAGAGAAGGTGGGGTCGGGGCAAGGGGGGGATATTCATTTCATTAAATCTCTACTAAATTTTATTTCCTTTATTTATATTTATCTATATTTAGTTTCTTGTTATATATATCGAGCTGTCCGTGATATAAATAATTATCGTGCCTCTTCCCTACCATTTTGTATTTTATTTTAAAAACTACTATTTCAATAAAAATATTCTATTTTCTTATTTTTTATTTTTTCTTCCGCAGATCCACAGGAGTTGTTTGTGCCGTCGTCCAACTACTACGAGGTGATCCAGCTCCGCACCAACTGGCCCACGCGGCTGCCCTGCCAGGTGACGTCACCCGGGGCCGCGGTGTCCCTGCACCGGGAGTTCCCCCCGGGCGAGGTGCCGGTGGACGGGGCAGAGATCACTTTCAGCACCAGGGGGGGCTTCACCATCCACCGGCCGCGGCCCCATCACGCCGGCTCTCTGTACTGCGTGGCCAGCTTGGGGAACCTCAGGCAGGGCTCCACCAGGTACATGCTGATCTACGTCAACTGTGAGTTCCTCCGCCCACCACATCGCCGTGAACGTCAGAAATTTTAGTTATAGAACTATTGACGTATTGTGACGCATAACATATGTATTATTTTATGTAGGCTATCTATTTAATTATCTTTTTTAACTAATTGATGCACAGCAACCTAAAGTCACTATTAACGTTTGTATATCATTGTCATGTTATTGTTTTAAACAATGTTCTATTTATATAATTTCTATGATAAGAAATAAATAACATTAATATTAATACATAAATACAAATGCACAGACATTCTTGTCATTATTGAGGATAGACCAAGGCATTGCACTTGAGCATATAAAGAGGCAGACCTCAGACAATTGTCCTAACCCTAACCAAAAACCTATTTGGCTGGAGCCTTAGAACCCATAAGCACTGACACACACACAAACACATCCTGGGATTCTGGACCCCATCCTGGGACTGTGGGCCCCGTCCTGGGAGGTGATAGCGCTAAGCTGCTCCGATATTGTATTAATAATATAATATAATATAATAATTGTATTGTAATAATAAATCAGTCGGTCCTAACCCAGAAAGACAACACCAAAACCCTCACCCTAAAACCAAACCCTAACAAACGGTGGGCCTCTTCATAACTAATTTATATATTTTTTTAATTCAATAATGTAACAATTATTTTTATTTTTTTATTTTTTTTACAAACCATCATTTTTGGTGCCCCCCCCCCCCCCCCCAGGTACTTGGTGCCCTACGCACTCTGCGTACTCTGCGTATAGGGAGCGGCGGGCCTGCGTAAACCCAAACCCTGTATCTCTCCCCTCCTTAGACCCCATGGCGGTGCCGTCCCCTACGATCGAGGCCTCGAGCAGCTCCCTGACGGCGGGGGACAACCTGAGGGTCAGCTGCACCGTGGAGGGAGAGACCGAGGTGGCCATTGACTTCACCTGGGAGTACCCCGGACAACAGGTCAGACATAGGAACTGAAATCCCTACCACTTTCCGGGGACATATGTAACATTCTACGGCCTACTGTTGAACGAATTCAAAAGCGAATTAATCTCCACATGAAGATGTTTACTACTCTACTAGAGCAAACACAAACATAAAACAGCAAGAGTTTTGAATGAGTCATGGTGGGCAGTACAGCACAACTTAAAGGTTACATATTATACCACCAGGTGTGGTATAATATAGGAGTGTGATTAGCCGTTACAAGCCGCTACAGTTTGCTACAGTCCCCTGGGTAGGCGGGTAGACTGATCTATCTAGCACACATCTAGACGGACACGCCCACTAGTGATGTCAGAAGAGACGTCTTTTCAAATGGCTTGGAGCGGCTAATCACACTCACACCTGGTGGTACAATATGTCACCTTTAAACGGGACATATCATACCACCAGGTGTGAGTGTGATTAGCCATTACAAGCAGGTTTGAAAATGTGCAGTAGACTAGCCAGTAGACTAGCAAACACTGCTCATCTATCCGTCACACATCTAGGTGGACACGCCCACCTGTGATGTCACAATGTTGCACATTTTGAAAACGGCTTGTAATGGCTAATCACACTCACACCTGGTGTTACAATATGTCCCCTTTAAGAACATCACAAGCGGTCTTTGTCTCAGGAGCTGGATCCATGATCCGTCCCTGTATCTCCTGACCTGGGTTCCTTGTGGTGTTTCGGCAGATCGGCAGGCCGTTGTACACCCAGGAGATCAGGACCCCTGTGGCAGGGGGTCCAGGGGGCAGGCAGAGGATCCAGTCCGTGCTTCTGGTGGACGAGGTGAGGGAGGTGGACCACGGGACGTACACCTGCACGGCGGAGAACCTACAGGGGGCCAAGTCCACCTCCACCACGGTTCAGGTGGCGGCCAAAGCTAAACTCAAGAAGAAACCTCAGTGATGTACCCTGGAGGCTAAGGACGGCCGATAGGAATGAAGAGAAACAGAGAGGGAGGGGAGGAGAGTGAGATGTTTATATAGGAGGGAATGAGAGCGACGATCATTTTATAGTAAACTGCACTGGCTATATTCACCTAAAGAGATACCTTTATTATATAGCAACAAGTATGCTCTGATACATATTTAGCTTGCAAAAAGCAAAGTGGTCCATTGAATGAAAACCATTTTATATAGCACATGCCTGTTTTTTGTGTTAAACTCTTTTCTTGAAAAATGCTTCTTGTGTTTTCTTCTGCTGGCTGTTTCTTATTTTGCATATGGTAACTCCGATTTGGCCTCAAAATCCCCACTTTTTGATAGGGACACTAGAGGGCGCTGTAACTCAGTGAAGGCTCAGGTTTGCCTGTACTTCCACAGGGGGGACGAGCAGCACATGTTCACCAACACTCTTCTCCCTGCTTGCCCCTCTGCTATTCAAATCTGGCGGAGGGAAACGTCCCAGCACTTTGTCTGCTTCTCTCTACACAGCCGACCCAGCGGAACGTCCTGCTCATAGACGTGGATCAACCCATCTTCGGATCCATATATACACGCCATAATTCAAACTCATAGGCCTATACACTTATAACGAGTCAAACTCCGCACTGGGATCGTTTTAACTAGATTCAAGGAATGTCCGACGTATGAAATACGTCGGTCCGAAATATGGTGAGCACCGATTTTGCAATCATTTTGGGATAAGAGTTGTCGCATTAACCAAGGGCTCATTAACATGCTTATACTACTGTTATAGCTTAATGCATGTTCTATCTGCAGGTTAAATTGACAACGTTGTTGCTGCATTGCTCATGATGGTTGCTCGATCTTTCTCCATGTTTCTTCAACTTGTTCAACTGAATTGCAATAGTCTTGTTCATCTCATGTTACTTATTTGCCGTTTTCAAAGTGTCCGTGGAGGTGACAGAGATTGAGAGGAGAAGCACAATCTATCTTGTCATCTTGTGGTCCCTTGGCGAGGGGTAAAATAAGGGGACTGCCGTGGATAGTAATGTGTTTGGCCTGTAAATGTTTGGGTGGAAGAACGAACTCCTACGTCTCTTTGATGCCCTGAAGTTTGGGGACAAAAGGGTGTGTGTGTGTGTGTGTGTGTGTGTGTGTGTGTGTGTGTGTGTGTGTGTGTGTGTGTGTGTGTGTGTGTGTGTGTGTGTGTGTGTGTGTGTGTGTGTGTGTGTGTGTGTGTGTGTGTGTGTGTGTGTGTGTGTGTGTGTGTGTGTGTCGCTGTGAGAGAGGCCGTATGAAAGAGTGTTTGAGTGGCGGGGGAGGGAGTCGGTCAGTCTTAAAGATTGCAAGGCTGTTGTCGTGGAGACCAGAGGCCACAGGTGACCTCTGACCTCTGCCCAATCATAGTTCATTCACCAGAGGATGGTCAAGCTCTGGTTGCGTGCTTCTTTAGTCCTGGGAAGAAACGGGCTGAAGTTTAACAAGTGCTCTAAACTTTCTTCAAACAAAAATAAAAGCAGACTGATAGTGTGCTGACATGATTAATGGTACAGTTGTGTATCTGGAATGGCTTTGAACTGTAGACACATCCTGAAAAAAACTAAAAGCCAAAAGCTGGGGGAAATTCTCTTACATTACAGAGTCAGTGGACATTCAGAAACGGTCTCAATGAGAATGTCTACGGCTAACATCATAATTGCCGACGATTAAACGTTGCGTTGTGGTTATCCTCGACCCACAAAGATGTGTCTTTAAGCCTGGGTCCTCGATCCCTAAAGAACAGGATATTAATTGTTATCTCTGTCAGTTAAAGAAAAATAAGACAGATTGTAGACTAGATACAAGGTGAGCTGTTAAGATCAGTCCTTATCACAGGTCCTGCGGGGCCAACCGGCCCCGTAACTTAAGGAGAGACCCTGTAACTCGAGCGGGGGGGCATCTCTTTTCTTTCTTGGGTGAAACAGCTGAACTGTGGGTGTGTGAACGCATTTGTTTATAGTGTGTGTGTGTGAGAGAGAGAGAGAGAGAGAGAGAGAGAGAGAGAGAGTTCTTAAAAGCGCTGGCAGCTGATGTAACAGGGATTCTGCTGACCGTTGGATGTCTGCCGGCCGGCTGCTTAGCCCGGCAGAGCAAAAGAAATGAAAGAAGAGATGCAGAGTGAAATATTCTCTGCCTCCTTTTTTGTAATAACGTTGATGAGGAGTGCTTTTCAACATCAACAACCCTCCCGTCAGACAAGATTCCTCAGTGCTTGCTTATCCAAGGCTCTGCATAGACAACAAATAAAGTTGTTTTTTAACCTCCCAAATAATGTCATTGCTTGCGTGTCTAGTGTTTATGAGTAACTAGCGTTGTTGTGGCTTGACTGGTCTTGTTGACCCGTGCAAAGAATGTCAGTTGGTGCAAAGTTGCCAGGCAATATACCCCAGGCCAGCCGACACACAACACTGCTTCTGTTTTAGTGGACAGACCTTTCCGACCCTCAGGCCAGCCAACCAGCTAATCATCCGATAATCACCTTTTCCCCTCCTTTTACACTTCCACCGGGTCTTCCCTCCCTCATTAGTTCCTCCCTTCCTACCTTTTCTGACCAGCTGCTGTCAATCCTTCATCCTGTTAACTCTACGCTTCTTCCCTCCTCATCCGATAGACTGCTTATTGACGGTCAGTATGGGGCGTGCTGGAATGCTCTGAGGGGAAAGTGTTGTGCCCAGCTGGGATTAAACACAGTGCTCTCACGCCCTGGCAGTCGCTGTGTACTCATCCTCTCTCTCTTGAGGGACCGTCTGTCGAAGTGATTAAAGCATGGCCGCGCCGAAGGCAATCACTTTGGGGCCTTGGACCAGGTTTGCTCGGTCTGACCGACCGGCTGAAAGACTGTTTGGAACTGTTGGAACTGTTCCTCCCTAAGACGTGAAGCCCTTTAGCCCTCTAGACCAGACGGAGCTGCACTCCATCCACAGCACTAGGCTTTGCCGTCGTAAATCTAGCTATTCACACGCACATAATCTATGACCCACCATGTTGCTGTGATTGGAATGGCTAGCGCCTGCTTTTTCCTTCAATGTAAGGCTATGTTAATTCCTTTCTAAGCTACTTGACTGTGACAGATGTGGAGCGACTCAAATACTTTCTATTACAAAGTAGAGGCTTGGTTGTGCTGTGAGAGTCTCGCATTGCACCAATTTGATTAGCTTCAGTTGTATCAGTTCAAGCAGAACTTTATCAGTCGATAAAGTGCTATAATGTTTAATGTTGCTTGATATCAGCTAATATTACGCCGTTTGGATGGTTTGAGTTTGGAAGATTCTTTGCAGCGCCTGTGTGTGTGTAGGTGGTAAATCATAACAGGAATAGTTTGGCTTGTGTTTGTTTCTCTTTCAGTCCTTATATTTGAACATGCATACCATACTGAGCTTAGGTTTGTTTGGCGAGCCAATACAAGGGAGTTTGGAATACTTTCTTGTTTCTCGCGTCATCAGTGGAAGCCAATTCCTGGTTACACATGTAAATAGAAGTAAAAAGCAGTTTGGCACAGAGGTATTTGGTCTTTGTCAACATCGTAAGAGATTGGATACCTGGCAGGAGGTCAAATGTCTAAATGCCATTGTATAGTTTAGAGTGTAGCAACACTCTCCACCTGTAAGGTTTGAGTGTGGCTGAAGTGTTTGTACATGGTGTCAGCCCAGCCCAAGGGGCCTCAGCACTTCAGATGCAATCACAGATCCATAAATCCTTGCTTTCTAAACCAGAATAATAGTAACAACTTGCTTGCATAACTTAAAAAAGAAAATGCTGGTAGAAGCAAACGGATGTTATGCAATACTAATACTAAACATTCACGTGAATCCAATGGTTCCTCTAAATCTATTGTGTAGTTGCCAGGAATGCCGGGACCTCAATGACCTTCAGCGGAAGAAAGGTCAACGCATGGGAGGGTTAAAAAAAGACCCCTAGCCGGGGTCTTTGTCTCTGAATGTTCCTCGCTCCGATGGTGGTTATAAATAGCCCCCCTTCACATCTTAGCCTGCCGGCATCCGGCTGCTCGGACAAGGTCTGGTGTGAGTTTCGTCATAAGCTTGTTCAGATTATTTCTTAATGTTTTCATTGCGTAGGCTTATCTCCCCCGATGTATCACCACACCCTCCACCACCATTGATAGATACTGACGTGTACTTTGTTAGTAAAGCCCGGTATAGTACTATGCCTTTTTATGGCAATTGTTTGGCAGTTACAGTCCAAATCCTTGTGTCTTTCTTGACATTCTTGCTGTTTTACGCTATTTGATCGAATCCTTAGCCTAGCTTTTGTCTATACCACTAGGGATCCAACCTGACAGTGATTTGGAACAAAGCCTGATCCACTGGACCAACTCAATACTGGTTACAAAAGCCTGTATATATATTGGCATTTCCCTTAACAAAGTATTGTATAGCAAAATAAAGGAAAAAAATTGAGAAAAATCATTTTGGTCGTGAGTCACAAAGCAGCTATATTAATCACTGCTGATGCTATGTATGCAGAGGTTGACAGACTTGGCAGGTTTCCCTTAGCCTGCATAGTTCCCAAAGCTGGTTTCCGTCTTGTTATGGAGGATCACTGCAGGATCCTAGGAGGAAATGAGTCTGGTCCAAAAAGGTCTCCTCATACCTTACAGTCAGACAGGTAGATGAGGTTGTTAGCAGACCCTTAATACCTGCCCTTTTTATGAGTTGCCTTTGTGCCTATCTCCAGTACCAATCACATCTATGTGTCTGTTTATCCTTCTTCACATTTCCTGCCTGCTCGTTTTCTGTACTGTTTCCTTTGTTCTTTTACTGCTGCACTTCCCTTCAGCCTGCCAAACACTCAAGCAAAACCTGCAGGTGCGTCCCTCAGCTACCTCCGCTGTGTGAGAATGAAGAGAGACAGTTAATAATCTCACATCAACAACGCTATCATCTGTGGAATCTGGTCTGAAGCATGGCTGCAAGGCTCACCAGTAATGACAAGGACGGTGCGCTCGTTAAGGATAATAAAGAGTTACCGAGCACTGCTTCATTTGGGGGCTATTGCCCTTTCATTCATCATGTCTGTATTCATAATTTATACTTCATGTGGTCTAGTCAGCGGCTTTCGAGGCACCGGATAAAAAAAAAAAAGCATTCCATGTTCACTTTTATGGGAATGGCTTTGATTGTCTGCCAGGGTGTTCTGCATATCTGCGGGGCAGGGCACTTTATTATTTGGACCTCCACCAAGACTTCTCATCGGGTCTGTACAATCCATCGGTTCACTCACTTCCCTGGCGCTTCCCAAACATCTTGTCAAATCAGCCCCCCCCAGCCCCGGGGCCCACCTCGTCCCGAGGGAGACCAGAGAGAGACCAGAGAGAGCTCTTCTCTCAGGGAGGAGGCAAACAATGTGCTCTCTCTCTCTCTCTCTCTCTCTCTCTGTCTCTCTCTCTCTCTCTCTCTCTCTCTCTCTCTCTCTCTGTCTCTCTCTCTCTCTCTCTCTCTCCCTCTCTCTCCCTCTCTCTCTGTGTAAAACGATAGGGCATCGGAACCTACGCTGTGACCAAGCCTCCTAGGAAGGAATGGGGTTGGGGGGGGGGGGTAACTCATTATCTCGCCAGTCCACACAAAGACGTACCTATCCACTTCCTTCTCCTCATCGTCCTTACATCCTGGACTCATTCTCTCCCTGCCGTCGTTTACTCACCTCCTCCGATCATCCCCCCTCCATCTTCCTGTTCTGTCATTCTCTGTAGACCAGTCTGACCCCCTCCATCTCCCCCCCCCCCCAACTCTATTGTGCGTTTAACTTTCCACAAACATACCCGTGCATTATATGCAGCCTGAGTAGTCGTCCGGTTGGGCCGTGTCTGCCCCGTGTCAACAGCAGGGCTGGCCGGACCGCTTGGCGTGAACCATCTCACATCCTGGTCCTTTGTCTGTGAACCGGGAGAACAGGTTTGACCGCACTGGGTCCAAAAAGAGGAATCTCTGTGTGAATTATCCACACAAAAAGAGAGAGAATGAGGGTGATGTGGGGGGGTATGTGTGGATGGGGGGGGGGGGGGGGGGGGGGGGGGGGGGGGGGGGGGGGGGGGGGGGGCGGTATGTTTGGGTTTTCCTTCACAGGAGACTCGGATGTTGGCTGATCTCGAAGAGTTCCGATTTAGTGTGAGAGTGTTATAGAGTTATAGGATGCTGTTGTACCTGAACATACCATAGTATTTACCATATACTATAGTACCATAGTACCATATAATAAACCATGATGGATCACCACTGTGATTTTATACTTTGGGACAAGGGTTCTCTTTTGACACAGCTCAGAAAAAACTAACCTAAAACCCTGAGGTGAGGTGGGACATTCTCCTTTATGGCTCTGCAGAAAAAGGGAGGAGGTTAAGACAGTGAGACTGCATTAGAGTTCAGCCTCCTCCCATCTCCACCTCCCCTCGCAGTTTAACTTCTATGGCAACACACAAAGTTGTGTTGAGTGACACTGGCTGGGGCATGATATAGAGCGAGACAGAGAGAGAGCGTTTGACACAGCATGGGATTAGGATCACAGAGCTGAACTGAAGTAGCAGGTAGGTTATCTGTTACATGAACCTTTTTTTGATTTTAAACCTCCATTCTTTACATCACTGCTACACATCTGTTTAAATAGCTTTTGTCAATGTGGATTTTGTTAAGTTTAGTAAACTTTTGTATAATCATTTTCTATGCTAGCAGTTCCTCACACAGCTGGCTATTGTAATCATCAGTTATTATTGTAAATCAGGAACAAAAGTGAACCTTGTATAACCTGTCAGTGCAAGTCTACACATTGTAATCATTTCTGTTGAAAAAATGCTATGGACTGTAAAGTTACTGCATGGGAACATGCTTTACACAGTATAAACACCCACAATATTCCAGGAAAAGCAGAAGACCCACCAGTTATGAATATATATTTTTCACATCCATATGAGTCAATATGAACATATCCATATTTATTTGAAGCAGAGATGGGAGAGGTGTAGGCTGCGATCCTTCTACGGTTAGTGAGGAAGTTCTGATGTTTGTGATGTAGAACCACCCACATTTTCCACCTTCCAAGGAGGTGATATTTGAATCCACTGGTCTGATCCACTAATCCTTTCCTCGGAAATCCCCAAAGACAGGCACTCAAAATGATTGCACCCTGTACATACAAGAACAATGTTTCAGGAAGTCTTAGCTTTGTTTTCAAAATTTGATCGTTTCTTTTTATTGTGGTATCTTAATTATCGTGGCCTTGCGACTTGAAAGGCCTCACAAGCGAATGGCATACATCACTATATTTAACTTACTTTTAATTGTGTTATAGCGTAGCCTTTGAGTTTATTGTTGGGTCTTTGTAGTGTAGTCTGCTCTTGCCAACCGGCCCATCGTGTTAATAGTGGCCACGATGGAGGGATTTTAAAACCGGTGTTTCCCACAGATTATTTTCTTCTACTCAGCACTCGCTAACACCAAACGCTAACCTTATTTACACAGAAACTTTGGGTAATGCCGAAAAAATGTGGCATCAGCATCAGTGTTTACCCACGCTGCACTTATCTCACCCGGTTCATTTTCTGTCTACTTGTGGCCGGCTGAACACAAAACAGAGGAGCGAGGCATACAACAGTTTCAGATATTTCTTTCTCTCCATTGCGATTCAGTCGATGTCACAGTCACATAATAAGAAGACTGAGAGAGTGGGACTCAGGACAGTTATAGCACAATGGGTGTCTCACTGCTGAGGATAATTACAATGGACATCATAGTATACACAAGTAATGTTTGAGGTCATTCTTCTAAACTGTGTTTGTGTGGGCTGGTGCGCTCTCTCTCACACACCTGCTGTTTAGTGAAAGTGGTTCAGGTGTGAGTTGATGTACTGGGTGGGAGTCACTCTAAATGCATCGCTGTAATCACAGTGCGGTGGCTCCTACATGAACCCTTAACAGGGGCAAACAATGGAGCCTTTTCTGTTTTGTAGCGGCAGATAGAGGACCTTTTGTGGAAGGTTCACGTTCACATACGTTTGCCTTTTATAAGCTTAATTTAGAGCTATTACTCCTGGCTACCTCTCCTCTTTCTATTCAACGGTGGGCCTGTTATTGGGGAGTGGGGTTTAATGTTTCCTAGGAGTGACAGGAAATTGTGAATTTTTTAAAGGTGCTGTAGGATTTAGTGGCATCTAGTGTGAGGTTGCAGATTGCAACCAACTGATTACCACACCCACCACCAAGTGATGAGGTTTGTTGATATATTATTAAGTAGACCTACAGTCTGTCAAACTGTAGGTCATAGTTTATGAGTAAGATAGTGATTAGGATTAAAAGCTTTATGTCTGTTCTGGGCTACTGTGGAAACATTGTGGTGCATCATGGTGGGCTCTGTGGAGGAGGACCCACTCCCTATGTAGATATAAAGGGCTTGTTTTAAGATAACAAAAAAAAACAACCATCTTTCTTATTTTCATGGGATTATACACAAATAAAAGGGATGAAATAACGACAATGATATTCCATTTCTGCCTCGTCCGTTCCACTACAGTGCACCTTTAACTCTCAGTCTCCTGAATTGTAAACCCAGGAATAGCCGCCTCTGTCTGCCTGGGACAGAAATCCATTAGCCCTGTGCTAATGGCCACAGCCCCACAGCCTTACCATCAGTGCTTATGCACCATTTACCAGAGGGAGACCCATTAATAATTAGCTAGTTAGAAATGTACGGAATGTCCCTCGGTTCCCTTCCAACGCTTCCCCATCATCCACTGCAAACAAGGCCCGCTGCTCTGCGCTTAACACACTTTCGTCAATATCTTTCAGCAAACAACTCTGTCTGACCTCACCCGGTGAGAGGAGGCCAAACAGAGAAGTTGGACTGGATCAGGATCAGCAACAAAAAAAACGAAATCGTTGTGTGTGTGTATGTTGTTTGCTCTTTGTGATTCACACAGTGCTGCTGCCTACGTAGCACTTTACCTTGTAGTGCCTTTGATATCGGTCTTGTTCTCCCCTCTGTTATATAGAACCACACGGGCGTTATGTCATTACAAGTGCATAAAGTCCTTTTCTTGTACACAGTACCTAGCCCATGAACGGTGCCAGGTGCCGCAAATAGACACTGTCGAAACAATTACTTGATACAACTCCACGATACTACAGTCTATATTTTACCATAAATATAGTACACATATCCTTTTCAGGTTGTGCCCTGTATAAAATCAGGATGTGAACTAGATATTCTTCAATGCTGACATGAGCAGAGTACAGTATCGACTGTACAGTCCTGGGACTCTAGATCAACATCAGACTACATCGACCTCTTCCCATGGTGCTCCCCAGTGTACTGCTGTCCTCGCAGCTCTCGTGTCCGTACAGCCATCCATCATAGCACTGGTAAGGCCCGGATCAATGGGGTCTGACAAAAGGCCAATGGACCCCAGACAGGCGTCCCTGATAAGTCCAACAGCCATACTGAGGCCGTGTAGCAGGTTGTTTGATTTAAATTGCTCCACAAATACAATTCATTGCAGTCCGATTTGACAGTAAGGGGGCCGAAGCTTATCGGCCAGGATGATGGTAATTGATGGTGATGGGCTGAATTGGTCAGAGGAATTAGCCTAGCTAGAGCAGGTTCAATACGTAACACAAAGGTCATCAGTGCAATACAAAGGTTTTATCGGTTATCGAAGAGGAACATGTTCAAAGAGATGAACATGTTCCAAAAGAAAGTATCAGGCAAGCGCCAGATTTAAATGGGAAATCTGGGATTAGTATTTTGATCACGCAAACCATATTTGGGTTGGATCGTGGCCTCCAGCTTTATCCCTGATTGACGCGTCGAAGCTTGTAGGATAAAGCCAGTAGTGTCCAGTACTTTTTTCCATGGCCGACATTGTCTGGCTAGATCAGTTTGGTCTCAATGGGGTCTTTTACGTCAAACGTTGACCTTTTGGCCCCTGACAAGTCTCAAGCAGTTGCCATCAATGGAAGGCGTGTGAGTCAAAATAGCACGGCAATCATGTCACTGACCACCAGTGGAAAATATCTTATGTTTCCCCAGACACAGTAGTGTCTGGGGAAGTCACATAGTTATCTGTCTAGCAAACTGTTAATCATCATAAGGTATAAATATCTTGACATGTTTTTTTCTTTCTTAGTAAATTTTTACTGTAATTGACCTGAATCTCTATCCATCTTTATATTTAACTACATTTTTAAAATTTGTATAGTATTTGTATTTTTACCAGGTGCACTGGGTTTCTGTCTACTGTGAGTTTATTGGTTGGTATACCCTGTCTTGTTGTGCAAAAAGTTCTTGCGCATCTTTTTACATGAAGAAGTAGCGGGCCACCACTTCTTCATATCTCATAGCATGTGGTGAGAAGGGCTGAACACACAGTTTTCATGTGGGCCTTGGGTCAGTTCACCACCAAATGCTTATTTTTAACATGTGTGTACATGTCTGTATACTCAACCCAGCACCTAGCGCTGCATAGATCTCTGCCAGAGAAGCAATGTGTTTCTCCTGACTTGACTTCAAGGCTCCATGAAATAGCCTCTGTCTTTCTGTTAGTCTGTCGGTCTGCCTGTCTTCTTCTGTCTGCCTGTCTGCCTGTCTTTTTCTCCCCATCCCATAATGAATAAACTCCTGATAATTATAGAGTGCTGCTGCTTTGCGATGCCCATGGGCCCCGGAGCTAACTCATTACAGTCTGGCCTGTTAAGGGCCAATATGTGCAGCCCCACTGCCCTCCTCCCAGCCCTCTGCCTGGCCCTGAGCACCTTGGGCCCCCAGATGTTCAATCACTCCACATGTCACAACACTAAAGAGAAAATACTCACTTTTTAGCACTGTTAAGGCTTTTTAATGTTTTATGCTGTTTTAATGCATGAGCAATTTCTTTGACAGGGGTCACGCATGCCTTGCTCAACTGGTCGAGCATGGCACAACTGACTGTTACAGCCCCAGGGTTAGGGGTTAGCTGCCCACTGTGGCCACCCATGCTACTAATGTAAGCATTCTTCCTATTGTAAGACAACAGCGGCCCACCGAACGGTTCAAATCCCCCTGGAGGTTACGCTCAGTTCAGATGCAACGCTCTCCCCGTGTGCCCAGATGAATCCTCTTTGTGCCCTCCCTCTCGTAGCGCTGGCAACCTCACTAATGTGTTAATTGCCCGTCACTGCAGTATACAGTCAGTCTGGCCCATAGAAAGCTCCGCTGGCAGAAGCTTCCTGAGACCGCCAGCCCCGTCCTGCTGAGTCAAACCTCTGCAGTAAAACACAACACAGCAGTCATCCATTACCGAGCAGTGGAAGGGGAGCAGAGTTACAACCCCATTTGACAGTCCGCAAACATTATTTTTACGCAATTATTATATTGTCATCAGCAGTTTTTACAATTGACGATCACCCTGAAATTCTTTGGGTCTGGAAATATTATAGTTGCCTTTTATTATGAATTAGCCTATTAACACATTTTAGTTTAACATTTTCATTCAACAATTAAATAATAAATATATCGTTATATATATTCCCAGGATTATTTCAAAATGCTCTTCAAATAGCCCAGGCTACCGAGATACGCCGCTGCATAATACGGCCATATAAGTATCAGGCTGTGTTTAGCCAAGCAGCTCGTAGGCTTGTGAGCACAGCTCCTTCTACAGTGAGGACGGAATGTGTCATCTGCAAGTGTGCTGGTGTGGGAGTCTGAACAGGACCCATACTGTATCCAACACTCGCGTCAACAAACTTTGATCATGGGACAGGAGAGAGAAGCAGGGTGCGTGAGAGAGACTGATGAGAGAAAGGTTGGCACAGGGGCGGAGTACCAACGTCTTTTTTTTGTAGCGTTTGGCAGATAGCTGCTCACACCTTTCGGTGCGTCAGCCAGTGATCTATTGAGCGAGGTGAAGCACACACACATTGAAGTGTGTGTGTGCGTTTGAGGGAGAGTGCGCCGATGGCACATCAAAAGCCGCGGACGAGCCTGAGCTTGTGTTGTGAAGTACACAAGCGTCTTTGGAATGTGTCTTTTCTGTGGCTCTCTGTGTGATTCTCCACGCGGAGGTGACCGGCCCCCAGCCCGAGTGTCCCCACGGCACGCTCTGGGTTTATTTCCATGAGTTACTTTGTGTTTTTCCGTTGGCCCCCTGACTGGTGCACTGGCTCAGAGAGTGCCCCTCCGGAAGCCGTTTAACTTACTGTTTAACACCTTTTTTTCCCACGGCGACGCACGGGGAAGTCAGATACGTTAATGAGCAGGTAGGGGTCAGGCGCGTCGCTGAAGGACGCCTAGACCGAGGACATTGAGTTGCGAACCCAGAACTGTCCAGCTGGGAGTCAAATACACGTCACACTGTTTTGGGTGACTCAACATTTTGCATCCAACTGAACTGACTTGCATAGTACGTTCTAGCTAGAACACTACGCCTAAAGGTTCAGAACAAAACATATGATAGAGTCAAGGCATTGAATGAAGACACATTATTTGTGATGATCCAATCTATTGCCGCCATTGTTTTTCTATTGTATTTTATTTATAGCAAGTGGGATAAGATGAGTTTGGTGAACAATATAATTTCAGCTGATTCAGTATTAAGTGGCTGTCAGAAGTAATCCGACCTCTGTGAAACAAAGGCTTGTTTGATCATCTAATATATTGAGCTAGAGTGAATTGTACTTCATGTCAAATATCAAATCATAGTTCATATTATTCACTATCCAAAGATTTGGGGTTTCTAGCAGAGAATAAAACCCTGCGGCTGGCAGTCCAGCAGATGCAAGTCAGGATGTGAGAGTCTTATGAAGCTGGTATGCTCCACCTGCTGTCACTTAACACCACCAGTAGTTGATGTTGGCCTTCTTTTTAAGTTTTCCTTCAAGAAAAAACTCCTTTTGAACAAAAGCACATGAGAGCTTTTTTGTAGCGCCGCAGCATAAATCAAAAGCAAAGCAATCCACATACTATCAAAGGCTCCGGGCCTCCACCCTTTACCAAGTCACACACACACACACACACACACACATGAGCGCCCACACGCGCACACACACACACGTGCGCATTCACACAAAGTGTGAAGTGCCGGTCCCTTATGTTTGGGGGCTGAGTTGTAAACCTTGCAGGGCCTCCCTGTACTCCTGTACTCCTGGCCCATAAACCTTTGGGCGATTACCGAGAACAACTGGACGCAAGATTTCCTAATGCCTGACGGATTTGTGCTCCCTGCCTAAAAGGATTTTCTGCTCATATCCATCTTCCCCAAGCTGTGTTTTGCTCACTCACTCTCTCTTTCTCTAGCACTTCTCCACACCGATTCACACCGATTCGCCAGCCATAGGGATCTTAATTTGGTGTATTGATTTTTAACAAAGTGACTCTTCCGATATTTCTACGGTATTGTTCTCTTTTCGGCTCTGTGCCCAACATTGATTGCTTTTCATCTACAGGAAGTACATACTGTACCGCCTACTGGGGGCCTAAACCCCTGTGTAAGAGGTCATGGGGTTCTGTATAAGATACATTTTAATGTCAGGCTGCCTTGTTAAAAAAGTAAGCATCGAAATTACTCGCTGATAAGACCTTTCTTGGCAGACAAAAAAGGAAACAGCTCAAAAAACATTATATTCTAACCAATATATTGATGCATCCCTTCACTTAAATGATGACGATATTGACTTCTGTATTGACGCGTCACACACCATCCCTGCCCGTAAAACCACATAAACAATTAGGTTTTCTCCTGACCACACCACTAACAAAATGCATTGTTAATGTTAAATTATGTTACCGGTATCCCATCAGCGGTTAGGCGTGACTAACTAGTCGTGCGTCAGTGCATGCATGAAGCCAGATGTGTACACAGAATGTTTTGTTGTTTGGAAGCCTCATGAATACCTCTCCCATTTACCGCCCGCTAGCTGCTATGCTATTTTAACCATCTGAGTAATCGATGTCAACGGCAGGAAGGGGGGGAGAGGGGGGCAGTGAGGGTCCACCTCTCTTGAAGAATAGTGCATTCATGCTGTTTTTTAGAGAGGATTTAATAATGGCTCTGGGAATCTGACTATGCCTGTGTGAGCTAGAGCAGGGGTTCTCAACCACTGGGCCGCGGACCGGTTTCGGCCAGTGAGCCATTTGCCACTGGGCCGCAGAGATAGTAATGAAGACTACAAAAATGAGATGCCGTCACATCAATCCCAACCCCACTTCTCTATCATGCTGAAGTCTGCCTGCCACTATCGCCTCTAAGTTTTTGTTGGCTTATACCGGGCCTTGAAAATATTACAAATATGCATACTGGGCGATTTCAGTGACTTTGTCACTGACGATATATTGGTTTCCAGTCCCTCAACGTTTGAGGATCGTCCACTGCCGAGTACTACTCTGATCTGTTATTTTTAATAAATAGTTCTGACATGATTCATAAGAAGTTATTAGAATAAAATTGTAGGCTACCCATCTGTTAACATTTTCCACAAAGGAATTTCCCTTCTCTTATATCAATTTGCACTTGCCTTATGATTATCTGTGTGGAACAAAAAAGAAAGAAAATCTATTTGCTTTTAATGGTATTGCATTTATGGCATTGTGACGTGTTTCCATATAGAAATCTCCGTCTCCACTTGCATTCAAACCAACTCTTTAAAAACAGGGAGAGTGGACAGCATTGCGGATGTAACCCTATTGTAAAACTATTGTCTAGAAAGGAAAACCATCATGAACATACTTTACACTCACAGCACACGCCAGCACAACAGCGCTCCACCCTAAGGCAACAGAGGCAATAGACTACGTCTGTAATGAATGACACCATTGAACATCTGCAGTCTGTATACTCCTCCCCCTCATCTCTATGCGAGTCCCAGGTAGGATAAGGGCGGCCGAGGCGCGTTCGTGTGTGTTTTACAGCCTGGAGAATGTCTCCTTGCTGCTGGCGGGGATGTTTATGCTGGGAAGGAGAGCGAGGTCAATGGGGTGAGATCAATATAAAGGCCTTTAATGAGGCGGTCTGAGCACAAGGAACAGAGGGAGTGGTAAAGAAGAAAAGGAGAGCTGTGGTGCTGGTTGGTGTCGAGGGTGGTGGAGGAGGGAGTGACAGTAATGATGAGAGGCTGGACTCAAGAAGGATATGAGACAGTAGTGCCAACTGGGATGGTGGTTCTGGTACTCTTCTTAATCCCCATCTATGCCCTTGGAATACACCTTACTCTCGTCTGCTGCTGTAGCCCAACGCAGACCGGCCAATCAGAATCCTTTTAGATTCATGTGGATCATAAAACATGGAGGGCGTAGACATTTCCGTGGAATGATCCAGAAAGATGTGCCAAGTTGTGTGTTTGCATGGAATATAAACGTATATCACAGTCTAATATAAGGGTTGTTTGTGTTAGTGGTTCCATTGTACTCCAATAAAAATTCCTCAATGCGGTCTTAACTTAGAGACTCAAAGATAAAAATATGCAGTTTATATTGCTTTCTACGTTGGAATATAATCATAAACAGACAAGTAATTGCAGTTTTGTTTGGGTTTGGGTTTGTTGACACACACACAGAGGCTATGCCTATAATTGCACATCATATGCTCTATAAATTGCATGCACATGATTATGTTAATGGATGAAGTACGGCAACAAACTTAGGCACCCTCATTTTTACAGTTTTTCCATGGAATGGGTGTTTCCCAAAATACTCGTGTTGACTCTGGTTTGAAGGGGAATGAGTCCGGATGCAGCATCATGGTTTATGAAGTTATGTAAGAGACTTGTGAGGTTTTATGATCCTTGAGAAGATCTTCCATTCTCTCACTGTTGGAAACTGAATCGACGGTTGAAATGTTATGATGACGATAACAGGATGGTAATGTTAACATTGTTCAATCTTAGTTGATTATTCCTGTAATTAATTTAGTCCAACATACAAACATCCCTTTCACTGTGCCTTGTTGCAACAGTCTCTATGTTTTTTGGGAGGCTTCATTGCAAAGATTTCCCATATGGAAAATGAAAATAGATACAGTTTGCATGTCTGTGTGATATGGAGGGTGTCATTATGAAATTAGAGCACTATGCTGCAGTCTGCACTCACCGTGTGGTCAACCGTGTTGGTCTTTATGTTCCCAGAAACAGCTGTCTGGATTGCGAAACGCAGTCCAAGACACATCTGTGCTATCTCAGGTTTTTGCGTGTGTGTGCTGAGTGCACGATAGGCATCTTTAGTGAAAGAGGAGGAGCTGTTTGTCATTGTGACACCAGCTATGATGATAGACATCTTCAAATGTATTCTGAATCACTGTGGTTAAGAAGTCATTGTGCCGTGGTTACTCACAAGTACACATGCAAGTACCATTTACAGTTCTCACTGTGTTGGTAATTTTTTCAATTTGTTTTTTTCCCAGTGCCGGCCTCATTGGTAACCAATGGCTGCCTCGGTGCAGACCCTCCCTCGAACGCGAAACTCCTCCAGCAAGACCTTCCGCTCGGCCCCACCTCTCTCCTCCAACTGCACCATGGGAAGTGTAGGCAGTCTGGTGGAGAGGCCAGATGTGTCCCCGACCAAGAACAGTCGTGCCATGCCCCAGGTGAGGCCCCGGCAGAGCAACGGGCTCCTGAAGAAGGGCTTCACCCAGAGAGACCTGCTCAACTACCTCAACATCAGCAGGTGGGTGCGCTGCAGTGAAGCCAGCTTAAGTCCACTCAGCATGCACATTTCGTTGGCAGCTAACACTCAATGGGGGATTTTTCTTTAAAACAGGAAGGAGCCAAGAACAAATCCAGGAAGTAGGAATAAAACGGAAGTTATCTCTGGCTGCACTTCTCTCAACGGGCTCGAGGATGAAAGCCTCTACACCAAGGTCTATAATAAAGACGGAACTGAAATAGACGTGGGGAAAAACTCATTGCCGATCGGAGGGAAATATGGAAAGGTAACTGCTGCTGTTGTGTTGTTGAGATGGGAAAGCTATTTCGGCATTTTGCAGCTACTTCCCAAACTGTTTTTTGAAACAATGCGTGGGAAGTACTTAAAATGGCAAGCAATGGTTCAGGTATTTCGATTTTTATCAGGGGAATATAAAGATAACGAATGTGTTTACATTCTGGCAGTATCAGTTGGGTAATATTTAACGTAAGCCAATCATAATTTTTAATCCCGGTTGGTGTTTATCTTTTGGCTGAACCACAGATTTTATGATCTTGTTGGTATGAGGCCTTTCAAAGTGTCTCGAAATAAATTCAAATTTTCAACCAATCAGAGTGTTAGAAATAAATAAATTCTTCGACCAATCAGCGCATGTATCTAGATACGTTTGGGATCGTCCTATAAAGGAGAGATGCACACCCCTAGTAAAAGGATAATCTTTGTGGCTAAAGCAGGTGACATACTTCAGTTAGAGTGGCCTTTGTCTGCCTTCTAAATGATTTATGACTGTTGGCCATCGGCCAGATTGGATGGTTTAAATTGGTCAGGCTGAGATTGATGTATAGATAAAGTAAAAAAAGTAAATAAAACCTGCCAATCTCGATAAAATCAATTGACCGTTGCAGTCATGAATCATTCAGTATAATATACTGCCCTACAAAGGCAAACCGCAGTATCTGCCTCAACAGTGAAACAGCGAAATGGCTTTAAATGGTTTAGTGTTAAGTAGATAAGTGTAAATACCGTTAATAAACAATGATTCAATCGAGTAATTTGAACCTGGAAAAGATCCCCAATATTTTTGACCTCAAACAGTAGTTTGTATTACTATAAATGGCTTTTTAGATTTATAGACAATACACCGGCAGTACAGCAGCAAAGTGCTGTAGCTAGTGTTTCAACATTAAGAGAAAGAAAGTGTCTTAGTACATTCTATTTGTTTAAAAATTAGTTTAATTTAGCCGACTATATGTTATAAAAAAGCAGTTTATGAGTAAATTGTGACTCATAACCGTTAATTAAACCAAGATAAAGTTATTAACCACCTCCTCATTATCAACTTCTTCAGACAACCTAATCTCTATCACTACATTGAATAGAATACCAAGGCAGTTTAAGAGCAGAGACCTCAACCGTGTCGATGGATTATGAACACAGACACAGCTAGACACAGTCTAGCACACTAGACAGAGTTTGTGAGTTTGCCGCACCTCAAAAGCCACCGTATTACTCATGTATTTTAATGACTGATAAAAAATGTGTAGGAGGATTTCGTCTAGTCTGCAGTTAATAATTAGGGATTATGTTTTTATGTATAAGAAAAGTTACTTAAGATAGCTAGAAATAACGTAAGCAGCATTTGAAGTATTTCTAAGCCGTTCCACCCTCCCGTTGTCTCCCCCCCTCCCCCCTGCAGACTCATTTCAGGCCTTCTGCCTTCAAGCGAGTCGCTCCGAAAAACTTCAGCTCCATGCAGAACCTGTACCCCACGTCCCCGGTGGAGGACCTGGACTACAGGAACAGCGGGATGCCCCGGGCTTACGGCCACCCGCCCCCGGCCGTCTCTTCCTCCTCCTCCTCTTCCTCGCCTTCCCGCCATGGGAGGGCCAGCAACACCACAACGATAACAACAACGTCCAGCGCGGGCCACAAGGTGTCCCCTCGCCTCATTGAGTCATCAGCCATCATGGCTTCTATGTTACATAGATAGATAACTTTATTTATACCCGGAGGTAGAATTAATGATATGTTATGTAGATATAAATATAGATATAGATATAGTTATAGATAGATAGAGAGAGAGAGAGAGAGAGAGAGAGAGAGAGAGAGAGAGAGATAAACTTTATTAGCTTAATTCCTGTGTTACAGCACAGCTGCAGTGGTAGCCACAGGAAATAATGCAACACAATAAAAGTATAAAGTAGTGCTAAGGAAAAGAAAAATATATGCTAAAGTAAAAGCTTAAGTAAGGACAAAAAGGACAAACAGGACAAACAATATAAACAGTATAAATGATTATTATTATCACCGATACTTGAGCCTGCATGACTCTTGTCTCGTTATTATCTGAAGCACCTCTTTAAACAAAACAAACGCACCTCATCTCTGTGATCTCGAGAGGAGTCAAAGTCAATGAATCACGCGCACTGTTGTTTTTGTTATGACTGACGGGTACTGAAGCATGACGTTTCCTCTCCTGTCCAGGCCTTGGCTTGCTTGCGCGGCGCCAGTCAAGAGGATGACAACATGTCCGACTCGGGACACAACTCCATGAACAGCCTGCCTCCGTACCGCCCGCCCTTCCGCCCACACCTGTCTCAAATCAGGTAGACCACTGCTTCCTTATCATATGACACTGCTGCTCTATGACTTATATGTTAGAACTTCAGCAACCGATGGTGTTTTACATTCACGTTCAGTCATCCCGTAAGTGCTTTTATACAAAGCGAGTGACAGTGTCGGGGAGGCAGTGAGAACATTCAAATTCTTGAGTGCTGCACTACCCAGGTTTAAAGAACAGCTGCACAGAGTTGCAGAGTAGCTCTAGGAGACATGGCTGTGCTCTTACTCGGAAAGTACGGTCGGTGATCGGCGCTGCGCATTGAGACGGTTCTAATCCGACTGTGGGTTCCCCGCAGCGCGTCCACGGGCCACATCAACACCATCGGCTCCCTGGACCGCTCCTGCATGGGTCCCCGGGGCGTGGGCCCGGGCGGGGCCGGGATGGGGGGCGACGTGGCGGTGACCTGTCGGAGCATGGCCACCCTGAGCCATCTGACGCCCTGTCCGGGGGAGGCCCCGCCCCCTTACGAGCTCCCCCTTTCCCTGTCCATGGAGGACGTGGTGAGTGCGCGGTGGAGCACAGAGCAGAATCCGTCTTCGTGATGCAACCCCTTTTAAAGCAACCGTATGAGCGGCTACCTCTCTGTTCCTGGGCCACAGGTCCGGGATCTAGAGGAGCGCCTGGTGGAGAAGGAGTACGAGCTGAAGCAGATGAGGAGGAACCTGGACGAGAGCGAAGGCGCCATCGCTCAGGTGGGTGGACGCCCCTTCCTGTTCTCAAACTTCGGTTGAGGGCGAGCGTCTGCGTATTGCGTAATGTGTTTTCTGGGAGACATGATGCTCCACCACCGGAATAGACACTAACACCTACCAACAGCAAGGTATGTGTTGCACTAATATTTTAGGATGCCCGTTACTATAGTAACAGATACCACAGGCTCTTCCACTGCAGCTGTTCGATAAATTGAAAAACGACTTTAAGTCAAATTGGATTTGATCAAATCTAAAGTATTCATTCACCCCCCCCCCCCCCCCCCCCCCCCCCCCCCCCCCCCCCCCCCCCCCCCCCCCCCGGGTGTGTCCAGGTGTTCGAGGGGAAGCAGCGGCTGTGGGAGAAGGAGGTGGACGAGCTCAAGGGCCTGTACGCCGCCAAGCTGAGGCAGGTCTCCCAGCACGCCCAGCGCTCCCAGCACAGCCTCCAGCTGCAGCTGCTCCGGGCCCAGCAGGAGAAGGGCCGCGCCCAGGAGGAGCTGGACACCCTCCGCAGGGTCAAGGGTCAGGAGGAGGAGGTGGGCGCAGTCAGCCCCACCCTGGAGGAGACCCGCTGGCAGGTATGTGGTTGGGGTGGAGCACAGTGTTTGTTGAGCATTAAGGGTAACGAGTGCTAGGTCACACCGTTAGCAGAGATGATTAAGCCACCCGATCGACACAAGGATATAGTGGGGTAGTGATCGTTCATGGACGTGAACATGAATGCGCTTTCTGAGGTACCATCACATTTATTCATCTGAATGAGACACAGGTGGTGGTTGATGGTTCAACCGTTTAGCTCAGCTGTGGGCCTGTGCAGCTGACCTGACCCGACCATGGCACTAACACCGCCAGGGATCAGGGTTGTGAATATTATAGTGTAAGAAACAATGGCTAAAGTCGTCCCTTCCATCAGCAAGTGGAACATATGTATTTATTTATTTAAAAGCCTCAAAGAGCCAAAACACACCAAAGACATGCACTTGAGAAGGCTTGGTTTTTTTTCCACGTAAGCATCTTGGTTTTTGGCTTACATGTCCTCCCCTCTCGCCCTGCTCTCCTCTCCCCCCCCCCCTCCCCTCCCCACCCAAGGTGTGCCAGAAGTCGGGGGAGATCTCCCTGCTGAAGCAGCAGCTGCGCGACTCCCAGGCGGAGGTGACCCAGAAGCTGAGCGAGATCTTCCAGCTGAAGACCCAGCTGCGGGAGACGCGCGGCGGGCTGCGGAGCCGCGGGGGCCAGCTGGACACGCTGCAGCGCCGCTACACCTGCCTCAGCCAATCGCACGAGGAGGACGCCGCTGCGGGCGGAGCCACGGGTACGGTCACGCTCTCTCTCACGCGCCTCATGTCAGTAGACAACAAGCGGTCTCGCTTTGTCTTTCATGTCGCAGTGATACAGTGTTGGGACGTTCATCGGCTTGATTGAAAGCAAATTGTTATGCAATACATAATTGTTTGGTAATTCTGTGAGTTCATTAACATTGTAAAAAATAATGAAAAGAATTAGAGATGCGAAACATTCTCATCTCCTGCTAACATCTTCCTCTGTCGTCGTCTTCTAACATCCTCCCACGTCTACTCAAATTTTCTATCGTCTCCTCCTCCTAACGTGTCCTCTTGTCTCCTCCCGTGTCTTCCGCTCCTCTCCTCCCGCCCTCTCTCGTGTCCTGTCATTCCATGCTCTCATCTCCTATCTTCTCCTCCTCTCATCTCCTATCGTCTCCTCCTACTGTCTCCTGCCATCTCTCCCCGTACATCTCCTCACATTTCCACCTAATATCACCTCTCGTCTCCTCCCCTCTCCTGTCTTTTCCCCCTCTAATCTCCTCCCGTCTCCTCCTAACATCTCCTCTGGTCTCCTCCTCTTCTTTCCTGCTATCATCTCCTCCCCTCTCCTGTCTTTTCCTCCTCTAATCTTCTCTTGTCTCCTCCTAACATCTCCTCCGGTCTCCTCCTCACATCTCCTCCCGTCTCCTCCTAACATCTCTTCTGGTCTCCTCCTCTCCTTTCCTCATATCATCTCCTCCCCTCTCCTGTCTTTTCCTCCTAACACCTCCTCTGGTCTCCTCCTCACATCTCCTCTGGTCTCCTCCTAACATCTCCTCTGGTCTCCTCCTAACATCTCCTCTGGTCTGCTCCTAACCTCTCCTCTGGTCTCCTCCTAACATCTCCTCTGGTCTCCTCCTCACATCTCCTCTGGTCTCCTCCTAACATCTCCTCTGGTCTCCTCCTAACATCTCCCCTGGTCTCCTCCTCTCCTTTCCTCGTATCATCTCCTCCCCTCTCCTGTCTTTTCCTCCTCACATCTCCTCCCGTCTCCTCCTAACATCTCC
Source organism: Pollachius pollachius (assembly GCF_949987615.1). Classification (NCBI taxonomy): domain Eukaryota; kingdom Metazoa; phylum Chordata; class Actinopteri; order Gadiformes; family Gadidae; genus Pollachius; species Pollachius pollachius. Next base: position 7,059,884 of record NC_136943.1, read on the forward strand.
TCCGTCTCCTCCTAACATCTCCTCCCGTCTGCTCTTAACATCTCCTCTGTCTCCTCCTCCAGGTGGGGGCGTGGCCCCGGTGGAGGACCGCCTGCGGGCAGAGCTGCTCCTGGAGCGCCGGCAGAGCGAGGCGCAGGCCGATGCCTTCGAGGAGGAGAGGCGCACGTGGCAGGTGGAGAAGGACAAGGTGATCCGCTACCAGAAGGAGCTGCAGGCCAGCTACCTGGACATGTACCACCGCAGCGAGGCCCTGGAGGCGGAGCTACACCTGGCTAGGGCGGGGCCGGAGGGCTGGGAGAAGGCGGGGGGAGGAGGAGGAGGAGGAGAGGGAAGAGGTGGCGGTGACGTTGCCGCCGGCAACAGCGGTAGCGGGACGCTAGAGCGGGACGGGTTTCCGTCCGAGGCCGGAAGGGCGGAAGAGGACAGCCGTTCCTCTGGCCTGCCGTGGATAGAGAGGATCGAGTCGTCGGAGATCTGATGACTCAGGTCGACGAACGTAGTAACTCCTTGATGACTAAGCTTCAGGATTTGTCCCTCCGTCAACCTTCTCTCGCCTTGTTGATTTGAGCTCCCCTCCCATGATCCCATCCACACCTCCCTCAGAGAAAACACTGCTGCTGACGCTAGCTGCACTGAACACTACCCCCAAGTAGTCCTTAAGTAAACCTTTGGGAATGGCCAAGCAAGCCTCCAGACTTCCTCATGAAGAATCCTCTGTGTATTTAAGTTAATGAAATCGACTTGTTTTGTAACCTGTTCCATTGTTTGGTTATCTTTGTATGCATATTTGGAATGACTGAACCATCTTTAATCCAAATTCAAAGGGATTCAAAGGGATTTGTTGCCAAGCACCTGTTGCACATAACGTCTGTGCATAAAGGGCACAACCTGGAGCCTGGAAAAGTGGAAGTGGAGTATGGAGGATTAGGACTAGCCAGGAGCCAGACCCTATGGTCCTTCTCCGAGTTCTACCTGTGTCTCCTGCACTGGGATGCAAGCTCACCTCAGCAGGTCAAAGGGTTTGTAGATGACTCCAACTGATTTTTATTTTACCATACAAAAGGGTATACTTACTGTATAATAAGTGCATCGTTTCACTTTCTTCAGAGTTCTACAAAAATGATATTCAAAAAAGATGGCCCAGCTCAGTGACTAGCTGAGAAGACCTTACTTGATCAGCCCCATGTTTAATGCAACTGTTTTCAAAGAAAAAAAGCGATGATATACTGTGACTTGTGTTCTTTTACTGGAATAACTGTACAAAATGTATATAATGTTTGCTCGGACTGAATAATAAACATATATCAACAGTGGCATACTAAATCGAAGAGTTTTGCTCAAGATGGGTCCTGATTGGCTAAAGGCCTCCTTCCAGTCCGTATGACCTACACCTGTTTTCAGAACTATTTTATTCACCAATACAAACCATGGGGCATGAGCTTTGGAACCCCATTGCCCACATTGTAGAGGAGGCCTTTGGGGTTTAGAAACCGTCTTTCATTGGATTATATCTATTCCACCCCCATCACTACACCAAAACTCCAAGGCCAACCCTAAATACCTTCTCGGTATATATAACCGAGGGTGGAAGATCAGCTTGGATGAAACAGGTGGAGTCTTTGTTCCAGGAATTTGTGTTTCCGTAGAAAAAAAAAAGTGTTCCACAGAAAAAATGGAAAGATTTGGAAGTTTCTAGGGAGATGAGTACGTCAGGAACAGAATCATTCAAGTGCCATCCGAAACGCTTTTAACTGTATGCGTTTGCTGGTGTGAATCATTTGCAAAATGTATGCAAATGCCTATGCACATGCCGTTCTGGAGAGTGAGGAAATGAATCCATGCTGCCTTGTTTTCCACAGCGGGTCAAAACCTGAATAGTTACGAGATGGGGCTGACTCACCAGGTTGTTACCCTTGCATTTATTACATTATTTAAACCTGGGCTTATTTTAACTCCAGGGCTCACGTGGTTTCTGATATAAGACACATTAGACTGCAGTGGAATGGACCATTTTTCCCCGGTCGTCAATAATAGGGTAAAGATACCTCCTGTTCTTGTCATTTTAATATAAGGTCTGTTATATTTTTGGTGGTCGTAGCACCAGCAAGTTCCACATATATTTACTTGACTAGTTATGTCTACACTGGTGCACTGCCATTCCTAACTCGACCCTATTATGAGAGTTAGGAGCTACACCTGTGTTTTCCCTGCTGTGAATAGGGCCCATTGTCCATAGAAGGCTACTGTGCCAGGATGTTTAATAAACACTGATTGGCATCTTCCCAGTTTCTTATGCCGAACATAAAAAAGGTGGCCTTGAGAGGCCAGCCTAAACCTCGCGAGCTTACCTCAGGGTTGTGCGAGGCTAGGCAAAATACATTGAAGACCAAAATAATTGTATAATTTATCCTTTTTCAAATGGAAGCCCTGAGTGTTTTGATTTGCGATTGACACTTATTTGAGTGGGATAATAGTGTCCCGGCGCCACCACATGGTAAAGATGGGTACAACAGGATGTTTTTGCCTTATATACAATTTCAAATCCCAGAAACGACTTCTCGAAGGCAAGATTTATATATTCATTTTGAAAAGTTACTTGGAGTATAAAGTTTTTATTTTTATATCCAGATGCAATTATATGAAACATGTTAGAGGATAAATATTTACAATAAAACTTAGCGCAACACTCAAAAGCAGGAAAAAAGCATACATACAACAAAAGGTGATGACAGAACGCTATCAATCTGCCCGCACAATCCCCAAAGAAGCAATGCATGATTGTTAACCAAGAAAGGAAACAGTCTATTTAAATGTGGTCAAAACATCCGCCTAGGTCAGAATGATTAACAGAAATGGAAAGCTGAAATATGTTTTTGTTTTTTTTATCAATTAATTCTCTGCTCCAGTGATGGTGTGGAACATAGTGCCATACCGGTGAAAGAGCATATCGATCCGATCAGTGGTATATAGATCATCCACTTTACACCCTCCTAGTGGCGGCAAGGAGTATCACTGACCCCCACTCCATAAACGCTGAGACAATCCCATCGATTACAAATAGCTAAAATAAATGAGGAATCTTTTCAATACAACAACCATTGACCAAGTGTGCTGCCCTGACATTCAATTGTTTTTTAGTAGCATTTCAATGAACATATCTTAAACCAATTTTATTTTATTAAGAGGAAAAAGTATGACCCCTGAGGAAAATGGTTAATATGTGTACATCCCAATGATCTGACCCTTACCTCAACATGACATTAAAGCCATACATACGCAGCAGATGCATTTAATATACGTGTATATTAAAAAAACAGCCAGTTAATCAAGAGGACCTCCTGTTCGACAATAAATGAATAAAGCTGCGCCAAGTGCCCTGGTAAAGTAGTTGCAGGTTGAACAGTACAGCTAACCCACCACGAAAGATGTCCAAAACTAATCATGGTGCAAGCCTTAGGGGCTACAGACCAGTCCTGGCCTGAATCATTAGTTCTATAGCTTAATATGAGAAAGTCGTCATCGCTGTTTCAAGCATCGCTGATCAATTTATAACACACACACGCACGCGCGCGCACACACACACACACACACACACACACACCCCTTTTGGAAACAAAGCACATTTCAGTAGCATGTAATGGGTTTTTGTTACATACGTTTATGGTACAACACATAGGGCTTCTGTAAATGAGACATTTTTTGCTGGTGTGCAGTCACAGGAAACAAAAAAAGTTAGGAAAATAAAAGCAGTTCAACTGTTGACGAGATCCTCCTGATCATTTCCATCACTTTCATTAGCATCACATGAGCCAACAGTAAATGTAATCTATGCAAGACTTTTATTTTAACGGAACGGAGCAAACATGGGTCACATTTCACAATCAGTGTTCCGCTACGCCCGGAACTCCTGCGACCACTCCACTAGGCTCAAGCCCCTTCCTCACTCAAATTAATATACTTTCACAGAGCATTCTGTGTCCTTTCTTGGTTACAATAGAAGATAAATACTATGCTGAAATCATACCTCCTTTAAACAATACCATACATACAGTACCCTCTCTACAACATAACACCTGTGAGCAGTCCATTCTCCAAAAGAAAAAGAAAATAGGGAAACGCAAAGAGGAAAAATTCACCCATAAGCCAACTCAGTTTATTAAACCAAGAGAGGGAATTTTTTTTAACTCTTACATACTTTTAAAAATGAAGAAAAAAAAAAATAGGTTTGCAGGCATTTACAAATGACTTTCAATGAATGATCTTTTAGCTATCTCTGAGGATCCCTCCTGCGAGGCTCCCACTTAGTAACGCCGGCAGACTCCTCCGGTACGGGCTGCAGACATGGACCTCCCCAACCCGTCTCTGTACAAGTTGTTGTGAAGCCAATGTGGGTGGGGTCCAATAACACGGACATGGCGGCTGCCCATGAGCCAAACCTGTCCAAGGAAAGGGGGGGGGGGGGGGGGACTGGTGCACTGGAACGCAACCTTGGTGTGTTTAGTAACAGGCATCCAGGGACTGCCTGGGACCACAGGAGCAGGGGGGCTGGGAGGTGAGCAGAAGGTCCTGTGGAGGCTCCGGGAGGAGCTTCGTTCTTACTTGTGACAAAAGAGTCAGCGGGATCAAAAGTAGATCTGCTTGGCGTCTGACGGGTTCTGCTCCATCGGGCAGTAGGGGCACTTCAATCTGGAGAGGAGGGGAGGACGGGCAGAAGGTTGAGCGGCAGCATGGGTTTCTGTCGTTTACCGTTCACCGTGTCAAAACTATACATGCGATGCGACTTGACAAATTGAAAGTCCCGAAGCACGCGATACACTTGTTTGGCCTTTTCACGCCCAACCTCAGAAGCTCAGACTTACTTCCCAGCGTTGGTGAGTTTGTTGAGGGCATCCCTGGAGATGACGTGCCCACATATAAGCTTCATGGGCGGGTTGCTCTCGGACGTCTGCTGGCGGAGGATGGGGCACGCGAACACAGAGTGGTACCAGCACTTCTTACCCAGGTCGATTTCAATCTAGGCCAAAATAGATGGGGAGGCAAGGTGCGAGATTAGGTCTTTGAGATGTATCGAATGGACCTGATGTTGAAATATTGCGTGATTATGGTACAGTGTTTTAGGGTACAATAATGATTCTTTAAATAAAATATACGTTTAGACGTACATGACAAGTTATGACTTAAAAAGTTGAATGAATTACAACAGAGATAATAAGGTTAGATGTATAATATACACGACAACAAGATAATAAATTATTAACCATTTATTACTGCTAAGCAAAAGTCCATTTATTAAAAAAGTGAAAAAAATGGGGTAAAGCCATTTTAATAAAAATGCTGGGAAGGGAGAATGTTAAAAGCAAGGGACTTACAGGCAGCTCATCCTTGTGTGTCCACACTCCACTGCACTGTCTCTGCTCGATCACCTGCTTGATGTTCATCAGCACTGGCAAGGCCATGCATCCTGACGCAAAGCTACAACACACACACACGTGAAGATCCTTGGAAATGACTTACATATGCCTTGTTTCCATGACTGTGTGAATCTCTTTTCAAATCCTGAAGAAGTAAATGTGGGATTGCGATGCAAAGAGAGACATTATCCATGTCCGAAGAGGCAGAAGCGGTTGTACGACAACCGTTGTCAAACCGTTTTAACAATACATTCCGTCTAGATTGACTCACGATAGTTTGTTATCTAGACACCATCCCTCAGCTAATTAATGTATATTGCCGTGCTGCGTCTACTTTTCCTACAATATCTAAACCATGCATTTCAATTATTAAACATGATTTGCTGCATTATCCAAAGCAACATTAACCGGTACATGTGAAAACGTGATTGTGTTACAAACCTGTTTGTGCGTGCGCATATCAAGTGGGGATCACTCATAAACTGCCACTATGTGCAAACAGGCAACCTGTTTTGAGCGTCTTGTGCCATTGGTGCAAACAGATTCATATTTCCTTGTAAATAAATTTCAAAAACGGTTGTAGAATCCAGAAGTTGTTCATGCCTGAACAGGGCCATGGTGAACTAGGCTCACCATGGCCCTGTTGACACAAGAGAAACGCCTCGATACAATGTAAATTCATCGACGGTCGTTTTCTAAATCAATTGTTTTCTAATGTTGTCAAGATTGAGATTCAATACACACACTTCCCTGTTTGAACAGAGCCGTAGTGAGCCTTGGGCACCCTGGGAGTCCTACCTCACGCTGAGGGGCGACTCCACCGAGAGGCCCAGCAGAGCGCAGGCGTCCCGGGTGAATATGTTGCAGATCTCCGCCCACTGGTTGGTCTCCAGCAGGGTGCGGTAGGGGGAGTTCTCGATGCCGTGGCGCAGGTACACCAGGCTGCCCATCAGGATCTGGATGTCTGCAGTTACAACAGATGACGACGTGTACCGACAAAACGGGAGGGTACGAGTTATCATCCCTGAACGCAGGTCGCAGGGGTGTATCCAGTGGAGACAGAGGCAGAATGGGGAGAACTTGATGTGCTAGTGCTGGACTACAGACTGTTATCTCCTTGTCCTGGACGTTAGACTGACCTAGCCCTGTGCTACCGGGGTCAGCCAGTGAGGGCTGGGATGGGCTGGGGCTTGGGCTCAGCTCACCTCTCTGGTGCTGGGAGGCGAAGGGCTGGAAGTGCCTGGCGTACTGCAGCGCCTCCAGCTGGTTGCCGATGCCCCCGTTGAGCAGGCTGATGAAGTACAGGCGGTGCAGCTTGAACTCCAGACTGCTGTTCAAGTCCAGGAGGCGCTGGCGGTTTGTCACGGCCCACCTAGGGAAGTTTAGTTTAGTTTGTTTGTTTATAGTATCGTCGACAGTCCCCTTCGATTAGCTGTACAGTACAAGGAGCAGCTGTAGTCCCCAACAAAAAAGGGGGCATGACATGGGCTGAGAGGCATTGGAACAGGGTGATCTGCCTGTAGGTTGTTCATTCTGTGTGAGACAGTAGGATTAAGGTATCACTCCTTAGCCAAAGTCTAAGTGTGGTTTTACAGTGTGATAAATGGAATCCAATTTTAAATTTCTCCATTTGTGTAATAAATTCTACTTTATAGCTTCAATAAAAATATTGGCTGGACATCAAATTCTACCTATTAATATCTGATAAATGATGACTGGACAATCATTATTTTACTCTTTTTTTTCAAATATAAATAATAGCATACTCCAGTGCTGGTCTGAGGTCCTGCATTCTCAGGGCCTCCAGGATCCGGTTGAGCTCCAAGAAAGGCTGCTTCATGCTCATATCTATGACTACTCCAGACTCCTACAGCACAGAACACACAGCAGTGGAGAATGACATACAAAGACCCCAACAGATGAGTTTTCTCCTGACAAAAGGTGGAGAGATTCAAGTCATGTGACTTACCTGGCAGAGATCCTCTGCTACGTTGAGCATCCCTTGCCTGTATAGGTGCTCTACAATGGTCTCGCTTAGGTACTTCTGTCTCTCCGGAGAGTCCCAAACCGTCTCTGCCACCACAGCGCTTACCTCTGCATCGAAATTCTAAAAGTAAAGTACAAAAACAAAATTTGAATTGGCACAAGACAATGGTAATCCACATGCAGTAGGAACATATTGGATAGCTGTGTTTTAGTCCTTACCCTGTCGATTGCCTTCCCTACTTTTGAAACGCTGCCATGGATGTCCTTATGCCGAGATGCAAGCATTTGGACTGTTTCTTTGATATTCTTACAACACTGTGCCATTGTTTGGGACAATACCGATAGGTCTCCATCTTGTACCCCTAAAAGACAATATAAAAAGTGTTTTTTTGTCATACAAGCAACAAAAAACAAAGCACAACAGACTTCAAACTTCATCATCTTTAACATACACTGTACTCATCTTACCGAACGCAACGAGCTGTCCCCGTATCTCACAGACGCTCCTCAAGAGCTCGTCCAGCCTCTCCTCCGATTGGTGACCGTACATGACAAAGCGATGGAGAACCTTCTCCAGCTCACGCTCCACACAGGCACACTGCTCCATCCTCTCAGACTGGGACACGCATACACCCCAAACCTGTTTGTGGGAGGGATGTTCTTAGGATACATCACATATTTAACAAACTATTGAGTGATTAATAATCACTAATTGTGAGTATTATGATTATAAACCCAAAATAACATGTATTTTGTACTGTGCTATGCTACTCTTATAGAGCCGTTTTTGTCCTGTGAAACAACATACTTTCTGACTTGGGTCAGAAAGTTTGCAGTAGATCCTAATCGCCCCCTTAGGCCTTAGCCTGGTAAAATACCCCACAGACTTCACAACAAGGCTACCTATAAAGGGCTTTACCCCATTCTCTGATGTCAAAGTACAACGTAGCGGAACGCATAAAACCCTTTTAGACGATCAACACAAGATATACAATAAAGAATTTAAGTAATCCCGAAGTCAGGAGCCCAAATGACCACTGACAGATTACCCTTACTAGAACATGTCTCACTAGCTAGCTGCAGTAGCTCGACTTCGGTCGTACAGACTACATCTAACGACACGTCTTTGCACTGCAACCGAGCTACCCTGTATGTCAGTTCAGTTTAAAGGGCCACATTTTAACGAAGACATAAAAAAATCCTTGAATTAAATGGCCGTGCGGCCAACGTAAACAAACGGGCTTTAGTGGCTCTCGGTCCCACAAAGCTTGACATCATCCTCCTCCTCCAGGCTGAGCAGTGAATGTTACCCGGCTGCTGTGTGACAAGGCCTGGATCTATCCAGGGCACAATGACAACCCTCACGGATGTCACGTTTTAGGTTTTACCCACGGTCGGAATATACATCGATATTTACCGCAATCTCAGGACAGATACATTTAAACAAACACGTACCTATTTTGATAGCTTGTTAGCAAGCGTTAGCGTTAGCCACTTGCTTGTTATGACAACAATTTACCACCAGTCGATCTCGGGGCGGAACTTCCGGTGTCGAACTTCGCCTGCCTCGGGATTTCAGAGTAAGAGTTGTTGTTGAGCGTGTACGTTTTGATGTTTGACAACCTGTTCTATGTAAAATAACGTATACTTGAATACATCTTACTTTCTATACATCATACTTTATCTGAAGTTAAGAGAAGAGTATTTTAAAAGTTGAATACATCTAGTATCTAGATGACCTAGGTAGGTCGTCCAGACAGGACTGCAGACAGGCTACAGAGAAGCTTTACAACTATTCTAGTTGTAAAGCCTCTCTGTAGCCTAGTCCAAACATGTACCAACATGTATTTGGGTCCTGCCAGCATGTACCCCAGAGCTGATGTGTGCAGAAATCCCTAATAAATCCCAATCATTGATGAATTATAAGTATACAATGAGTTAATTATAATGGCTCGAGTTGTCAAACTGACATTTGTGAGCTTTTGGAAAAAAGGATGTGCTAGAAGAGGGAATTATATCTTCTGTCACAGCAGATGGTCTTCTAATATCTGTCAAATCTGATACATTAATGTGTTATATTTTCCATAAGAATGTGCCCATAATTTCTTGCAAACACGCTTTAGAGAGAACATTAGTTCCGGACTAGAAACATATTTTTACCTGTTAGTTAGACATTCATATATTCCTATACTGTATTGAAGAAAACAGGTTAACATCAAATGTAAACTTTTTAGCTTTATATTTAATTCATTATTTATTTTTTTAGAACTTATATTATAACTTATGTAACTGAACATACACGAGCACAACCACAAACATGGAATATCTTTCAACGTTATTTTCTGTAGGGGACATCAATAATATCACCAACCTATATTAAATGATCTGCTGCAACAGACATTAATAGTAGCTTCAAATGTATCTGAATGAATCACTTTTAGGCCATCACGACACGTATTTACCTATTTTACAGAGCCAAACATCCAGAAATCCAGCACCATTCATTCTCTAAAAATAGCCATAGAGGTAAAACACACCAATCATATATGCAACGCTTCAGACAACTGAGCAATATAAAAAGGGCGCAAAATCAAAGCCTGTACAAAGAGTTGTGTCTATGTGGGAAGTATCTCAAAAGTGCACTCAACCTCTATACATTTGAAATAACATACATTTGAAATAATTGGCACCCGTGGTACAGCCATGCGCAAAATCCTGAACCTTTTTTCGTTTTGCCAAATTTCTTGAATAAAGTCTCATTGTTAATTTCATGGTTCAATTAATATACAAACACTGCATTTTGTCTGCTTCAAACAAGTCACGAGAGAAGCAGAGAAATCAGTTTTCATTCTCGGCAGTGAAGGGAAAGCCCCCTTCCAAAAGAGTTGCCAATGCCAGGTCAGAGGAAACAGTGGAGGAGGTGGTGGAGGAAAAAGTCAAGAAAACAGTGGAGGAGGCAGTAGAGAAGACAGTGGAAGAAATAGTGGAGGAGGCAGTGGAGGAGGTAGTGAGAAAGACAGTGGAGGAGGCACTATAGGAAATAGTGGAGGAGGCATTGGAGGAGGTAGTGAGAAAGACAGTGGAGGAGGCACTATAGGAAATAGTGGAGGAGGCAGTGGAGGAGGTAGTGAGAAAGACAGTGGAGGAGGCACTATAGGAAATAGTGGAGGAGGCAGTGCAGGAAGAAAAAGGGAAAAAGCAGAAAACTTGTAGTTGAGCAGCAGCCTATAGCTGCTCTTTTAAAAGGGAGTGGAAAATTGCTTGAAAGTTTCATTAATAATTGTGCCGGGGGAATATGTGTGACCAATAGATGTTGATTGAAAAAAGCATACACAGGGCCTACACTGACAAAACTGATGTACGATACTGCACCGCACACAGTATTTATTCTCTCAACATGTCCATGTCTGTCCATAATAAGACAGAAAGCCTGATCACACTTGCATGGCGTCAAAGCTTATGATGGAAAGATGATGTGGTGTGTTGCATTGCAGAATGAGTAGGCCTTATGTTACTCATCTAACAGTAATCCAGACAAAAGCCCGCCATTACAGAGGTGCTTATCATTCCTTCTCCGTGACTCCTCCAGTACTATGTGCCACATGTGGGCTCAAATTCATGCACATGATCAACAAACACACACACACACACACACACACACACACACACACACACACACACACACACACACACACACACACACACAAACACTGTAAGAGCGTCATACATAAAATATTCTGCCCTCTCACACCCACAGTACGATGACTGAAATCTATTTGTGATAGCTGGCTTCTTGTGTATTTAAATTGCAGGACATTTTACTGTTAGGAGTTTTATACTGACTATGGCAATACCCATTTTGTCATTATAGCAAAGTGGTATTGCATTATATTTACATATAATGCACAGCCACATAAATAGGGGCTCATTTATTACAACCTGACACATTCAAAATAAATAGACTTTATTACACACACACACACACACACACACACACACACACACACACACACACACACACACACAAACACACACACAATTATTGTCTTTCAGGGGGAACCTATACTGGGACACTATACTGAGTTATGCATGGGTTCTGAGCTCTCTCAAAGCTGGGGGTCTCTGATCCGTCAAAATGCTGCCAATATGAAAGAGTGTCTAGCGTTGATCCTCCTCTACTCACACGCACACACACACACACACACACACACACATAAACACGCACACACACACACACACACACACACACACACACACACACACACACACACACACACCCCTAATGTACACCCATGACAATAAAGCGTAACCACTGAAGTATCTATCAGGTGCTTCAAGTGTGAGTGGCTGTGCTGTGCCATATCTCTACCCCTCTCTGCCTTCACATATGTGTTCCCAGGCAGCTAAACCTCTGACAATCTGGGCCTGATAGTGTGGCGCTATATTTAGCGGGGGTCCTGCCGCTGAACTGGGTCTTAGTGTCAGATTCCAGGGCCCTGCATCCACCCTGGCTGGATCAGCACCTGCTGCTAACTATAAACCTCACCCGGCCGAGCTCAGACAGGGTAACCTATGCCAAAACCTATTCGCAACCTAGAGAGGGGAACCAGGTTGGACACAGTAAGCCCTTCCCTGGGGCTTGCTTGAATGGGAGGGGCAGAATGGAGGGACAGAGAGAGGGGAGATAGTCAGAAACAAGAACATGAGTGTGATTCCCCTCTCTGCTTCTTGTAAAGTCATGGTGAAAACTGTTGGATGTGTGGAGATCGCGTCCTACAAACATGGCCTTGGACTGTTTTACTCTGTTCTACAGATACTAGGTCTAGTTAGAAGTTAGGACTGTTGTTGCTGCTGTGGCGCTATATGCTGTGGATTTAAGAGGCCGTTGATTGGATGAAGGGTGGCATTTGAAACACTGAAACTCAATGCCTGAACTACCCTGTTTTGGGCTGAAGGTAAGCGAGCAAACATCCTCTCTTTCTTTTTCAATCAGACACATGCTCTCCTTTTTGGAGCGCTAGTTGATGGGTATGTACGAGGCATAATTCACTTCAATAAAATGTCTTGTATCAGACCATGTCCAGGTCATTTAACATGTGCAAGACGAACATGCAATTTCCTTGTGCTTGTTTCTTGTCTCTTTTTACTAACTTGATGATTTATATGGTTTTGATTCTTGAAGTTTATTGAAGAGATAGCTTGGAAAACAAAAAAGTAAACGTGACATCCAAACAATGGTGTTCTATTTATTTATTTTTTACAAATGGAATAGATGAAGCCACTTTAAAAATAGTAATCATTATATAAGCTTGCCTCTCTGACAAATGACTTGAATTTTTGACTTTATGACTAATTCAATGTCGTTACCCCATTTCAGGTACGGGACAGTTTTGAGAACCCCAGGGGAAAAGACTGGCCTGGCCCCTGTGAAGACCTGGTGCCAGTGAAGACCTGGTGCCAGTGAAGACCTGGTGCCAGTGAAGACCTGGTGCCAGTGAAGACCTGGTGCCAGTGAAGACCTGGTGCCTGTGAAGACCTGGTGCCAGTGGAGACCTGGTGCCAGTGAAGACCTGTTGCCAGTGAAGACCTGGTGCCAGTGGAGACCTGGTGCCTGTGGTCTAGCGATGGACAGCTGGACTCTTAAGGGGGACAGCTACTCCTTCCTGCGCAGCGCGCCTCGCACCATCTCCCTCCGCAACCGAGAAGGCACCCCGAACCACGTGGAGATCTTCGACATCACCGGCATACCGAGCCCCCGCTCTGCCATCTCCGAGACGACCTGTCTGTGTGACATCTTCGGGGACGATCGTGACTCCCCCTCCCTCCCGGGCAGTCCTGCGTCTGGGGCTTTCGTTCCCCCTTCCGGGGAGCTGGCCCGGGGAGCAGCCGCCTCCCCCCTGGTGGACGACTCCTCGGGTTCCTACCACACAGCCAACGGCTCCAGTGAAGGAGAGGAGGGCTTTGAGGACCCTAAAGAGAGACTGCGCAGCCCACTGTTGCCAACAGGGAACTCTGAAGGCCAAGATTCAGAAGGCCACAACCAGGCCTCTGAGCATTCAGGTCTTTCTGAGGAGATCCCCAAATTAGAATCAGCGGCTTCACCACCGCTACCACTGTTAAGTACAGAGGGTGCATCACTTGAGGTCCTAAATAGTGTTTCCACTTCTAGGACCCCATCCCCTCGACCTAACAGCTCAGAGACACTGGAGAGTACAGGAGATAGAGGGATAGCCTCATCTCCATCCTCTTCATTATCCTTAAATAGGACATCAAGTCCAAGTCGCTCCCCACAGCCTAGTGACGTAAGGGCCAGCTCATCTTCTATAGAGTCACAACTCACACCATCTTTGCTTGAATCCAGGGGATCTCACAAGGGTAGTAGCTCATCAAGTGGATCTCGCAAAAGTAGTCCCTCATTGGAGCAGCAACCACAATCATCCGATCATCTAAGGGGATTGATCCCACCCACATTTGAACCCAGGGTCGTCTTCTCTTCTAATTCAACTTCACGCAGCAGCGTGGGCATCCATCGACAGTCAGGCGAAAGATCAACCACTCCTGAATCTAGAGATTATTCCTACTCCCCTGATACCCAGGACTCCTCGCCTTTCTCAGAGCTAAGAGGGAGGGTCTCTGTACATGACCTCTTCAGCAGAAGCTCAACCCCTGACATAGACGACTCTCCCTGCACATCAACACCTGACATAGACGACTCTCCCTGCACACCAGAGCTTATTTCGTGCACTTCGTTAGCTGGAGGAGACACACCCGAAAACCGAGGCAGCAAGCTGTCTGCTGAGGCCAAGAGAGCTGCGTCCACACCTCTTCCTAGATACACACCGCCAAGCCCTGTCAGTTCGATACCCCGCACTCCTGAGTGTAGAGGACCCAGCGTCTCGCCTGCAGTCAGGTTTACCCCCTCACCTGCGCTGTCACTCGGAGTACCAGACACTGCTCCCACCCCTGATTCCCTATCCCAGGCTCACTCACCTGTACCATATTCACTCCCATCACGTAAACGAAGTAGTGACTGTTGTCCAAAAGAGTCAGACTATACTAGTTCCTCTCCAGAAATAAGAGTTACGGCATCTTCGCCAGAGGTGAGGAGAGAGAAGTCCCTTGAGGAGGATTTAGCATTGAACTCTGCAGATCCCAGCCAGTGCTCCAGAGCCACCACGTGCTCCCCTCACATTACAGGGCCCTGTTACTCTGTCGTCCAGCCCGAAGACGGCGACACAGCAACATACACCGAAATAGCTCACCTTTCAACTTTAGAGCCCATTTGCAGGAATCCTCAGTCACCTGAACCCCAGTGCAAGAGCCTAGTCAGGCAGATAGATCCCAGGACCGCCCAAGAAGAGTCAACAGTTACAATAGTTACACCTGACCAATATTATAAATACAGTGACCCAGAGGCTGATAACACGGACACAACTGAGTTACCTCAACCAAGGGAAAGGTCTTTGTCCCCTGAGCCCCAGAGTTACACACCCTCACCTGAGCTAAGGAATCAAGGTCCTTCACCTGAGACCAGACCTTACAGTCCCTTACCTGAACAAAGGAATCTCTTTCCAGTACCTGAGAAAAGAGAAGATACTCCCTCACCTGAACCGAGGTTTCTTGCTCCCTCACCTGGGAAAATACATTACACTCGCTCACCTGAACCAATACATTTTGAGACACAACCTTCCCCCTCACCTGAGTCAAGGAGTCAAAAAGTTGAACTGTATAATTACTCACCCGAACCAAGTGATATTCTGTCAACTGAGAGAAGACAACTAACTCCCTCACCTGAACTAAGGAACCTTCCTCCATCACCTGAGAAAAGACAACTTACTTCATCACCTCATCAAAGGAACCTCCATCCCTCACCTGAAAAAATACAAATTCCTCCATCACCTAAACCAAGGGATCTAACTCCATCACCTGAGAAAAGACAAAAAACTCCCTCACCTCAACCAAGGAACCTCACTCCATCACCTGAGAAAAGACATCTTACCCCATCACCTCAACAAAGGGATCTTACTTCATCAACTGAGAAAAGAGAACTTACTCCCTCACCTCAACCGAGGGACCCTACTCAATCACCTGAGAAAAGTCTGTTTAATCCCTCACTTCAACCGAGGGATAATACTTTGGTCCCTGAGAAAAGTCAGTTAACTCCCTCACCTGAACCGAGGTATCCTACTCCATCGCCTGTGAACATACATTACACCCCCTCACCTGAACCAATACCTTTTGCTCCATCACCATTAGACAGACAATATTCACCCATGTGTGAACCAAAGCACACTGTTTTCTCACCCGAGGAGAAAGGGCAAACTCAATCGCCTGGCCTTATACATAACCCTTCCTCACCTGTGTCAAGCCTCCTTGTTCCATCACCTGAACCAACCTTTCGCAATCTCTCACCTGAACGGAGATATCAATCTATATCCCCTGCATCAAGACATCATATTACATCGCCTGATCCACCACGTCCAACTGTTTCTCCTGAGTCAAGAATTAACCAGTCCTTACCGGATATAAGTTATCGGAATCTCTCACCTGACACGAGATACCACACTCCTTCACCAAGAGATCTCGTATCATCACACAAGTCAAGTCTTCCCTCTCCTGTCCCTGTAGCAGAGCAACTGACTCCTTCACCTCAGCCAAGACACATTTCTCATCCACCTAGTTCAAGGCACCAGAGCCCTCAGATAACCGACTCAAATGCTTTGAGTAAGTCACCTGAATACAGAATTGGACAACCATCCCCTACGGGATCCCCCTTACACAACGTTGATCCTTTCTCTACCCCAGAACTCTCTCTTTTCGCTCAAGACACACCCGAAATGGGAGAATCTTCCCTTTCAGATATATCAAACTACAGCCAAACAGCAGTAGATCACAAATCAGCACCACTTGAAACAAATAGTGTTGTCAAGCCACCTGGAGAGAGAGAATCTAGTAGAACACCAGAACAACACTGTGAACCGAGCCAAATCACACCAAAGCAAACATACCCTCAAAGTGTACAAAGCAATTATTTTAATCAGAAGGAAGACCACCATTGGAATCCCTTGATTGAAATACAGAGCCCTTTTCACAGTCTACCAGTCTCTACTGTTGACGGACAGCCAGACATCTTACTTGCCCACCAGACTGCGGGTATCTCACCTGTCAATCAAGGGAAACATCCAAAGCCTAAATTTCCAATTAACTCCAGAAGATCTGATAAAAATATAGAAAATAAGAATTCTGAAACATCTCGCAAGCCTGACTACCCAAGAAAACAGCCAACCACCAAAGTTGTAATTCTAAGCAGAGAGGAGCCAGCAGAGGACACGGCCCGTCGTGGGGGCAAAAGGAGAACTCCCTCACCCCCGATTACACGGTTCACCCCTGTTCACATTATAGCCCCAGAGAAACCCTACAGACTGTGGCAGAATAGGTGTCGGAGCCCCCCACAAGCTGCAGCACCGACACTAACTGACAATTTCAAGAATCAGATGGCAAAATGGGGAAGCCCCGGTGTAACGCGTAGAAACAGCAATAACCAAGACGATTGGCTTGGGCAGAATAGGCAGATGGGGATGGCGGGGGAAATTCCTTTGGAGGGGGAGCGCAAAGGGGGGACAGATCCTGGGAGAGAACAACACAAGTGTACCAGGAAGGAGATGGAGAGTGAGAGGAAGAGGGAGGAGCAACTGCAGGAAAAGAAGGAGGGGACGAAGGCACATGCCAGCTACAAGGGGCAACAGGTTGAGCTGTCATTCAGTGCCAGAAATAGAAAAGGGCCTGAGAGTCACAGTGCAGCGTCCACATGCAAACAGACCAGTAAGGGAATGCTAACAGCCCACTCCTATTCAGAGAGGTTGCCTGCCACGAGACAGCCACAGCAACAACAGAGAAGAGGAGGTCCCGCCCGGAGGCTACAGCCTTCTGTGCCCCAGAATATGAACGTTGCTACTGGACGTGTTTCTCAAAACAGGCCCCGCCAGAGTTCTAGCTCCAGCATGGGAAGCGAGCAGGACGAGACAGACAGTGAGGTGAAGTGGTTTACCGATGGTGCTTTCCACAGTCTGTCAAGCCCTGAGATTGACTACCTGGATATGTACAACTCTAGTCACCGATCCTCCACCAATATTTCCCAACCATCTACCCAGGAAAGCCCAGCGGGAGCTAGTGCGTCTTTGCTAGCCTATGCTGACTTCAGGGGGTCCGGACAAAGACTGGACAACGAAGACTTTCCATTCCAACCTACTACGTATAACTCAGATGGCCTAGACCCAGCTAAGCGCTATGAAATGGGCAGCTTTGAGTGTGTGGATGTTGCAGTGGAAAGAGAGGAACCTAAGAAGGCTAGGAGAGGAGTTCCCAAAAGACAGATCCAGTTGAAGAGAAAGAACACGCTTGAATCAAGGCAAGATGAGAGCAGTGAGAATGGCAGCCCTGTTGTTCCAAGGATGGCTGACAGTCCCTCATTCCGGGGATCCCTCAAAGAGACTTTGCTGAGACAGCACAGCACACCAGTGACAATGCATGAGCCCTACCCCTGTGAACCGAGCACAGACATACAAGAATACAACAACAAAACATATAAACTTCAGAAGTCAACTTCACTTGATGAGACACATCCTAAAACCAAGATGGCCACTTGCCTTATCAAGAGTGTGCTGTCTAAGAAGATGCAAGGCGTTGATTCTTCCCATGAGGAAAAACCATCATCATCTGTTCAAGTGGAGGACACACTGGAAAAGTCAACCGAAAAGGATACACTGAATCTGAGTTCCAGCCTCAAGTCACAATGCAGCCTTTTATCTGCCGATCCTGCTGAAGGAACAGAATCAAACACAATGGCTTCCGATCAACACTTTGCCGGTAAAAGGTCAAGTCCAACTGAGAGGACTGGAATGAGGTCGGAACTCATGGTTCCATTCAGAAGACAAGCAGATGGCTTTGAAAGAGAGGAAGAAAGAGCAGCAAGCAAGTCAGCAAGTACCACTGTCGGGAATAAAGGAGTTCATTTTGCTTCTGGATCGAACAGCCACATGGAAGCCAGGCAGGAACAGGAATACAGAATCCCTAGCACAGAGATCAAAGATGGTCTTGACAAAAAGAAGTCTTCTCTAAATGTCTCCCTTACACCAGAATTGGATATTAAACCAGATTTGCACTGTGAAGTTCCATCCCCAGAATCATCACCAAAGCCATCGTTCAAGGAGAATGAGGATAAGGGAGAGTCCCCAATAGATATGAAGACAGAGGAGGGAGATGTAAATGGAAACAACAAAGTCAAAGTGCCAATGCACAAAGTAAGAGATGTGCGAAGGCTGGTAAAAAACACATATAACCTGTCATTCAAGGCAAGCAGTGCTACGACACCTTCACCTAAAATGGAAGAAAATGTAGAAAACGAGGAGATACATCAGGACAGGAGGGAGGAAATAACTGAGGAAAGAAAGGTGACTAAAAATGGTATATTGGAAGCAGGGCAAGAGGACAGGAGGAAGGAGATAACACAAGTAAGCAAAAAAGTAATGACAGAAAAACAGAGAGGGGAGCTGAGAGAGGACAGGGTGGAGAAGCCGAAGGTGGAGGGAAGAGATGCAGATCACCCGACATCAACAGCCACTCCAACGGAACAAAAGGGAAGGTCTCGCTACCACTCACAGCCAATGCAGATAGAGTGTAAAGCAGTGTGTTTGAAGGAGGACAAGGAAAAAAAGACACCCAGCAGAATGGAAGAAGGCAAACGTAGAGAGCAACGGCAGGCCCCTGCACAGCTGTCTGTTGCAGAGGCCTCAAAGCCAGAAGGTTATTTATATGGAGGCCCAGAGAGTCACATGACTGAGCAGACAACAACATCAAAGCCATGTGAGTCTGATGCTAACAAAGAGCCGAAAGAAGATAGCCTTGAAGCAAGAAATAACGCAACAACGGTTGAGGCTAAACCTGAGACAGCCAGAAGATACAAGAAACCTCCCTTGCTGGGAAGTCTCCCTAAATTACCGAGTAAGGAACGAGAGGTTTCCACCGCTGTAGTTGTGATAAGAGATGGGTTCAGTAAACACAAGACTGTTCAGGATGAGAGACCCATGCCAGCCACAGCCTCAAACAGCGAGAGCAGCGGCCATGCGGTGTCCATGTTGCTCAAGGAGAAGGGCTACCAAGCCGAGATCGGAGCAGTATTGAATGAGGGAGAACCAAACACAGTTGGAGGTAAGGGGATGCCTCATAAGCATGTGAACCGACTGGAGATTCCTTTGCAGATCTGCTCAACTTCAGAAGGTGGCGTGTCAGAGTCGCGAAGAGAAAGGACCTTCTCCACTTCCTCTGCCAAGTCCACCCCCACGACAGAAACTCCACCAATAATGGGAGTGGAGGAGAGTGTGAGAGACTCTGCACAGCAAAATATTGAAACTCCTTTGAGAAATACAGGGAGGCAAACAGTAACACCACCAATCAAAGATTTTGATTCTTTGAAAAGACAAGATCCGACTTTTCCACCAAGATCCCCTGCTCTGAGATATAAACCTCAGCAAATCGAAGTGAAGTCTCTGTCAAAAGAACAAAATACATCCACAAACAAAAAATCTCAATCAATAGAGGTCAAATCTATATCAAACAATCAAACAAAACCAGCGGTGCCACCAAAGCCTAACTACAAATTCAAACCACCTGATTCAGGCCCACTGCCAAACGATTCTAAAACTCAAGCTGAGAGATCTCAAACAATAGTAGTCTCCTCACCAACCATCTATAGAAAACTCTCCAGTGACAGCACATCAGCTTCCAACTATACAAGAAAACTAGCTGTGTCTGCTGTCTCTAGCTGCAGACCGCCGCAGAACAAAATGACAACAACTGTTTTGAGTCAGTCCAACTCATCAGCATTATCTGATAAAGATCAGCCCAACAACAGAGCTCATCATCCCCAGGCCTCACCCCAAAGCACCAGTGATGCACAAAGTTCCACAGCTTTGGCCCCTGCTTCAGTATCAGCCACAAACCCAGCAACAAACTCAGACCCGGGTCTGATTCACGGTCCAAATGTAAGCCAAATCTCTGGATCTTCCACGACTGTTGCCAGTGGGTCAGGGCAGTCAGCTGTTGTGGACCTGAATAGTCAACCACAGTTTTCCAGAAGCACATTAGCTCATGATCAAGCAAGGACTGTGACCTCTAACTATGAGAAACAACCCACTGTGGTATCCACAACACGAGTGCCACAATATGCTCACGAACAGAGGCCTTTCCACAGGTCCTTATCTAGTGAGCAATCCCAGAGAGCAGACGACCTGCGTTTCTATTGTTCAGATGACCCGCCGAGCTACGACGAAAGGGAGAGCTTCAGTCCACTTATGCTGCAAGGTTTGACCCCAAAGAAGCCAAGCCGCTACTTTGCCGCCCCCCGCCCTCCCCCATGCTCTTGCACCTCTGGATGTCCCTCCCACACTGGTCTCACTCCTCCACACCGTCACCACAGCCCCCACAACCACACCCCTCCGGCGTCCGCTCACTCCCCAGGCCACCCTCACCCTTACCCCATAGCACCACCTCCCCTCCGACCCCACCAGTGCAGAGCTGAACCTCCACCTATGTGCTTCCAGCCCGGCTCTCCTAAATCGAGTCCCCTGGGTCCCGGCCCGCCTCCGACCATGTACCACCCCCTCAACCAGCCTCCTTCCTACCCTCCCCACCCCTCTCTCATGCAACCCTGTGCCCCGGAACGCCCACTGCAGCCACACCAGCACATGGAGCCCAGACGGCCCTCATTACAGCGCTCTTCTCAGCAGCAACAACAGCAGCAGCCTGGGATGAGCGTGGCTCCCTATGGCGACCAGGGCCACGGACACTCCCCTGGCCTGGCACATCTGGATTCTCAGTACATGTGTGGCCCTCAGGGCATGGGGCCCTCCTATGGCTCCGAGTACGAGGGCGACGGCTCCAGCATGTACTCTGAAGGTAGCTTCGGGCAGACGCCTCGAAGGATGCTGATGGACCCGGAGACGGGGAAGTATTTCTACATCGAGGTCCCTGCGCAGCCGTTGAGGAAGATGCTGTTCGACCCGGAGACCGGCCAGTATGTGGAGGTGCTGATCCCGCAGCAGTCCATGTCGCATTCGGGCATGTATCCGCCCACCGCGGCCCCATACCCATCCATGCACAACCCTAACATGTATGCCCCCGCCCCGCAGTATATGCAGCCCTATGTGGCGCCAGCGCCACCCCATCCCCAGACTCAGCCTCCACCTCCCCCCCGCTACCCTGACAGCTCCGCCGCCACAGCCCTGCACCAGAACGGGGCAGGGGTTGTCTACGGAGGTACCCCCGGTCAGGGGTCCAAGATGGACCCCCAGACCCATCAACCACTTGACCAGGGCTATCTAGAGGGCATGTATTATGTCCCTACCGGTATGAATGCAAGTCCCAATCCCCCCCCGCCAGACTTCTACCACAAACATTCCCCCGGCCCCCACTCCGGGGCAGGGGGGAAGAGGTCCTGAAATAGAGGTTAGAGGCCGCCTCCCTGGAGCCTGTTGGGATTTAAATACACCGTGCATAATGGATGGCTGCCTAATCATAGCCTGTAATCTAATCAGGTTTTCACACAGCAAGTGTTATTTGTTTGTCATTCTCTTTGCTGCTTATATTATAATGCACTGCCTAACTTTGGAATAATGAATGCATATGTGACTATTTTATGTTTAGTCCTTTTGATATGGGAGCCACCCTTTTATACAATGTGTTATTAGCTTAAGTTAGTGAATGGTGGATCTGAATGTCTATCAATTAATAATTAGTGCACATTTCGGTGTTACACAACTATTTACTTGTGTAAATGTGTTTACTTCAAGAAAGATCTATGACAGGAAGAATGGAATATTTATGTATTTGTATTTTGTTGTATTTTGTTTCTCTGAATTTGGAATTTGAGTTTATGCACATGTCTACCAGAATAATGCAAATAAAATAAGACAAAAACCATAACTTTATATCTGGTTTCATGTATTCAGTACAGTAGCAATACATTAAATAATGGAACAATCAATAATTTATTAATTAATTAAAGGCTCTAACATAACAACTTACCCAGACATTAAACTAAATGTTATATAGCATTATATAACAAACATAAACAGGGAGACGCTTTAATTTACCATGGATCAATCCCCTTTTATAAACCTCTGAGGTATCTGACCAGTTACTGTTTCACTTCCATCTGAAACCCAGAGACTAGTGATTAAAGTTAACGGCAACATTTATGTACAAACTCATTTATCGATTAGACATCATCAAATTGTACTTCATGGCGACGATGGGTCCATGAACTCTGTCGGGAGATGGATACCCCCCCTGGTGTCTAAACGGTGGTGGTGGTGGTGGTTAAATCCCGCCTAGTCCCGGAGGTGAAGGGATGAAGGAAGGGTGCGACTGGTCGCCGTAGAAACAAGATAGATGAAACAACAACGCCAAGCATGAATGAGAGATGTATATATGCACTTTGCATTGGCGTTCTATTGTACTCCTGCTAAATGCATGAGGTCCTGATTGGCTGAGATGATGTTAGGGAGTGGCCAGCAATGCAGCGTGGAAATTAAGAACCTAGGCATAGATCGATGAGAAATAGAAAGAGAATGTGGTCTTCCTGGTTTAACTTTAGCTTTAGCCACTTTTCTACAGTTGACAGAGCCGGAGTCATCCCCAAATAAAAAGGGTAGGATAAACATAACAAAAAGTTATGAACTGTGATCAAATAAGTGAAAATACATGTAAGAATTCACACATTTGATAACAAAAATAGTTTTTAAGCAAGTATCTCTTTAACTGCCTTGATGCTATTGCACCAGATACCCATCTAGTGTCTCTGTCGGAGCAGTGCAGCGGGAGGTTGAGAAAAACAAGTCAACATGCGCAGTATGACATCATGGGGGAGGATAATGTGCCAAGACCCTGCTCATTGTTTTATTTTACTATTGATCTGATCTGATTTACACATGGCACACTGACGCATATAAAAACAAAGCCAATTGGCCTTATTTCAATGGTATGACATCAAACTATTAATGCATTAAGGGGATGCATTACAATAGTTAGTTCACCATGCCTTGAGTTTAAGGTTATAATTGTGTTCATTGTGTAATAAAAATAAAATTATAGATACATATAACATATAAATTTGCACCTGCCTCAGATTAAGATTCATATTAAAGGCAATGATGATAACCTTTTTTCTTGAGGTTGTCTGTGTTTTTGCCATAACAATGTAGGCCTGTAAAGGATCACATTTCATCAAGGAGGCTATGTGTACAAGTGCTATACTATATTGTATCATGAATAGTACTAGCATTCAGGCAGCATGCCCATAATGCTCAAATATCTCATAAATAGACATTGACATAGATGTGATCATAAACGGCCGTCTTCAAGTGTAAACTTTACAGAAGTTCCTCAAAGCAGCTGAGGTGATGAACTAATATAACCTTTTTACAGAGGCGTCATCGTAGGACAGACTCAAGTGTTTTTCATAATATTATCATGGGTCTGTTTTATATACCAGGGCAGGACTTATCTTCACTGTAGTCTCAAAGCATGCCAGGCTGGTACATGGTACAAGAGTGGCAGACCCATAATTAGTGGGATGACAGAC